>NW_027254624.1:987000-1316000 GCF_044704955.1 Pristiophorus japonicus
GTGCAGTGATTGTAAAGCTGTATATTTTCAGTGACTTGAGCCTTTCTATAATGTCTCAATTGTTTTTGATGATCCATTTGAATTGCTTTTCTAACTTGAAAGGATTTAAGAATTGTGCATTGTGACGAAGGATTTGTTTAAAGGTGGATTTAAATTTGTTTGAAAATATTCTTTCTAACCCTCCCCCAACCCCACAAATTTTAGAACACTCTGCAATACTGACTGGGAAGCTCCCAAGTTCGGTCCTTGATCTGGGCTATTAGTTGTTCTCAGTCAAGGCAGCAATTCATGGGTTCTAATTGTCCTCACTACCACTGGGTTAAATATAAGTAAAAATTATCCAGTGCCCTTGCTCTTGATACCGATCCAGTGACATCAACTGCGAAGTGTGTGGATGTCACTTGAGGGCAGGATTGAACTCGGGTCTGATGCCTATCACAGTGGAAATTTATATCTTGTTCTTAAAGTAACAACTTTTGTAACCTCCATTTGCAGGATATTAGAAGGGGAGGATCTACAGCTTGGAAACTCAAACCAATCATCACGTCAGTATTTGAGGGAATCATCTGTTTCATCAGGATCATCTTATCATCAGTCTTTGGAAAAACACCAATCACAGCGAGGAGAAACAGGACATATGTTCTGTGTGTGGATGTACCTTCAACCAGTCGTCTAGCCTGTGAGACTCGTGTGCCCAGCTGACTCAACACTGTAAATGTGGGGACAGTGGGAATGGATGCAGATGAGCCTCGGGTGAAAACACATCAGGGAGAGGCCGTTTACCAGCTGAATGTGGAAAGAGATGCAGTCGCTTATCTCAACACCTGCTGTAGGCACATGCTAAGTCCTGTTACTGAAAGTGATTAACAGACTGGAATTTGTGTTCAGTGATCCCGGGCGTGTTAGCTATCCCTAACCTGGACACCAAGGCAGAGAGAGGCACTCTGGAAGGTGTGGAGAACTGGGACTTGTCTCTGAGAGTAATCAAAGGCTTGAGAACTGAAACAATCAAGAGTTAGAAAGGAGAAAAGGCCCCAAATGGAGCAGTCGGTAACAGGACATCAATAGTCGCCTCTTATCATAGAGATATCAAATATTGACACATTGTGTAATTTGAAATATCAAAATATTAAACTCCAGCCCAGTTTTCAGAATGATTAACATCAGCAGAAACAAATCCCAACTGACAGAACGAACACGATTCAGTCAGAATGTGATTAACAGCAGTAATAACAGTAGAACCCAACCCCTGCAGTCACTTGAGAACTCGCAATTCAGATAACTGAATGAATCTCTTCCCACACTTCCCCCGTGTGAACTCGCTGGAGTTTCAGCAGATGATGGAGTGAAACCCTACCCACACACGGAGCAGGTGAACGGCCTCTTCCCGGTGTGACTGTGCCAATGAATTTCTACATCAGACGGGGAGCTGAATCTCTCCCCACAGTCTCCACATTCCCAAGGTTTCTCCATGGTGTGGGTGTCCTTGTGTCTCTCCAGTTTGGACGATCAGTTGAAGATTTGTCCACACACACAACACGAGTAGCTTCTCTCCGCTGTGAATGGTGCGAAGTTCTTTCAGGCTGTGTAACTGGTTGAAGCTCTTTCTAGTGCACTGGAACAATCTCACTCAGATGTTTGTGTGTCGTGGTGCTTTCCCAGATGTTTGAAATATTTTCCCACAGAGAGAAGAGACAAACATTCCTGCTTCAACATTCAAAGGCCGAGGATGTTGATCATTTCCACCTTACAAGGTGGGTTCAGACCTGCACCAGCTGTGTGCAAAGTGAGAATAAAATCAATGAGATGTTGATTTTCTCTGCTGGCCACTGGGTCTTTTGTGCTGGCCCAATAGGGTGAGCCTGTATTGCCCGCGAGGGTGAGATTGTGCTGGCCCAACAGTGTGAGACTCTGCTGGCCCAATATGGTGAGCCTGGGCTGGCCCGATAGTGTGAGACTTTGCTGCCCGATAGGGTTAGTCTGAGCTGACCCAACAGTGTGAGTCTGAGCTGGCCGATAGTGTGAACCTGTGCTGGCCCGATAGGGTGAGACTGTGATGGCCCGACAGGATGAGCCTGTGCTGGCCCGATAGTGTGAGACTGTGCTGCCCGATAATGTGAGACTGTGCTGCCCGATAATGTGAGACTGTGCGGCCCGATAGTGTGAACCTGTGCTGGCCCGATAGTGTGAGACTGTGCTGGCCCGATAGGGTGAGACTGTGATGGCCCGACAGGATGAGCCTGTGCTGGCCCGATAGTGTGAGCCTGTGCTGTCCGATAGTGCGAGACTGTGCTGGCCCGATAGTGTGAATCTGTGCTGTCCCGATAGTGTGAACCTGTGCTGGCCCGATAGTGTGAACCTGTGCTGGCCCGATAGGGTGAGACTGTGATGGCCCGACAGGATGAGCCTGTGCTGGCCCGATAGTGTGAGACTGTGCTGGCCCGATAGTGTGAATCTGTGCTGGCCCGATAGTGTGAACCTGTGCTGGCCCGATAGTGTGAGACTGTGCTGGCCCGATAGTATGAATCTGTGCTGGCCCGATAGTGCGAGCCTGGATTGGCTCGATAGGGTGAGGCTGGGCTAGCCCAATAGGGTGAGCCTGTGCTGGCTCAATGGTGTGAGCCTGGGCTTGCCCGAGAGGGTGAGTCTGGGTTGCCCCAATAGGATGCATCAGTGTTGGCCCAATAGGGTGCGATGTCTGCTGTATAGCGTGCACATCTCTGAGCCATACAGAGGGGGTGTATTACACAGCCCTGCAGACCATGTGCTTGCTGAAAGCTTTGAACTTAAATTGCTGGAGAAATACCATCAACGATGTCTTCACAAGATCCTACAAATCCCCTGGGAGGGCAGATGCACCAACGTTAGCGTCCTTGACCAGGCCAACAGTATTGAAGCACTGACCACACTCGACCAGGTCCGCAGGGCGGGCCGCATTGTTCACAAGCCTGACACAAAACTCCCAAAGCAAATGCTCTAGGCGGAACTCCGACATGGCATGCGATCCTAAAGGTGGGCAGAGGATGCGTTTCAAGGTCCCTCAAAGCCTGTCTGATAAAGTGCAACATCCCCACCGGAACCTGGGAGTTCCTGGCCAAAGACCACCCTAAGTGGAGGAAATGCATCCGGGAGGGCATTGAGCACCTCGAGTCTCATCGCCGAGAGCATACCGAAATCTAGCACAGGCAATGGAAGGAGCGTGCAGCAAACCAGTCTACAGACCTTTTCCTTCAACAACCGTCCATCTCAACTGGGACAGAGACTGTAATTCCCGTATTGGACTGTTCAGTCACCTGAGAACTCACTTTTAGAGTTGGATCAAGACATCCTCGATTTCGAGCTACTGCCTATGATGATGATGAATAGGCTGAGCTTTGGATGGCCCAAAAGCGTGAGCCTGTGCTGGCCCAATAGGGTGAGCATGGGATGGCCCAATAGATTGAGCCAGGGTTGGACCAATAGGATGAGCCCAGGCCCAGGGTCACCAGACAACAATCAGACAGCAAGGCTCTCTTTCTGGGGCCATTGACCTGGGCACAAACATGTGATCAATCAAACTGACAGACACCCTGAAGCACCGCCCACACGTTGTCCCTGCACAAAGGACCACACATGCGCCGTGAGGCCCGCCCTGACCAAGATGGCGGCCGCTGAGCCCCCTCACCGCCCGGGAAACAGTTACCACCAAGAAAGTAATCAAGAAAACATCACAGAAGGGCGGCAAGGAGCGCAGAAGGTGGAGGAAGGAGAGTTACTCCATCTACATCTACAAAGTTCACCCCGACACCGGCATCTCCTCCAAGGCCATGGGCATCATGAACTCGGTTGTGAACGATATTTTGGAGCCCATCGCGGGTGAGGCTTCCCGCCTGGCCCATTACAACAAGCGCCGCACCATCAGCTCCCGGGAGATCCAGACCACCGTGCGCCTGCTGCTGCCCGGGGAGCTGGCCAAGCACGCCGTGTCGGAAGGGACAAAGGTGGTGACCAAGTACACCAGCTCCAAGTAAAACTGCACGCTGTCCTGAGAGATCAAACCCAAACACAACGGCTCTTTTAAGAGCCACCCACAACCTCTCTGAAAGAGCTGCACAAACCCATCTCCCTTTAGACTCAATTTACTGTAATTATTTCCTGAACAAGTGTGTGGGGACCTTTGCAGTTCCAGCTGTAGATTTAGTTTTAATTTCTCAGATAATTGATTTTACTGTCCGGTTCTTACTTTTCCCGCCTTAAACTACAAACACGGTTCCTGGTCGCCCTTTTCCTTTGCTCTCAGACCCGTTCATTTGCAGCGCCTGCCAAAGAATTAGAAACTTGTTTTAGGGTGATACTCAGACTTTAGCCACCTCGTTCTCTCTCACGCCTTCTTCAATTCAAAAGAACATTCTACTTAGGAGTCAATCAGTTTATTAACCTTCGAGTCCGAGTGTAACAACCCAGAATGGGAGTTCTTACAGAGACCAGAACCGGGGCAGTTTGAACACTCTGTCCCTCTTCCCTTTTCACAGAAGGACTCCCAGTTCTGGTCTCACTGCTGCCTGTGCGGCGGATCGATCGATAATCTATGTAATCCAACTTTTACAAAGATTGAGTGGATTGTGTCCCGTTACAGAATAAGTTGGGAGTGATTCCCTCCCATTACATATAGTTTGAAACTGAACCCAAATTTAATCCTGATTGTAACAGCCTGGAATTTACAAGTGAAATGTGGATTAAGACAAAGGGAAACAAAAAAGTGTTTGGAAATATGTGGCTAATGGGGAAGTTAGTCATATAATCCGCAATTTTAACAATTATTGGCGGGATTCTTGAATTTCTAAATCCTTCGAAGACTGACTGTTCAGAACAGTCATTTCCGCCCAGGTTTCTTTGGTGGGCTAAGCAGGCTGCGATTGGTCATCCGAAAGGACCAATGAAATTCACCACAGAGCGACCAATCACAAGTTAGCTCCCTGCATTCCTCCAGAAGGTAACAGGCAGATGTGGGAGGAGTTTCTCATTCTTTCCATGATAGTGTAGATTGTGGAACTGTCTCGAAGATAGAAACATAGAAACATAGAAAATAGGTGCAGGAGTAGGCCATTCGGCCCTTCTAGCCTGCACCGCCCATGAAGATGAAAAACCGGCGGTAAAGCTCGGGCCAAGGCCAAGTCTCGCTCCTCCCGGGCCGGACTGCTGTTCCCTGTGGGCCGTGTTAACAGACTCCTCTGGAAGGGGAACTACGCTGAGCGTGTGGGTGCCGGAGCCCCGGTCTACATGGCTACTGTGCTCGAGTATCTGACCGGCTGAAATCCTGGAGCTGGCCGGCAACCCGGCCCGCGACAACAAGAAGACCCGCACCAGCCCCAGACACCTGCAGCTGGCCATCCGCAACGACCAGGAGCTCAACAAGCTGCAGGGAAAGGTGGCCATCGCTCAGGGTGGGGTGCTGCCTAATATATAGGCTGTGCTGCTGCCCAAGAAAACCACCAGTGTGTCCAAGAGCAAGTAAAGCGGACAGGATTTAATCTAATAAACCAAAGGCTCTTTTCCGAGCCACCCACAGTATCAATATAAGAGCTGTTAATGCTCTCTGGATCACAGTTGTCCCAGATCTAAATTAACTTTGAATCTCTGCAATGAAGCGGTTAGTTTCCTGATCAGAAATGACCCTCAGACATTGTCGGTTCTAAACTGGTCACTGCTGACAGACAGTGCAACAGGTTTGCTGTTATAAAATCCTGCTGTAAGGTACCATAAATCATTTCTGGCCTGCGAGGCGGCAAACGTACCCCGATTGCGATGGCCGGGTTGGTCTGCGACTGAAAAGGTGAAGTGCATCTTCATAGCTCCAGAGGTAGAATTCATGCGGATGAGGGTAACAGCAGACGGGATCAACCGACTGTGTCCAAAACGGAAGCGATCCAGAGAGCACCCAGACCGCGTAACACGACGGAGTTGCATTCATTACTGGGGCTCCTGAATTATTTTGCTCACTTTCTTCCCAAATTGAGCACGCTGTTAGAGCTGCTACACGTGCTCCTGCACAAAGGTCGTGAATGGTTCTGGGGGGACAGCCAGGAAAGGGCTTCTGATAGAGCACAAAATTTGTTATGCTCCAACAATCTGTTAACGCTATATGACCCATGTAAGAAACTTGTTTTAACATGCGATGCATCGTCCTATGTGGCCAGGTGTGTGTTGCAGCATGTGAATGCCAATGGTCAGTTTCAGCCAGTAGCTTATGCCTCCAGATGTCTGTCCCAGGCAGAACGGGGCTACGGGATGGTAGAGAAATAAGTGCTTGCATGGATATATGCTGTTAAATAAATGCACCAGTACCTGTTCCGCAGGAAGTGTGAGCTGGAGACAGATCACAAACCCCGAACGTCCCTTTTGGCCGACAACAAGGCCAAAAATGCAAATGCATTGAGCCCCATACAGACGGGCCACTCACGTTAGCCGCCTATGACTACAGAATTCATCACAGACCGGGCACTGAAAACTGCACCGATGCACTCAGCAGGCTCCTACTAGCCACCACCGAGGGGCCAACCGAGCATGCTGCTGAGCTGGTCATGGCTGTTGAAGTTTTCGAAAGCGAAGGCTCACCTGTGACAGCCCGTCAGATCAAAATCTGGAAAAATAGAGACCCACTACTGTCTTTAGTCAAGAAATGTGTCCTAAATGGGGACTGGGCAGCCACGTACGGGACATTCCCTGAGGAATTCAAACCATTTCACAGACGCAAAGATGAACCCTCGATTCAGGCCGATTGCCTACTATGGGGAAACCGTGTAGTCATGCCCCAGATGATCAGAGAGATGTTCAACAGAGAACTCCACAATGAGCACCCGGGCATTGTCATGATGAAGGCAATTGCCAGGTCACACGTTTGCTGGCCAGGGATAGATGCCGACCTGGAATTTTGTGTTCACAGCTGCAACACGTATTCCCAGCTGGGCAATGCGCCCAGGGAAGTTTCCCCTTAGCCCCTGGTCCTGGCCCGCCAACCATGGTCATGTATCCATGTGGACTACGCAAGTCCTTTCATGAGAAAAAATGTTTTTGGTTGCAGTAGACGCCTACTTCAAATGGATCGATGTGACATTCTCAAAACAAGCACATCCTCCGCCAAGGTAGAAAGTCAACGTGCAATGTTCGCTGCCCATGGTCGACCGGACGCCTTGGTCAGCGACAATGGCCCGTGCTTTACAAACATTGACTTCCAGGACTTCATGGCAGGAAATGGTATCAACCATGTCAGAACGGCACCGTTCAAGCCGGCCTCAAATGGTCAGGTGGAACGAGCAGTGCAGATAATCAAACAGTGGATGCTCAGAATCCAAAGGGGTTCCCTACAATGCCGCTTATCATGCCTCCTGTTGTCCAATAGATCCCGACCACACACGCTCACAGGGGTTCCACCCGCAGAGCTGCTAATGAAAAGGACACTCAAAACCAGGTGATCCATTATACGCCACACCATGAAAGAAATTGTTGAGAGCAGGCGCCAGTCACAATGTGACTACCATGACGGGAATACGAGGGCGCGATGTATTGATGTCAAAGACTCTGCCTTTGTCCTCAACTACGCTGCAGGGCTTAAATAACTTGCAGGCACTGTGATTGTCCAAAGAGGGAAATAGGATTCTGATAGTTAAACTTACCAATGGACAAATCTGCCGCAAACACGTGGATAAAACAAAAAGGGGGTTCAGCAACCCCATAGAAGAAGCAGAGGAAGAACACGATGTAGAGTTTACTCCACCACAGGTGACCAAACGTCGGAACCAAGTGGAGGAGAGCCCAGTCACTGTGGGCAGTCCGGACAGGCCTGAGGCACCGCAAACAGCAGACACTCAGGCCAGCGCCCAACAACCGGAACCCCAACTCAGGCGCTCTACAAGGGAGTGTAAACCACCAGAGAGACTTAACCTGTGATCTCAATAAGACTTTGGGGGGAGGTGATGTCATGTATTCAACTATCATTGTCACCCATGTATAAGCTGACCGAAGTTGTACACCTTGAGAACATTGACCACAATGGGGTGAACTTGTGGGAGACACTCCCAACCTTGACTTTCAAGTTTAAAAGGAAGAGCTCCACGCACCTTCATCACTTGAGGTATTGGTAAAAAAGGTATCTGGTCACAGAGTGACCTTCTCTCAAGTATGGGCCTCGTGTGCATTTATACAGTATCGTAAGGACATATCAGATTTGGTGTCACAATGTAACTGGTCCCTGGATTTGGTGTCACTATGTAAGGGAAGCCTGGATTTGTTGTCAACAGCACCTGTGGACAACCCCGCAGCCCAGCAACGCATTCAGCACAGAATGATCCCACTAAAATCTATTCCCAATTAACACTACCCACATTAATTCACCAGAAACAGCCCCGTGCCTGCAAAGAACTGCAGCCCCGCATTTAGCTTCGGTGGAATACACAATACCAAACATTTTAAAGAAAAAGGAAACCCATCATAGTTCAAGAAAGGCGATTATTGGGCAGTAAATACCCCTCACTCATACAACTCATTCACCTCTACTCTCCAACTCCCCCTCGCCAACTACTCTTTCGCCCCTACTCTACAAATGCCTCACCCAACTCCTCTATCACCACATTTCTTTCAAACCCTCACCCCAACTCCTCTTTCACCATTCTCTCCAAATCCTTCCCCCAACTCCTCTTTCACCCCGACAATTTCATTTTCAACATCACTTACACAAGTCATCCACACTGGAGGTAAATCTGAGGAGCGTCTGTGTGATGGTGAGGTGATCACTGGACAATAAAGTGCAGAGACTGATGGGAGGCTGCTCATTACCCTCGGTGAGATTTAATCCCCTTACCACTGAATACTGCGCACAGACGGTCACCTTGGTAACGGAATGGTCATTGTGACATCACTTTCTAAACAAGGGCACACAGGACAATGGGTCATCAATAAATGGTAAAGGGATTAAACACTCTGCAATTACATTGTAAATAATAGTAAATAAATGCTGAAAAATAACTGGCGAAGATAATAGCTTATCTCTGTGGAATTCACGAGCTAACAATAAGAATGATGTGTTTACTTTACACACACACTTACACATATATATGTAGCAAAGACTTTGTGTGCACACTTTTCAGTTGTTGTGCTTAAGCTGATGCAATATGTTTTATTAGGTCTTGCTGTGTCAGGATATAAATATACCGCACGCTATTGCTCCTCCTGCTGCCTGGGGGACTGGAGCAGATATTTAAAGGGACATGGACTCCCTTTTCTCTGCCTAGTTATATTTAAAGAACAGTCCAGTTTATCTCGCAGTGTCGGAGGACTTCACAAACCGAGCTCCCATTAACAGTCGCTCCCTTTTGTACTGTGCAGTGATTGTAAAGCTGTATATTTTCAGTGACTTGAGCCTTTCTACAATGTCTCAATTGTTTTTGATGATCCATTTGAAGTGCTTTTCTAACTTGAAAGGATTTAAGAATTGTGCATTGTGACGAAGGATTTGTTTAAAGGTGGATTTAAATTTGTTCGAAAATATTCTTTCTAACCCTCCCCCAACCCCACAAAATTTAGAACACTCTGCAATACTGACTGGGAAGCTCCCAAGCTCGGTCCTTGATCTGGGCTGTTAGTTGTTCTCAGTCAAGGCAGCAATTCAGGGGTTCTAATTGTCCTCACTACCACTGGGTTAAATATAAGTAAAAATTATCCAGTGCCCTTGCTCTTGATACCGATCCAGTGACATCAACTGCGAAGTGTGTGGATGTCACTTGAGGGCAGGATTGAACTCGGGTCTGATGCCTATCACAGTGGAAATTTATATCTTGTTCTTAAAGTAACAACTTTTGTAACCTCCATTTGCAGGGTATTAGAAGGGGAGGATCTGCAGCTTGGAAACTCAAACCAATCATCACGTCAGTATTTGAGGGAATCATCAGTTTCATCAGGATCACCTTATCATCAGTCTTTGGAAAAACACCTATCACAGCGAGGAGAAACAGAACATATGTTCTGTGTATGGATGTACCTTCAACCAGTCGTCTAGCCTGTGAGAATCGTGTGCCCAGCTGACTCAACACTGTGAATGTGGGGACAGTGGGAATGGATGCAGATGCGCGTCGGGTGAAAACACATCAGGGAGAGGCCGTTTACCAGCTGAGTGTGCAAAGAGATGCAGTCGCTTATCTCAACACCTGCTGTAGGCACATGCTAAGTCCTGTCACTGAAAGTGATTAACAGACTGGATTTTGTGTTCAGTGATCTCGGGCGTGTTCGCTATCCCTAACCTGGACACCAAGGCAAAGAGAGGCATTCTGGAAGGTGTGGGGAACTGGAACTTGTCTCTGAGAGTAATCAAAGGCTTGAGAACTGAAACAATCGAGAGTTATAAAGGAGAAAAGGCCCCAAATGGAGAAGTCAGAAAAAGGACATCAATAGTCGCCACTTATCATAGAGATATCAAATATTGACACATTGTGTAATTTGAAGTATCAAAATATTAAACTCCAGCCCAGTTTTCAGAATGATTAACATCAGCAGAAACAAATCCCAACTGACAGAACGAACACGATTCAGTCAGAATGTGATTAACAGCAGTAATAACACTAGAACCCGACCCCTGCAGTCACTTGAGAACTCGCAATTCAGATAACTGAATGAATCTCTTCCGACACTTCCCCAGTGTGAACTCGCTGGAGATTCAGCAGATGATGGAGTGAAACCCTACCCACACACGGAGCAGGTGAACGGCCTCATCCCGGTGTGACTGTGACAATGAATTTCTACATCAGACGGGGAGCTGAATCTCTCCCCACAGTCTCCACATTCCCACGGTTTCTCCATGGTGTGGGTGTCCTTGTGTCTCTCCAGTTTGGACGATCAGTTGAAGATTTGTCCACACACACAACACGAGTAGCTTCTCTCTGCTGTGAATGGTGCGAAGTTCTTTCAGGCTGTGTAACTGGTTGAAGCTCTTTCAAGTGCACTGGAACAATCTCACTCAGATGTTTGTGTGTCGTGGTGCTTTTCCAGATATTTGAAATATTTTCCCACAGAGAGAAGAGACAAACATTCCTGCTTCCACATTCAAAGGCCGAGGATGTTGACCATTTCCACCTTACATGGTTGGGTTCAGACCTGCAGCAGCTGTGTGCAAAGTGAGAATAAAATCAATGAGATGCTGATTTTCTCTGCTGGCCACTGGGTCTTTTGTGCTGGCCCAATAGGGTGAGACTGTGTTGC
Source organism: Pristiophorus japonicus (assembly GCF_044704955.1). Classification (NCBI taxonomy): domain Eukaryota; kingdom Metazoa; phylum Chordata; class Chondrichthyes; family Pristiophoridae; genus Pristiophorus; species Pristiophorus japonicus. The sequence goes on from NW_027254624.1 coordinate 998,227, forward strand.
CCGATAGGCTGATCCTGGGCTGGCCCAATAGGATGAGCCTGTGCTGCCCGATAGGGTGAGACTGTGCTGGCCCAATATGGTGAGACTGTGCTGGCCCAATAGTGTGAGCCTGTATTGCCCGCGAGGGTGAGACTGTGCTGGCCCAATAGTGTAAAGCTCTGCTGGGCCGAACGGGTGAGCCTGTGCTGGGCCAATAGGGTGAGATTGTGCTGGACCGGTAGGGTGAGCCTGGGGGCTGGGCCAATAGGATGAGACTGTGCTTGCCCGATAGAGTGAGACTGTGCTGGCCCGATAGTATGAGACTGTGCTGGCCCAATAGGGTTCGTCTGATCTGGCCCAACAGTGTGAGCCTCTGCTGGCCGATAGTGTGAACCTGTGCTCGCCCGATAGGGTGAGACTGTGATGGCCCGACAGGATGAGCCTGTGCTGGCCCAATAGGGTTAATCTGAGCTGGCCCAACAGTGTGAGCCTCTGCTGGCCGATAGTGTGAACCTGTGCTCGCCCGACAGGATGAGCCTGTGCTGGCCCGATCGTGTGAACCTGTGCTGGCCCAATATTGTGAGACTGTGCTGGCCCGATAGTGTGAATCTGTGCTGGCCCGAAAATTGCGAGCCTGGATTGGCTCGATAGGGTGAGGCCAGGCTAGCCCAATAGGGTGAGCCTGTGCAGGCTCAATGGGGTGAGCCTGGGCTTGCCCGAGAGGGTGAGGCCGGGTTGCCCCAATAGGGTGCATCAGTGTTGGCCCAATAGGGTGCGATGTCTGCTGTATAGCGTGCACATCTCTGAGCCATACAGAGGGGGTGTATTACACAGCCCTGCAGACCATGTGCTTGCTGAAAGCTTTGAACTTAAATTGCTGGAGAAATACCATCAACAATGTCTTCACAAGATCCTGCAAATCCCCTGGGAGGACAGATGCACCAACGTTAGCGTCCTTGACCAGGCCAACATCCCCAATATTGAAGCACTGACCACACTCGACCAGGTCCGCAGGGCGGGCCGCATTGTTCACAAGCCTGACACAAAACTCCCAAAGCAAATGCTCTAGTCGGAACTCCGACATGGCATGCGATCCTAAGGTGGGCAGAGGAAGCGTTTCAAGGACCCTCAAAGCCTGTCTGATAAAGTGCAACATCCCCACCGGTACCTGGGAGTTCCTGGCCAAAGACCACCCTAAGTGGAGGAAGTGCATCCGGGAGGGCATTGAGCATCTCGAGTCTCATCGCCGAGAGCATACCGAAATCTAGCACAGGCAATGGAAGGAGCGTGCAGCAAACAAGTCCCACACACCCTTTCCTTCAACCACCGTCCATCCCAACTGGGACAGAGACTGTAATTCCCGTATTGGACTGTTCAGTCACCTGAGAACTCACTTTTGCAGTTGGATCAAGACATCCTCGATTTCGAGCTACTGCCTATGATGATGATAATAACCTGAGCTTTGGATGGCCCAAAAGCGTGAGCCTGTGCTGGCCCAATAGGGTGAGCATGGGATGGCCCAATAGGGTGAGCATGGGTTGGCCCAATAGGATGAGCCCAGGCCCAGGGTCACCAGACAACAATCAGACAGCAAGGTTCTCTTTCTGGGGCCATTGACCTGGGCACAAACATGTGATCAATCAAACTGATATACACCCTGAAGCACCGCCCACACGTTGTCCCTGCACAAAGGACCACACATGCGCCGTGAGGCCCGCCCTGACCAAGATGGCGGCCGCTGAGCCCGCTCCCCGCCCGGGAAAAAGTTACCACCAAGAAAGTAATCAAGAAAACATCAGCGAAGGGCGGCAAGGAGCGCAGAAGGTGGAGGAAGGAGAGTTACTCCATCTACATCTACAAAGTTCACCCGGACACCGGCATCTCCTCCAAGGCCATGGACATCATGAACTCGGTTGTGAAGGATATTTTGGAGCGCAGCGCGAGTGAGGCTTCCCGACTGGTCCATTACAACAAGCGCCGCACCATCAGCTCCCGGGAGATCCAGACCACCGTGCGCCTGCTGCTGCCCGGGGAGCTGGCCAAGCACGCCGTGTCGGAAGGGACAAAGGTGGTGACCAAGTACACCAGCTCCAAGTAAAACTGCACGCTGTCCTGAGAGATCAAACCCAAACACAACGGCTCTTTTAAGCGCCACCCACAACCTCTCTGAAAGAGCTGCACAAACCCATCTCCCTTTAGACTCAATTTACTGTAATTATTTCCTGAACAAGTGTGTGGGGACCTTTGCAGTTCCAGCTGTAGATTTAGTTTTAATTTCTCAGATAACTGATTTTACTGTCCGGTTCTTCCTTTTCCCGCCTTAAACTACAAACACGGTCCCTGGTCGCCCTTTTCCTTTGCTCTCAGACCCGTTCATTTGCAGCGCCTGCCAAAGAATTAGAAACTTGTTTTCGGGTGATACTCAGACTTTAGCCACCTCGTTCTCTCTCACGCCTTCTTCAATTCAAAAGAACATTCTACTTAGGAGTCAAACAGTTTATTAACCTTCGAGTCCGAGTGTAACAACCCAGAATGGGAGTTCTTACAGAGACCAGAACCGGGGCAGTTTGAACACTCTGACCCTCTTCCCTTTTGACGGAAGGATTCCCAGTTCTGGTCTCACTGCTGCCTGTGCGGCGGATCGATCGATAATCTATGTAATCCAACTTTTACAAAGATTGAGTGGATTGTGTCCCGTTACAGAATAAGTGGGGAGTGATTCCCTCCCATTACATATAGTTTGAAACTGAACCCAAATTTAATCCTGATTGTAACAGCCTGGAATTTACAAGTGAAATGTGGATTAAGACAAAGGGAAACAAAAAAGTGTTTGGAAATATATGGCTAATGGGGAAGTTACTAATATAATCCGCAATTTTAACAATTATTGGCGGGATTTTTGAATTTCTAAATCCTTCGAAGACTGAATGTTCAGAACAGTCATTTCCGCCCAGGTTTCTTTGGTGGGCTAAGCAGGCTGCGATTGGTCATCCGAAAGGACCAATGAAATTCACCACGGAGCGACCAATCACAAGTTAGCTCCCTGCATTCCTCCAGAAGGTAAAAGGCAGATGTGGGAGGAGTTTCTCATTCTTTCCATGATAGTGTAGATTGTGGAACTGTCTCGAAGATGAAAAACCGGCGGTAAAGCTCGGGCCAAGGCGAAGTCTCGCTCCTCCCGGGCCGGACTGCAGTTCCCTGTGGGCCGTGTTCACAGGCTCCTGCGGAAGGGGAACTACGCTGAGCCTGTGGGTGCCGGATCCCCGGTATACATGGCTGCTGTCCTCGAGTATCTGACCGGCTGAAATCCTGGAGCTGATCGGCAAACCGGCCCGCGACAACAAGCAGACCCGCACCATCCCCAGACACCTGCAGCTGGCCATCCGCAACGACCAGGAGCTCAACAAGCTGCAGGGAAAGGTGGCCATCGCTCAGGGCGGGGTGCTGCCTAATAGATAGGCTGTGCTGCTGCCCAAGAAAACCACCAGTGTGTCCAAGAGCAAGTAAAGCGGACAGGATTTAATCTAATAAACCAAAGGCTCTTTTCCGGGCTACCCACACTATCAATGTAAGGGCAGGTTAATGTTCTCTGGATCACAATTGTCCCAGATCTAAATTAACTTTGAATCTCTGCAATTAAGCGGTTAGATTCCTGATCAGAAATGACCCTCAGACATTGTCGGTTCTAAACTGGTCACTGCTGACAGACAGTGCAACAGGTTTGCTGTTATAAAATCCTGCTGTAAGGTACCATAAATCATTTCTGGCCTGCGAGGCGGTAAACTTACCCCGATTGCGATGGCCGGGTTGGTCTGCGACTGAAAAAGGTGAAGTGCATCTTCATAGCTCCAGAGGTAGAATTCATGCGGATGAGGGTAGCAGCAGACGGGATCAACCGACTGTGTCCAAAACGGAAGCGATCCAGAGAGCACCCAGACCGCGTAACACGACGGAGTTGCATTCATTACTGGGGCTCCTGAATTATTTTGCTCACTTTCTTCCCAAATTGAGCACGCTGTTAGAGCTGCTTCACATGCTCCTGCACAAAGGTCGTGAATAGTTCTGGGGGGACAGCCAGGAAAGGGCTTCTGAAAGAGCACAAAATTTGTTATGCTCCAACAATCTGTTAACGCTATATGACCCATGTAAGGAACTTGTTTTAACATGCGATGCATCGTCCTATGTGGCCAGGTGTGTGTTGCAGCATGTGAATGCCAATGGTCAGTTTCAGCCAGTAGCTTATGCCTCCAGATGTCTGTCCCAGGCTGAACGGGCTACGGGATGGTAGAGAAGTAAGCGCTTGCATGGATATATGCTGTAAAAAAAATGCACCAGTACCTGTTTCGCAGGAAGTGTGAGCTGGAGACAGATCACAAACCCCGAACGTCCCTTTGGCCGACAACAAGGCCATCAATGCAAATGCATTGACCCCCATACAGACGGGCCACTCAGGTTAGCCGCCTATGACTACACAATTCATCACAGACCGGGCACTGAAAACTGCACCGATGCACTCAGCAGGCTCCCACTAGCCACCACCGAGGGGCCAACCGAGCATGCTGCTGAGATGGTCATGGCTGTTGAAGTTTTCGAAAGCGAAGGTTCACCTGTGACAGCCCGTCAGATCAAAATCTGGGAAAATAGAGACCCACTACTGTCTTTAGTCAAGAAATGTGTCCTAAATGGGGACTGGGCAGCCACGTACGGGACATTCCCTGAGGAATTCAAACCATTTCACAGATGCAAGAATGAACTCTCGATTCAGGCAGATTGCCTACTATGGGGAAACCGTGCATTCATGCCCCAGATGATCAGAGACATGTTCAACAGAGAACTCCACAATGAGCACCCGGGCATTGTCACGATGCAGGCAATTGCCAGGTCACACGTATATTGCCCAGAGATAGATGCAGAACTGGAATTTTGTGTTCACAGATGCAACCCGTGTATCCATGTGGACGCCGCAGGTCCTTTCATGAGAAAAATGTTTTTGATTGTAGTAGACGCCTAATTCAAATGGATCGAGTGTGACATTCTCAATTCAAGCACATCCTCCGCCAAGGTTGAAAGTCAACGTGCAATGTTCGCTACCCATGGTCGACCGGACACCTTGGTCAGCGACCATGGCCCGTGCTTTACAAGCATTGAATTCCAGGACTTCATGGCAGGAAATAGTATCAACCATCTCAGAACGGCACCATTCAAGCCGGCCTCAAATGGTGAGGTGGAACGAGCAGTGCAGATAATCAAACAGGGGATGCTCAGAATCCAAGGGGGTTCCCTACAAAGCCGCTTATCATGCCTCCTGTTGGCCAATAGATCCCGACCACACTCGCTCACAGGGGTTCCACCCGCAGAGCTGCTAATGAAAAGGACACTCAAAACCAGGTTATCCATTATACACCCCACCATGAAATAAATTGTTGAGAGCAGGCGCCAGTCACAATGTGACTACCATGACGGGAATGCAAGGGCACGATGTATTGATGTCAATGACTCCGTCTTTGTCCTCAACTACGCTGCAGGGCTTAAATAACTCACAGGCACTGTGATTGCCCAAAGTGGGGAATAGGATTCTGATAGTTAAACTTACCAATGGACAAATCTGCCGCAAACACTTGGATTAAACAAAAAGGAGGTCCAGCAACCCCATTGAAGAAGCAGAGGAAGAACACGATATAGAATTCACTCCTCCATATGTGACCGAACTTCGGAATCAAGCGGAGGAGAGCCCAGTCACTGTGGGCAGTCCGGACAGGCCTGAAGCACCGTAAACAGCAGACACTCAGACCAGCGCCCAACAACTGGATCCCCAACTCAGGCGCTCTACAAGGGAGTGTAAACCACCAGAGAGACTCAACCTGTGATCCAAATAAGACTTTGGGGAGAGGTGATGTCATATATTCAACTGTCATTGTAACCCATGTATAAACTGACCTAAGTTGTACACCGTGAGAACATTGACCACAAGTGGGTGAACTTGTGGGAGACACTCCTAACCTGGACTTTCAGGTATAAAAGGGGAAGCTCCACCCACCTTCATCACTTCAGTGCTGGCTAATAAATGTTACTGGTCACAGAGTGACCTTCTCTCAAGTATGGGCCTCGTGTGCATTTATAATGTGTAGTAAGGACATATTAGACAGAGTGTTCAAACTGTCCCGGTTCTGGTCTCTGCAAGAACTCCCATTCTGGATTGTTATACTGCGGGGAGTGTCGGGTTAATAAACGGACTATCGCAACAGGAATTGAAAAATAAATTTGATAAGTACTTGCGAGAGAGAATGTGTGACTGAAATCTGAGTCTCAGCCCCTGAACATGCTCTTAATTCGGCAGGCGGTGTAAATGAACAAGTCTGAGAGTGAAGCTGCTTATCTGAGAATTCAAAACTAAATCTACAGCTGGAACTCCAAAGGTTCACACACTTGTTCAGGAATTAATTACTGATTTAAGTTTAAAGGGAGATGGGTTTGTGCAGCTCTTCAGAGAGTTTGTGTGTGGCTCTTAAAAGAGCCATTGTGTTTGGGTTTGATCTCTCAGGACAGCGTGCAGTTTTATTTGGAGCTGGTGTACTTGGGCACCGCCTTTGTCCCTTCTGAGAAGGCGTGCTTGGCCAGTTCCCCGGGCAGCAGCAGGCGCACGGCGGTCTGGATCTCCCGGGAGCTGTTGGTGTGGCGCTTGTTGTAATGGGCCAGGCAGGAAGCCTCACCAGTGATGCGCTCCAAAATATCGTTCACAACCTTGTTCATGATGCCCATGGCCTTGGAGGAGATGCCAGTGTCAGGGTGAACCTGATTCATCACTTTGTAGCTGTAAATGTGGTAACTCTCTATGCTCGACTTTCTGCGCTTCTTGCCGCTCTTCAGTGCTGTTTTAGTGACTGTTTTCTTGGCGCCTTTCTTGGCAGTAACTAACAAGAACATAAGAACATAAGAATTAGGAACAAGAGTAGGCCTTCTAGCCCCTCGAGCCTGCTCGATCATTGAACACGATCATGGCTGATCTGGCCGTGGACTCAGCTCCACTTACCCGCCCGCTCCCCATAACCCTTAATTTCCTAATTGGTTAAAAATCTTTCTATCTGTGACTAGATTACATTCAATGAGCCAGCCTCAACTGCTTCCTTGGGCAGAGAATTCCACAGATTCACAACCCTCTGGGAGAAGAAATTCCTTCTCAACTCGGTTTTAAATTGGCTCCCCCGTATTTTAGGCTGTGCCCCCGAGTTCTAGTCTCCCCGACCAGTGGAAACAACCTCTCTGCATCTATCTTGTCTATCCCTTTCATTATTTTAAATGTTTATATAAGATCACCCCTCATCCTTCTGAACTCCAACGAGTAAAGCTGTTTCCCCCGGTGGTGGGAGAGTGCTCAGCGGCCGCCATATTGGTCTGGCGGTCTCACGGCGCATGCACGGTCCTTTGTGCAGGGACAAAAGGTGGGCGGGGCTTCAGATTGGTCACATGTTTATGTCCAGCTCAGTGGGCCCTGAAAGGGAGCCTTGTTGTTCTGATAGTTGTCTGGTGACCCTGCACCAACACGCCTCACCCTATTGGGTCAGACCAGTCCAAGCTAACCCTATTGGGCCAGTCCAGGCTCACCCTAATGGGCCAACACAGTCTCACCTCCTTGGGTCAGCCCGGGCTGACACTATTGGGCCAGACCGGGCTCACCCTATTGGGACAGCAAGGCACATCCTATTGGGCCAGTCCGGGTTTACCCTATTGGGCCAGCACAAAAGGCCCAGTGATTAGCAGAGAAAATCAGCAGTTCATTTATTTTATTCTCACTTTGCGTACTTACCCAACCATGTAAACTGGAAATGATGGATACCATCTGCCTTTGAATGTGGAAGGAGAAACATTTTTCAGTTCTGTCTGTGGGAAAATATTTCAAACATCAGTTTGACTGGAAAAGCAGCGACACACACATACCCTATCCGAGTGAGAATGTTCCAGTGTACTGACTGTGGAAAGAGCTTCAACCAGTTACACAGCCTGAAAAACATCGCACCATTCACAGCGGGGAGAAACTACACGTGTTCTGTGTGTGGACCAAACTTCAACTGATCGTCCAACCTGGAGAGATACAAGGACACCTGCTCCATGGAGAAATCATGGAAATGTGGAGACTGTGGGAAGGGATTCAGTTCCCCATCTGATCTAGAAATCCATCATCACAGTCACACTGGGGAGAGACCATTCACCTGCTCTGTGTATGGCCAAGGTTTCACTCAATCATCTGATCTGCTGAAACTCCAGCGAGTTCACACTGGGGAAGTGTGGGAAGGGATTTACTCAATCATTTGAATTGCTAGTTCGCAAGTTACTGCAGAGTTTGGGTTCTACTGTCATTACTGCTGTTAATCACATCCTGACTGAATCGTGTTCATTCTGTGAGTTGGGAATTGTTTCTGCTGATGTTAATCACCCATAAAACTGGGCTGGAGTTTAATATTTTGATATTTCAAACAACACAGTGTGTCGATATTTGATGTCTCCATGATAAGAGGAGACAAATTGATGTCTTGTTAGCGACTGCTACATTTTGCGCCTTTACTCTTTTCTAACTCTAGATTGGTTCAGTCCTCAGACCTTTGGTTAATCTCAGGACAAGTCCCAGTTCCCCATACCGTCCAGAGTGCATTGATGTCCAGGGTAGGGATAGCTAACACGCCCGGGATCACTAAACACAAAATCCAATCTGTTAATCACTTACACATACTGGAATTTTCGTGTGTCCACAGCATCTCTCTCACCTTCAATGTGTGAATAGAGTATCACACCTGCAAAGCTGGTTTCAATTTAAATTTGAATCATTTCAGTAAAAGTATTTAAAAAAAATATCTACAAGTAAACCGATCACATCAACTAATTGGCAAAGGTTTACAGTCAACTAGATGAACAAGTAAAAACATCATGGCCCAATAACGCAACTCCATATTCACAGGAGAAAGTCTGTTATCTAAGTCCTCGAATGTCAGTTGGTGAGATAAGAGACTGAATCTCTTTCCACACTCAGCTGGTAAACGGTCTCTCCCTGATGTGTATCCACCCAACGCACATCTGCATCGATTCCCACTGTCCCAACATTTACAGTGTTCATTCAGCTGGGCACACAATCTCTCAAATCTTGACGTGATGTTTGGTTTGAGTTTCCAAGCTGCAGATCGTCCCATTCTAATACCCTGCAAATGTAAGTTACAAACGTTGTTACTTTAAGTACAGGATAGAAATTCAGAACAGACAAGTCTTGATTCTATAGGAGATTCTTTCCCCTCCTGCCCCTCCAAATCTGTAAATTCCTTTTTCTAGACACTCTCCCTCTATGCTTACTGTCTAAAATCAACTGCGACTTACTTTCTCCAGGAAGTGCTAAATCTGGCTGGGTGCAATTCCACAGACATTTGTTAACCTCTGGTGCCTCATCATCAGTCGACTCAGTGAGTGTCAGCAGGATTTTAACCGTGGTCGGCATCAGAGAAGAGTCCAATCCTATCCTCAAAGACATCCATAAACTTCACAATTGATGTCAGTGGATCAGTATCAAGAGCAATTGCAGTGGCTAATTTTTACTCATATTTCGCCCAGTGGTACTGAGGACAATTATAACCCCTGAACTGCTGCCTTGGCTGAGATGAACTAACAGCCCTGATCAAGGACGGAACTTGGCACCTTCCCAGTCAGTATTGCAGAGTCTTCTAAAATTTGGGGTGGGGGTGAGGGAGATTTAGAAAGATTATTTTGAAACAAATTTTACCCCACTTTTAAACAAAACCTTCGTCAAACTTCACAAATCTGAAATGACCACCAATGCGTCCACTATTTCTCGGGCCACTTCTTTAACTACTCTGCGATGCAAATTATGTGGCCCTGGGGATTTATTGGACTACAGTCCCTTCAATTTCCCAAACACCATTTCCTGACTAATAAGTATTTCCCTCAGTTCCTCCTTCCCGCTAGACCCTCAGTCCCCTAGTATTTTCGGGAGGTTATTTGTATATTCCTTAGTGAAGACAGAACCAAAGTATTTGTTCAATTGGTCTGCCATTTCTTTGTTCTCCATGACGAGTTCACCTGATTCTGACTGCAAGTGGCCTACATTAGACTTCAGATATCTTTTTCTCTTCACATATCTATAGAACCTTTTGCAGTCAGTTTTTTATGTTCCCTGCCAGCTTACTCTCATATTCTATTTTCCTCCTCCTAATTGCAACCTTAGTCCTCCTCTGCTGAATCTTAAATTTCTCCCAGTCCTCAAGTTTGCTGCTTTTTCTGGCCAATTTATATGCCTCTTCCTTGGATTTAACACTGTCCCTAACTTCCCCTGTGAGCAACGGTTGAGCCACCTTTCCTGTTTTATTTTTCCGTCAGACTGGGATGTACAATAGTTGTAATTCATCCATGAGATCTTTAAATGTCTGCCATTGTCTATCCACCGTCGATCCTTTAAGTAACATTCGCCAGTTTATCCCTGCCAAACCACGTCTCATACCATCGAAATTTACTTTAAGTTCAGGACCCTAGTCCCTGAGTTAACTGTGTTGCTCTCCAGCTTAATGTAGAATTCTACCATATTATGGTCACTTTTCTCCAAGGGGCCACGCACGACTAGAATGCTAATTAATCCTCTCTCATTACAAAAGACCCAGTCTAGGATGGCCTGCTCTCTAGTTGGTTCCTCGACATATTGGTCTCGAAAACCATCCCTTATACACTCCAGGAAATCCTCCTCCACAATATTGCTTCCAGTTTGGTTAGCCCAATCAATATCGAGGTAAAAGTTACCCATGTTAACTGCTGTACCCTTATTGCATGCATCCCTAATTTCCTGTTTGATGCCATCCCCAACCTGTCTACTACTGTTTGGTGGTCTGTACACAACCCCAACTAACGTTTTCTGCCCTTTGGTGTTTCGCAGCTCTACACATATAGATTCCACATTATCCCAGCTAATGTCCTTCCTTACGATTGCATTAACCTTCTCTTTAACCATTAGCACTACGCGACCACTTTTTCCTTTTTGGCTATCCTTCCCGAATATTGAATACCCCTGGATGTTATGTTCCCAGCTTTGGTTACTCTGGAGCCATGTCTCAATAATCCCAATTACATCATATCCGTTAACAGCTATCTGTGCAGTTAATTCGTCCACCTTATTACGAATGCTTCTCGCTTTGAGACTCAGAGCTTTCAGGCTTGTTTTTTTAACACTCTGTCCTTTTAGAATTATGTTGTAATGTGACCCTTTTTGATGCAGAATGAAACCCACAGGCAATTACCAGAAATTGACAGGTACAGGATAAAATCCATGCTTTCGTGTCAGAAACTAACAGAGTAAAACCCTCAGCCACATCCCCGAGATGGACAGATACAGATTCAAATCCACACTCCCATACCAGACACCCACTATATAAGAAAATAAGAACTTAAGAAATAGGAGCAGGAGTAGGTCATACGGCCCCTCGAGCCTGCTGCACCATTTAATACGATCATGGCTGATCGGATCATGGAATCAGGTCCACTTCCCTGCCCGCTCTCCATAACCCCTGATTCCCTTATCGGTTAAGACACTGCCTATCTCTGTCTTAAATATATTCAATGTCCCAGCTTCCACAGCTCTCTGAGGCAGCGAATTCCACAGATTTACAACCCTCAGAGAAGAAATTCCTCCTCATCTTAATTTTAAATGGGGGGCCCTTATTCTAAGATTATGCCCCCATTTCTGGTCTCCACTATCAGTGAAAACATCCTCTCTGCTACCATCTTTTCAAGCCCCCCATAATCTTATACATTTCAAAAATCATGTCTCATTCATTCTTCTGAATTCAATGAGTAGAGGCCCAACCCCCTCAACCTTTTCTCCTAAGTCAACCCCTCATATCTGGAATCAACTGACCGAACCTTCTCTCATCTTCCTCCAAAGCAAGTATATCCTTTCATAAATATGGAAATCAAAACTGCACGCAGTATTCCAGGTGTGGCCTCACCAATAACGGCTGTAACTGTAGCAAGACCTCCCTGCTTTTATACTCCAACCCCTTTGCAATAAAGGCCAAGATTGCATTGGCCTTCCTGATCACTTGCTACACCTGCCTACTAACCCCTTATGTTTTATGCACAAGTACCCCCAGGTCCCGCTCCACTGCAGCACTTTTCTATCTTTCTCCATTTAAATAATAACTTGCTCTTTGATTTTTTTTCCACCAGAGTGCATGATCTCTCACTTTCCAACATTATAATCCATCTGCCAAATTTTTGCCCACTCACTTAGCCCATCTGTTTCCTCTTGCAGATTATGTGTGTCCTCCTCACACATTGCTTTTCCTCCCATCTTTGTATTGCCAGCAAACTTGGCTACGTTACAGTCTGTCCCTTCTTCCAAGTCGTTAATATTGATTGTAAATAGTTGGGGTCCCAGCACTGATCCCTGCGGCACCCCACTAGTTACTGATTGCCAACCCGAGAATGAACCATTTACCCCAACTCTCTGTTTTCTGTTAGTTAGCCAATCCTCTATCCATTCTAATATATTACCCCCAACCCCGTGAAATTTTATCTTGTGCAGTAACCTTTTATGTGGCACTTTGTCAAATGCCTTCTGGGAGTCCAAATACACCACACCCACTTTATCCACCCTGTTCATTACATGCTCAAGGAATTCCAGCAAATTTGTCAAACATGACTTCCCCTTCATAAATACATGCTGACTCTGCCTGACCGAATTATGCTTTTCCAAATGTCGTGCTAATGCTTCTTTAAGAATGAGCTCTTCAACATTTTCATAACCACAGATGTTAGGTTAACTGGTCTATAGTTTCCTGCTTTTTGTCTGCGTCCTTTTTAACCAAGTGCGGCTCTCAGTCCCCGGCAACACCGAGTGCGGCTCTCAGTCCCTGGGCAACACCGAGTGCGGCTCTCATTCCCCGGGCAACACCGAGTGCAGCTCTTGGGACCCAGGCAACACCGAGTGCGGCTCTCGGGCCATGAGTCAGAGCCACTCGGCCCAGCACCAGCAACCCCCGGGGGTAGCACCTCCCCCACACCAGGAAAACAACAACTTGCAGGCCCAGCAATTCCCAGCCGCTCTGTATCAATGTGGGCGCTGGATGTGTAATTTACTCCCTGGCCTCCTGTGTGGATCAGTTTCTAGCATCAGTTTGAGAAGGATGGAGAGAGGGGAGAAGCTGCTGGGTTTCACCCCCAGTACTTCTGGGCCCAGTGGGACCAACAATTTCCCATGTGGGCCTGTCGCGAGAGGTGGGTTCACTTCCCTGAAGGACAGTACTGACCCAGATGTGTTTTTACGACAGTCCCGCAGCTTTCATGGTCACATTTTTCTAGTGCTGGCCCCACAAATGACCAGATTCATTAAACTCAATTTCACAACCTGCCTTTGTGTTTTTGTGGGTTCTCTCCCACACTCCCTATTTCCTGTTTGAAATTCACTTTACAGGGTGTTAAAAGGGAAGGATTTGTAGACTGGAAGCTCAAACCAAACATCACCTCAAGATCTGACAGTCACTCGATATATCGGGACTGGAATATCATCAGTTTTTGACCATGGAAGCAGAAGGCACCGTTCACAGTGGGGAGAAACGGTACACGTGCTCTGTGTGTGGACAAGGCTTCAGCCGATCATCCAAACTGGAGAGACACAAGTGCAGTCACACTGGGGAGAAACCGTGTAAATGTGGGGATTGTGGGAAACGTTTCAACTCCCTGTCCCAGCTGGAAACACATCGGCGAGTTCACACTGGGGAGAGGCCGTTCACCTGCTCCAACTGTGGGAAGGGATTCATTCAGTCATCCGACCTGCTGACACACCAGCGAGTTCACACTGGGAAGAGGCCGTTCACCTGCTCCGACTGTGGGAAGGGATTCACTGCATCATCCAAACTGCTGAGACACCAGGGAGTTCACACTGGGGAGAGGCCATTCACCTGCTCTGAGTGTGGGAAGGGATTCTCTCTGTCAGGCAACCTGCTGAGACACCAGCGAGCTCACAAGTGACTGCAAGGGTTGGATTCTGTTGTTAATCGCATCCTGGACTGCATTGTCTTCATTTTGATAGTTGCGGTTTATAACTCCTGTAACGCTGATGTTAATAACTCCTGTAACTGGACTGAAGTTTAATATTTGGGATACAGACACATAAATTAGTGCTGCTTCCAATACATTGCTGTGAATTTTTGTCTTTCCGACCTGATAATTTAGCATCTCCTGACTGGAGCTGAGAAAGGACAATCTGTGGGGAGGATCTTACACGGGGAACTTCAGCCTGGACACAGTCCTTCAGGGCCACACTGAGATTACCTCATTATTCTGAACTCCAATGTGTATAGGCCCAACCTACTCAACCTATCGTCATAAGTTAACACCCTCATCTCCGGAATCAACTCTGGAATCTGCAGCAGATATGAACAAGGACCTGGGGCTTATTAAAATACACACATTTCATTACAGAAAAGGTTACACTGGGTGAAATGTTCAGTTAGAACATGAGAATATAATAAATAGGAGCTGAAGTAGGCCATTTGGCCCCTCGGGCTTGCTCCACCATACAATAAGATCATCGCTGATGTGATCATGGACTCAGTTCCACTTCCCTGCCCACTCCCATAACCCTTTACTCCCTTATCGCTCAAAAATCTGTCTATTTCCGCCTTAAATATATTCAAAGACCCAGCCTCCACCGCTCTCCTGGGCAGAGAATTCCATAGATTTACAACCCTCAGAGAAGAAATTCCTCGTCTCAGTTTTAATTGGGTGGCCCCTTATTCTAAGACTATGTCCCCTAGTTTAAGTTTCCCGTATAAGTGGAACTATCCTCTCTGCATCCACCTTGTCAAGCCACCTCATTATCTTATGTTTCGATAAAATCATCTCTCATTCTTCTGAACTCCAATGTGTTTAGGCCCAACTTACGCAAGCTATCTTCAAAAGTAAATCCCCTCCTCTCCGGAATCAACCGAGTGAACCTTCTCTGAACTGCCTCCAATGCAGGTATATCCTTTCTCAAATACGGAGACCAAAATACGGAGTCCATTACAGGAAAAATGCCAAGCAAACCAGCAGTACACTGGCACCTTAACAGTGTCTCATTGGCCTACAGGCTTTTCCTCAATAGATTTGCTGAGTGGATATAAACTTAAATAATGTTTGCAGGCGTGATGCTCTATTCACATATTGAAGGTAGAAGAGATGCTGTGGGGTGCATGCTAAGTCCAGTAGCTGAAAGTGATTAACAGACTGGGATTTGTGTTTACTGATCCCAGGCGTGTTACCAATACCAGAACAATCGAAGCCCATGGAATAACGGGGACAGTGGCAGCATGGATATGAAAGTGGCTAAGTGACACAAACAGAGTACTGGTGAATGTTTATTTTTCAGACTGGAGAAATTGCTGTCCCCCAGAGGTCGGTACTCGGGCCACTGCTTTTTTTAATCTATATTAATGACATAGACTTGGGTGTACAGGGCACAATTTCCAAATCGACAGCTCACACAAAACTTGGAAGTACAGTGAACAGTGAGGAGGACAGTGATAGACTTCAGAAAGACATAGACAGGCTGGTGGAATGGGCAGACATGTGGCAGATGAAACTTAACGGAGAAAAGTTTAAAAGTGCTACATTTTGGGAGGAAGAAAGAGGAGAGTAAATATAAACTAAAGGGTACAATTGTAAAGGGGTGCGTGAACAGACGGACCCAGGAGTATAGGTGCACCAATCACTGAAGGTGGCAGCACAGGTTGAGAAAGTGGTTACAAAGACTTACAGGATCCTCGGCTTCATGAAATGAGATATGGAGTACAGAAGTGAGGATATTATGATGAAACTGCATAAAACTCTGGTTCGGCCTCAACTGGAGTATTGTGTCCAATTCTGGGTCATCATCATCATCATAGCCAGTCCCTCGGATCGAGGAAGACATGCTTCCACTCTAAAAATGAGTCCTTAGGTGGCTGAACAGTCCAATACAGGAGCCACAGTCCCCGTCACAGGTGGGACAGATAGTCGTTTAGGGAAGGGGTGGATGGGACAGGTTTGCCGCACGTGCTTTCTGATGTGTGCGGTTGATTTCTGCATCGAGGTGGATGCTCTTCCTCCACTTAGGGCGGTCTTTAGCCAGTGACTCCCAGGTGTCAGTGGGAAGATGTTGCACTTTATCAGGGAGGCTTTGCGGGTGTCCTTGTAACGTTTCCTCTGCCACACCTTTGGCTCGTTTGCTGTGAAGGAGTTCTGAGTAGAGTGTTTGCTTTGGGAGTTTCATGCCTGGCATGTGAAAAATGTGGCCTGTGCAGTGGAGCTGATCAAATGTGTTCCGTGCCTCAATGCCTCAATGCTGGGGATGTTGGCGTGGCAGCTGGAACACACTCTTTCACTTTCATTATCTTATCTTATAAACCTCAATCATATCGCCCTAAGTCGATGCTGCTCTCATATAAAGAGTCCCAGATCTTTTAACCTATATTGATAATTAAGAAGCTTTAGACTTGGAATTAGTCGAGTGACCCTTTCCAGAACCTCAATATTACCCACCATGTGAGGAGACCAAAACTGGACACAGTATTCCAAGTGTGGCCTGATTAAGGTCTTGCAGCAGCACAAAACACTACTCCTCGTCTTATTCTCAATTGTCCTATGGATACACCCGAACACCCTATTTGCTCTAACTGTCGCTTCACTGCGTTGCTCGTGTACCTTCAAGGATGTATTCACTAGAATGTCTAAATCTCTTTCTATCTCCACTATCTTTAATGCTTTTCCCTGGAGTGTGTATGAATGTTGAGCATTTGCCCTGCCCACATACATAACACTGAACTTATCTAAGTTGTACATCATTTTCCAGTCATGAGGCCAGTGTCCCAACACAATTAATATCTGCCTGAATCAGACGAGCTACTTCTACAGTTCGAGCACTCGCACAGATCTTGGTATCATTTCAAATTTGTGCCCCTAACACCAAAATCCAGATCATTAATAAAAATAGTAAAAAGCAACAGTCCCAACACTGATCGCTGCGGGACACCACTGGTGACCAGTCTCCAAACAGATCCAAATCCATCTATAACTGCTCTTTACCTACATCCTGCCAGACAGTTCTGTATCCAGCTCAATATATTTCACTAATACCGGAGGCTCCGATCTCATAGAGAAGGCTCTTGTGCGGTAACTTATCAAAATGTTGTTGGAAATCTAAGTAGATAATGTCTACTGGGCTTCCCTCATCCACCAACTTTGTAACTTCTTCAAAAAATACAATTAGAGTTGTGAGACAAGAACTCTTTTTTATGAAGCGATGTTGGATTTCCCTAATAGGTCCTTCCCCTTCCAAGTATTCATATATTGCATCCCTTATGATTCTTTCCAGCATCTTACCTATTACTAATATTAAACTGATGGGCCTATAGCTACCCAGGTCTGCCTTTTCACATTGTTTTAAAATGGGGACTACTTTAGCCTCCTTCCCATCTGTAGGAACCATGCCAGAGTGCAGTGAGCTATTAAACATACAGGACAGGGGCTCGCACAGCACATGTCCCATCTCCCGGAGGACCCTCACACAGTACATGTCCCATCTCCCGGAGAACCCTCACACAGCACATGTCCCATCTCCCGGAGGATCCTCACATAGCACATGTCCCATCTCCCGGAGGACCCTCACACAGCACATGTCCCATCTCCCAGAGGGGATCACATAGCAGATGTCCCATCTCCCGGAGGACCCTCACACAGCACATGTCCCATCTCCCAGAGGGGCTCACACAGCACATGTCCCATCTCCCGGAGGGGCTCACACAGCACATGTCCCATCTCCCGGAGGGGCTCACACAGTACATGTCCCATCTCCCGGAGGGGCTCACACAGCACATGTCCCATCTCCCGGAGGGGCTCACACAGTACATGTCCCATCTCCCGGAGGACCCTCACACAGCACATGTCCCATCTCCCGGAGGACCCTCACACAGCACATGTCCCATCTCCCGGAGGACCCTCACACAACACATGTCCCATCTCCCGGAGGACCCTCACACAGCATATCTCCCATCTCCCGGAGGACCCTCACACAGCACATGTCGCATCTCCCGGAGGGGCTCACACAGCATATGTTCCATCTCCCGGAGGACCCTCACACAGCACATGTCCCATCTCCTGAAGGATCCTCACACAGCACATGTCCCATCTCCCGGAAGGGCTCACACAGCACATGTCCCATCTCCCGAAGGGGCTCACACAGCACATGTCCCATCTCCCGGAGGACCCTCACACAGCACATGTCCCATCTCCCGGAGGGGCTCACACAGCACATGTCCCATCTCGTGAAGGACCCTCACACAGCACATGTCCCATTTCCCGGTGGGGCTCACACAGCACATGTCCCATCTCCCGGAGGGGCTCACACAGCACATGTCCCATCCCCCGGAGGATCCTCGGGTGGCTGCTCTATATATTTTGAAGTTTTTAATTTTTTCTTAAACAATATTCATATCTATGTTAATGTTACTGAGAAAATCTAGTATTATTAAATCTAATATTTGAGCATGATCTTCAAGGGTGAAGACTGATGCAAGATACTCACTAATATTTCAACCATACTCAGTGAGTCCTTTGTAACCTGTCCTTGAACACACTTCAGTGGCCCAATACAGTCTTTAATAGTTCTCTGACACTTTACATAAATAAAAAAGTCTCTTCCCATGACTGCCACAGTTGCCGACAATTCTTTTTTCAAAACAACCTTTTTGCTGATCGAATAGCAGCTTCCGTTTTCACATTTCTTTAATTTATAGAGACATTTCTGTTTACTTGTTATTTGTCTTTGTACAGAGCCAGTCAGCCACCTTGGCTTTTTCTTACCACATTTCCATCTTTAGATTTTGGCTGCGTTAGTTTTCCACATTTTTAATCTGAATTACATTCCATTTATATTCAACATCGGTCACATCACCACCGAGTAGGGTTGGCCAATTTACCTGTTGCAAGTCCTCTGCCATTTTGGAGACGTTTGCCCTTCTGAAATGCAGTGCGAGTTGCAGGTTCTCAGTCACTTTAGTGCTCCCGGCCAATTGGGACCCTACAATGTGATCACTATTGCCCAGATGTTCCCCCACACGGAGGCCTGATATGAGGTCAGGCTCACTACTAAACACCACATCCAATATGTAATTTTCCCAAGTTCCTTCATTAACATGTTGAGTCAGGAAACATTCCTGTATATTTTCAATAAATAAGAACATAAGAAATAGGAGCAGGAGTAGGCCATAAGGCCCCTTGATCCTGCTCCGCCGTTCAATAAGATCATCGCTGATCCGATCATGGACTCAGCTCCACTTCCCTGCCCGCTCCCCGTAAACCCTTATCCCCTTATCGTTTAAATACATTTAAAACAAGAATAGACAGTTTCTTAATATCCCAACTTCCACAGCTCTCTGAGGCAACGAATTCCACAGATTCACAACCCTTTGAGAGCAGAAATTTCTCGTCTTCTCAGTTCTAAATGGGCGGCCCCTTATTCTAAGATCAAGCCATCTAGTTATACTCTCCCCCATCAGTGGAAACATCCTCTCTGCAACCCCCCTGTCAAGCCCCGTCATAATCTTATCTGTTTCTGTAAGATCACCTCTCATTCATAGTAACATCGAAAATCGGTGCAGGAGTAGGCCATTCGGTCCTTCGAGACTGCACCACCATTCAGTCAGATCATGGCTGATCACTCCCTCAGTATCCTTTTCCTGTTTTCTATCCATACCCCTTGATCCCTTTAGCCGTAAGGGCCATATCTAACTCCCACTTGAATATATCCAATGAACTGGCATCAAAACTGTCTGCGGCAGGGAATTCCACAGGCTAACAACTCACTGAGTGAAGAAGTTTCTCCTCATCACAGTCCTAAATGGCCTACCCCTTATCCTAAGACTGTGTCCCCTGGTTCTGGACATCCCCAACATTGTGAACATTCTATCCGTATCTATCCTGTCCAGTCAGAATCTTTTATGTTTCTATGAGATCCTCTCTCATCTTTCTAAATTCCAATGCATAAAGGCCCAGGTGATCCAGTCTCTCCTCAAATGTCAGTCCTGCCATCCCGGCAATCAGTCTGGTGAACCTTCGCTGCGCTCCCGCAATAGCAAGAACACCCTTCCTCAGATTAGGAGACCAAAGCTGAACACAATATTCCAGGTGAGGCCTCACCAAGGGCCTGTATAACTGCATTAATAAGTCCCTGCTTCTTTACTTAAATCCCCTAGCTATGAAGGCCAACATATCATTTGCCTTCTTCACCGCCTGCTAAACCTGCATGCCAACTTTCAATGACTGATGAACCATGACACCCAGGTCTCGTTGCTCCTCCACTTTTCCTAATCTGCCACCATTCAGATAATATTCTGTCTTCGCGTTTTTGCCCCCAAAATGGTTAAGCTGACATTTATCCACATTATACTGCATCTGCCATGAATTTGCCCACTCACCTAACCTGTCCAATTCAACCTGCAGTCTTTTAGCGTCCCCCTCACCGCTCACGCTGCCACCCACTTTAGTGTCATCTGCAAACTTGGAGATATTACACTAAATTCCTTCATCTAAATCGTTAATGTAGATTGTAAATAGCTGTGGTCCCAGCACTGAGCCCTGCGGCACTCCACTAGTCACTGCCTGTCATTTAGAAATGGACCCGTTTATCCCGACTCTCTGCTTCCTGTCTGCCAAACAGTTCTCTATCCACGTCAGTATATTACCCCCAATACCATGTGCTTTGATTTTACACACAAATCTCTTGTGTGGGACTTTGTCAAAAGCCTTTTGAAAGTCCAAATACATGACTTCCACTGGTTCTCCTTGTCCACTCTACACGTTACATTCTCAAAAAATTTAAGAAGATTTGTCAAGCATGATTTCTCCTTCATAAATCCATGCTGACTTGCAATGATCCTGTCACTGCGTTCCAAATGCGCTGCTTTTTAGTATTTAATAATTGATTCCAACAATGTCCCCACTACTGATGTCAGGCTAACCCGTCTATAATTACCCGCTTTCCCTCTCCCTCCCTTTTTAAAAAGTGGTGTTACATTAACTACCCTCCAGTTCACAGGAACTGATCCAGAGTCGATATACTGTTGGAAAATGATCACCAATGAATCTACTATTTCTAGGGCCACTTCCTGAAGTACTCTGGGTTACAGACTATCAGGTCCCGGGGATTTATCGGACTTCAATCCTATCAATTTCCCTAACACAATGTCCAACCTAATATAGATATCCTTCAGTTCCTCCTTCTCACTAGGCACTCTGTCCCCTCGTACTTCCAGAAGGCTATTTGTGTCTTCCTTCGTGACGACAGAACTGAAGTATTTGTTCAATTGGTTTGCCATTTCTTTGTTCTGCATTATAAATTCACCTGAATCCGACTGCAAGGGACCTACGTGTGTCTCCACTAATCTTTTTCTCTTCACATATCTCTATCAGCTTTTGCAGCCAGTTTTTATGTTCGCGGCAAGCTTCTTCTCGTAATCAATTCCGCCCCCCCCCTTAATTATACCCTTTTTCCTCCTCTGCTGAATTCTAAATTTCTCCCAGTCCTCAGGTTTGCTGCTTTTTCTGGCCAATTTATAAGCCGCTTTCTTGGATTTAACACTATCCTTAATTTCCTTTGTTAGCAATGGTAGAGCCACCTTCCCAGTTTTATTTTTACTCCAGACAGGGATGTACAATTGCTGAAGTTCATCCATGTGATCTTTAAATGTTTGTCATTGCCTATCCATCGTCAAACCTTTAAGTATCATTTGCCAGGCTATTCGAGCCAATTCACGCATCAAACCATCGAAGTTACCTTTCCTTAAGTTCAGGACCTTAGTTTCTGAAATAAGTGTGCCACTCTCAATCATAATAAAGAATTCTACCATGTTATGGTCACTCTTCCCCAAGGGGCCTCGCCCAGCAAGATTGCTAATTAGTCCCTTCTCATTACATATCACCCAGTCTAGGATGGTCAGCTCCCGAGTTGGTTCCTCGACATATTGGTCTAGAAAACTATCCCTAACACACTCCAGGAAATCCTCCTCCACCGCATTGCTACCAGTTTGGTAGCCCAATATATATGTAGATTAATGTCGCTCATGATAACTGCTGTACCTTTATTGCATGCATCCCTAATTTCTTGTTTGATGCTGTCCCCAACCTCACTACTATTGTTTGGCGGTCTGTACACAACTCCCTCTAGTGTTTTCTGCCTTTTGGTATTCCGTAGCTCCGCCTATACCGATTCCACATCATCGAAGCAAATGTCCTTTCATTCTATTGCATTAATTTCCTCTTTACCTAACAATGCCACACTGCCTCCTTTTCCTTTCTGTCTACCATTCCTAAATGTTGAATACCCCTGGATGTTGAGTTCCCAGCCTTGGTCACCTTGGAGCCATTTCTCCGTGATGCCAATTACATCATACCAGTTAATTGCTATCTGCACAGTTAATTCGTCCACCTTATTCCGAATACTCCGCGCATTGAGGCACAGAGCCTTCCGGCTTGTCTTTCTTACACACTTTGCCACTTCAGAATTTAGCTGTAATGTGGCCCATTTTGCCTTAGGTTTCTCTGCCCTCCACTTTTAATTTTCTTCTTTCTATATATCTTTTGCTTCTGCCCACATTCTACTTCTCTCTGTCTCCCTGCATTGGTTCCCATCCCCCTGCCATAGTAGTTTAGCTCCAGCCCAACAGCACGAGCAAACACTTCCCCTATGACATTGGTTCCAGCCCTGCCCAGGTACAAACCGTCCAGTTTGCACTGGTCCCACCTTCTCCAGAACCGGTTCCAATGAACCAGGAATTTGAATCCCTCCCTTTTGTACCACTCCTCAAGCCACGTATTCATCTGAGCTATCCTGAGAATCCTACTCTGACTAGCACGTGGCACTGGTAGCAATCCTGAGATTACTACTTTTGAGGGAGCATTATTCTGTATTTAACCCATGTTGTACCTGTACTGGGAGTGTTTGATGGGACAGTGCCGAGGGAGCTTTATTCTGTATCTAACCCGTGCTGTACCTGCCTGGGAGTGTTTGATGGGACAGTGTAGAGGGAGCATTATTCTGAATCTAACACGTGCTGTATCTGCCCTGGGAATGTTTGATGGGACAGTGTAGAGGGAGCTTTATTCTGTATCTAACCCATGTTGTATCTGTACTGGGAGTATTTGATGGGTTAGTGTAGAGGGAGCCTTACTATGTTTGTAAACCATGTGGTAATTGTCCTGAGATTGTTTAATGGGACATTGTAGAGGGAGCTTCACTCAGCATGTAACCTCTGCTGTATGTGTTTGGGAATGTTTGATGCGACAGTGTAGAGGGAGCTTTACTCTGTATCTAACCCTTGCTGTACCTGTCCTGGGAATTGGACAGTGCAGAGGGAGCTTTACTCTGTATCCAACCCATGCTGTGTTTGCCCCTCTGAGTGTTTAGTGGGAGAGTGCAGAAGGAGCTTTCCTCTTAGTCCAACGCGTGACGTACCTGCCTGAGTGTTTGATGGGGCAGTATAGAGGGAGCTTTACTCTCTATCTAACCCAGGCTGCAACTACCCTGGAGTTGTTTGGTTTGACAGCATTGTGTGAGCTTTACCCAATATCTAACCCGTTCTGTACCTGCCTGGGAGTATTTGATGGGACATTGTAGAGGGAGCTTTACTCTGTATCTACCCCTTGCTGTACCTGCTCTGGGAGTGTTTGATGGGACAGTGGGAGGGAGCTTTTTATCTGTATCTAACCCGTGCTGTACCTGCTCTGGGAGTGTTTCATGGGACAGTGTAGAGGGAGTTTTACTCCATATATAACCCGTGCTGCACCTTCTCTGGGAGTGGTGAAGTGAACCGAGCTGTGTCCATTCTCATTCTTGTTGAAGTTGTTGGATCTTTCCCCTGTTTGGACCTTCAGCCATGGCGGTGACAGGCGTTCCCAGGTTCTGATGCTCTATAATAAATATATTAATAGGAGGGTTAGAGGGAAATATTAAAATGGGAAGGAGGACATTGCCATGATACCCAATCCCTCCTCCCCCACCGGTACAACAGCGGTTAGCTCTGGGATCGAGCATTTCCCAGTGTTACGAACAACTCTTCACATCAGGTGTGACACAGAAAGCTGCCCAGTAAAACCAGTGAGTCCCACTGATCTGCACAACCCAGTTCCAGACGGGCTCCCGTCGGCCGAGAGTCCGCACTGGGAGCACCCATTGGTGAGATTTACTCACAATGCAGGCACAAACCATTATACCCAAGGTAGGGAATATTCAGCAGGGAAATGTGGAGCGGGTGATAATTGATGAATTAAATGATCCTCCATTCAGTTTTACTTGGTCTGGCATAAGAACATAAGAAATAGGAGGAGGAGGCGTTCTGGACCCTCAAGCCTGCTCCGACATTTAATGGCGGTATTGTATTATTTTTATTCACAGATGTGTGTTTAATATTTTTGAGTTGGGATATTAAATTATGCCATTTTATGACTATTATATCTATCAACGTACACAACATATAGCTGGGTGTAATTCCTCTGGTCTCTATGGGCAGTGATATTGTCCGTGTGTTCAGGGAGATGTGAACTGGTTGCTGCTTCTATTTGAATATATTGACCATATATTATGGTGTCAGCATCTGACTAATGAACTCCACTGGGCGGGCCACATTGTTCACATGCCTGACACAAGACTCCCAAAGCAAGTGCTCTACTCGGAACTCCTTCACGGCAAACGAGCCCAAGGTGGACGGAGGAAACGTTTCAAGGATACCCTCAAAGTGTCCTTGATGAAATGCAACATCACCACTGACACCTGGGAGTCCCTGGCCAAAGACCATCCTAAGTGGAGGAAGTGAATCCGGGAGGTCGTTGAGCACCTCGAGTCTCGTTGCTAAGAGCATGCAGAAATCAAGCTCAGGTAGCGGAAGGAGCGTGCGGCAAACCAGCGCCGCCCACCCTTTCCCTCAACAGCTGTCTGTCCCACCTGTGACAGAGATTGTGGTTCTCGTATTGGACTCACTTTTAGAGTGGAAGCAAGTTTTCCTCGATTCTAACGGACTGCCTGCGATGATGAAGAATGAGCACTTTAGGGGGTGAGGACATTTCCCACTGTCCCACTGATAACATAATGTAGAATGAATTGTGTACCTTCACAGTCGGGGATATATAACATTGATTTGTTTCATTATCTTTAGGTGTTTTACAATCTCAAGACACCATAAATATATAATTGGTAGAGTTAGCTGCTGTTTTACAATCACAATTCTCCACTTGTGCGTGTGCAGACACACGCTCATGCACGTTAACTCTCAGCATCCTTTCCTTTCCCCACTGTGGAAATGAAAGCGATTCAGTCTCGGATAAGGAATTTCTCCAAACAGGTGCTGAAGTTATTCTCTGGCATTAATTTGTGAGGAGTTAGGAAATGAGCAACAGGGTTTTGGATGAGTGCAAGTTTACGGGAGGGTGTAAGAAGGGAGGCCGGCCAGGAGAATGATGGAATATTCAAGTCTAGAGGTAGCAAAGGCAGAGATAAGGTTTTCAGCAATAGATGGTTCACCTGCTGTTGTTCCTCAGTCTGCAACCCCTGTTCACATCCAGCTGCAGACCTTTTTTTTATCACTCCATCATTTACCCGAGATCTAATTATGCGAGACAGAAAATTAGATAAATATTGATAAAGTGACGTGGATTGGGTCTCCCTCTGACCTTTTTCCCCAGTCCATCCCCAGGACCAGTGTGTATCTGAGTCAATGGGACTCTCTCTGACCTTTCTCCCCAGTCTATCCCCAGGACCAGTGTGTATCTGAGTCAATGGGACTCTCTCTGACCTTTCTCCCCAGTCTATACCTAGGACCAGTTTGTATCTGAATCAATGGGACTCTCTATGACCTTTCTCCCCAGTCTATCCCCAGGACCAGTGTGTATCTGAGTAAATGGGACTCTCTCTGACCTTTCTCCCCAAACCCCCAGGACCAGTGTGTATCTGAGTCAATGGACTCTCTCTGATCGTTCTCCCCAGACCCCCAGGACCAGTGTGTATCTGAGTCAATGGGACTCTCTCTGACCTTTCTCCCCAGACCCACAGGACCAGTGTGTATCTGAGTCAATGACACTCTCTGACCTTTCTCCCCAGTCTATCCCCAGGACCAGTGTTTATCTGAGTCAATGGGACTCTCTGACCTTTCTCCCCAGTCTATCCCCAGGACCAGTGTGTATCTGAGTCAATGGGACTCTCTCTGACATTTCTCCCCAGTCTATTCCCAGGACCAGTGTTTATCTGAGTAAATGGGACTCTCTCTGACCTTTCTCCCCAATCTATCCCCAAGAGCAGCGTGTATCTGAGTCAGTGGGACTCTCTCTGACCTTTCTCCCCAGTCTATCCCCAGGACCAGTGTGTATCGGTGTCAATGGGACTCTCTGACCTTTCTCCCCAGTCTATCCCCAGGACCAGTGTTTATCTGAGTCAATGGGACTCATTCTGAACTTTCTCTAAATCTATCCCCAGGACCAGTGTTTATCTGAGTCAATGGGACTCTCTCTGACCTTTCTCCCCAGTCTATCCCCAGGACCAGTGTGTATCTGAGTCAATGGGACTCTCTGACCTTTCTCCCCAGTCTATCCCCAGGACCAGTGTTTATCTGAGTCAATGGGACTCATTCTGACTTTTCCCCCCATTCTATCCACAGGACCAGTGTTTATCTGAGTCAATGGGACTCTATCTGACCTTTCTCCCCAGTCTATCCCCAGGACCAGTGTTTATCTGAGTCAATGGTACTCTCTGAACTTTCTCCCCAGTCCCCCAGGACCAGTGTGTATCTGAGTCAATGGGACTCTCTCTGACCTTTCTCCCCAGTCTATCCCCAGGACCAGTGTTAATCTGAATCCATGGGACTCTGTCTTACCTTTCGCCCAAGTCTATCCCCAGGACCAGTGTTTATCTGAGTCAATGGGACTCTCTCTGACCTTTCGCCATTGTCCATCCCCAGGACCAGTCTGTATCTGAAGCCATGGGACTCTCTCTTACCTTTCGCCCCTATCGATGTATGAAAGTTCTTTGAATCGATAGTTTTCTCTGTTTGGTGCTATCAAAATCCTGGGCTCGTTCACCTGGTGTTGTTCCTCAGTCTACAATACCTGTTAGGTCCACAGCTGGAATTTTCTCAAGCACTCCTACATTCACCGGGATATCTAATCAGGACAGAAAATGAGAACAAAATTATCGGGGTGAAATAGAGTGCGATGTTAACCTACCTTGTAGTTACTGGTCGAAACAAAACATTCAAGTAAAAATAATTCCATATTCCGCGATTAGAGACTCCTCATATACTGGACGTGCATTTTCCAGGAGTAGGTCACATATTGAAGTTGGAAACATAGAAAATAGGTGCAGGAGCAGGCCATTCGGCCGTACAAGCCTGCACCGCCATTCAATAAGATCATGGCTGATCATTCAAACTCAGTACCCCATCCCTGCCTTCTCTCCATACCCCTTGATCCCTTGAGCCCTAAAGGCCACATCTAATTCCCTTTTGAATATATTTAGTGAACTGGCCTCAACAACTTTCTGCGGTAGAGAATTCCACAGGTTCACCACTCTCTGAGTGAAGATGTTTCTCTTCATCTCGGTCCTAACTGGCTTACCCCTTTTCCTTAGACTATGTCCCCTGGTTCTGGACTTCCCCAACATCGGGATAATTCTTCCTGAATCTACCCTGTCTAATCCCATCAGAATGTTTTATGTTTCTATGAGATCGCCTCTCATTCTTCAAAATTCCAGTGAGGATAAGCCTAGCCGATCCAGTCTTTCCTCATATTTCAATCCTGCCATCCCCGGACTCAGTTTGATGAACCTTCGCTGCACTCCCGCAATAGCAAGAATGTCCTTCCTCAGATTAGGAGAGTAAAATTGCACACAATATTCCAGGTGTGGCTTCACCAAGGCCCTGTACAACTGCAGTAAGACTTTCCTGCTCCGATACTCAAATCCTCTCGCTATGAAGGCCAGCATGCTTTTTCCGCTATCTACAATCACTGCACATTCCTTTATATTCCTGGCTGAAGCCCATCCAGGACACACCCGCCCCGTCTCCACCTGTCTGTCTGTCCCTCGTGTTTTGCTTTCTCTCAGTGACACCTCAGGCAAAGAGAGAGCTGAGAGCAATATATACAGCTCAGACACTCAGCAGCTTCCCTGGAGCGTTGGCCAGCTTTAATAAAACTGATTAACATGGGCTTTCTCCCTCCCACTGTCTGGGGCTCTCTCTGTGTCCGGAGAGACAACAATGGACATCCAACTCGCTCTCAATTCCTGTCTGTGAGAGGGACAGCCCACCGTGTGTGAGGTCAGGGCCCCGCCCACCGTGTGTGAGGTAAGGGCCCCGCCCCCACAGCCCCTGAGCCCAGCAGCGGGAATGCTGCAATGTGAGAGAATAAAGAGAGAAGGTGCTGGGAACAGTCAGCCTGAGAGCTCAGGCAGTGTGTGTGGGGGGAGAGAGAGAGAGAATGGAGCTGAGGAAAGATCATTGTCATTGGCCTGACATTCAGGGTCACGGGCCTTTACCTGTTGCTGGGGGCAGTGCAGCTGAAAGATTGAGTGACAATATACAGCACTGTTTCCTGACACAACATGTTAATGCAGTAACTGGGGAAAACCAGAGATTGGATCTGGTGTTTAATAGTGAGCCTGACCTCGGATCAGGCCTCCGTGTGGGGAACATCTGGGCAACACTGATCACATTGTACCGTCCCGATTGGCCGGGAGAATCAAAGGGACTGAGACCCTGCGACACGGACCGCATTTCAGGGCAAACTTCTCCAAACTGGCAGAGGATTGTAACAGGTAAATTGGTCAACCCTCCTCGGTGGTGATGTGACCAATGTTGGATATCAATGGAAAGGTTTTAAGAACAAGTTTAAAAATGTGGTAAACAAACGTGGTCAAAATTAAAAGACAGAAATATGGTAAGAAAAAGCCGAGGTGGCCGACTGGCTCTGTACAAAGATGTACACAGAAAAGTTTCCATAAATTAAATAATTTTACCGTAAATAAATAGGGTGAATACAAAGAACAACTAAAGAAAACGAAGGCTGCTATTTGATCAACAAAAAGGCTCTGGGAATAAAAGGATTGTATTCAACTGACCGTCATGGGCAGAGCTTTTTCAGTTATGTGGAGAGTCCGAGAACTATCAAAGTCTATATTGGGCCACTGAAGGGTATTCAAGGACAGGTTACACAGGAGTCACTGAGTATGGCAGGAATATTAGTGAGTACTCTGCATCAGTCTTCACCCTTTAACATCATGCTCAAATATTAGAATTTAATAATGATACACTATTTGTTCAGTAACATTAACTTAGATAAGCATATTGTTTTAGAAAACATTCAGAACTTAAAAAGAGATAGAGCAGGAGGGCCGGAGTATATACATGTGAGGGTCCTCCGGGAGATGGGACATGTGCTGTGTGAGGGTCCTCCGGAAGATGGGACATGTGCTGTGTGAGGGTCCACGGGGAGATGGGACATGTGCTGTGTGAGCCCCTCCGGGAGATGGGACATTTGCTGTGTGAACCCCTCTGGGAGATGGGAGATGGGACATGTGCTGTGTGATGGTCCTCCGGGAGATGGGGACATGTGCTGTGTGAGGCTTATCCGCGAGATGGGACATGTGCTGTGAAAGCCCCTCCAGGAGATGGGACTTGTGTTGTGCGAGCCCCTGACATGTATGTTTAATAGCTCATTCTGAAATAGTTCCGACAGATTGGAAGGAGTCTAATGAAGTCCCCATTTTAATAAAAATGTGAAAAGGCAGACCCGGGTAACCAGAGGCCCATAAGGTTAACATCAGTAACAGGTAAGATGCTTGAAAGAATCATAACGGATGCAATATATGAATACTTGGATAGGGAGGGACATATTAGGAACTACACAACCCATTATAAAGAGTTCATGTCTCCATACTCTAATTGTACTTTTTGAAGAAGTTACAAAGTTGGTGGATGAGGGAAGCCCAGTAGACATTGTCTGCTTCGATTTCCAAAACCCTTTTGACAAGGTGCCACACAAGCGGCTTCTCTATAAGATCGGAGCCTCTAGTGGTAATAATATATTGAGCTGGATACAGAACTGGCTGCAGGATGCAGGTAAAGAGCAGTTATAGATGGATTTGGATCTGTTTGGAGACCGGTCACCAGTGGTGTCCTGCAGGGATCAGTGTTGGGACCATTTCATTTTACTATTTTTATTTATGATCTGGATTTTGGGGTTGGGGGCACAATTTGCAAATTTTGAAATGATACCAAGACCTGTGCGAGTGCTCGAACTGTAGAAGAGGCTCGTCTGATTCAGGCAGATCTTAATGTGTTGGGACACTGGCCTCATGACTGGAAAATGATGTATAACTTAGATAAGTTCAGTGTTATTCGTGTGGGCAGGGCAAATGCTCAACATGCATACACCCTCCAGGGAAAGGCATTAAAGATGGTGGAGAGAGAACGAGATTTAGACATTCGAGTGAATACATCCTTAAAGGTACACGAGCAATGCAGTGTAATGACAGTAAGAGCAAATAAGGTGTTGGGGTGTATCCATAGGACAATTCAGTATAAGGCGAGGAGTACTGTTTTGTCCGAGTACAAAACCTTAGTCAGACCACACTTGGAATACTGTGTCCAGTTTTGGTCTCCTCACATGGTGGGTGATATTGAGGTTCTGGAAAGGGTCACTCGACTAATTCCAAGTCTAAAGCATCTTAGTAACCAAGATAGGTTAAAAGAGTTGGGACTCTTTACCTTAGAGTAGTGCAGAATTAGGGCAATGTGATTGAGGTTTATAAGATAATGAAGGTGAAAGAGATTGTTCCAGCTGACTGTTTGTTTATGTCAATTAAATATGTTAGGCAGCACCAGGGGACACAAATTTCAGTTGTACAAGGATAGATCTTGGTTAGACATCAGGAGGTGGTTCTTTTCCCAGAGAACAGTAGACCTCTGGAACAAGCTGCCCTCTCATGTGGTGAATACAGACTCACTGAATTCCTTCAAGTAAAAGCTGGATTTGTTTTCTGGCTGCTGTGGAGATTAACACTTACAGAAGGTAGGTACTGCAGGGAGTTTAATGGCCAGAGCGATCTCCTGGACTAGTTTCCATCACTTAGATGCCTTGGAGAGGAATTTCCCAGATTTATTTTCCCAAATTGTCCTCGTTTTTTTTTAAATCTGTATTTTTGCCTCTCCCAGGAGATCACATGGATTCGGGTGGAGTGGAGTGTATACGCTGTGACATATCGCAATTGTGTGGGACAGGCTTGATGGACCAGATGGTCTTTACCTGTCCGTCATTTTTCGTATGTATTAAAATGCTTCCTCTACACTGTCCCATCGAACACTACCAGAGCAGGTACAGCACGGCTTAGATACAGAATACATCTCAGGCCCCGAATTCGAGCCCACAGGCCCCGTGCTGACATGCCCGGGGGAGCAGGGTCACGGGCCGCCTTCTTGCACAGGGCGGGATCAGGGCGCATGTGCGGCCATCTTGGTTCAGGAACTGAGAGTGGGCGGGGCTTCAGGGTCTCTGTTCCCAACTGGGTCCCAGTGCCCGGGAGATGGAGCATCCTGGGCAACACACTTTTCATCATCATAGAATCAGAGACTGGTTACAACATGGAAGGAGGCCATTTGGCCCATCGAGCCGATGCCGGCTATCTGCAAGAACTTCTACGAGTCCCACTCTATCTAGTCTGTCCAGACCCCTCATGATTTTGAGCACCTCTGTCAAATCTCCTCTCAATTTTCTCTGTTCTGAGAACAACCCCAACTTCTGCAGACTATCCACGGAACTGAAGTTCCTCATCCCTGAAATCATTCTCGTAAATCTTTTCTGCACGCTCTCAAAAGGCCTTTGTATACTTACTAAAATGTGGAAGCCAGAATTGCTCCAGTTCAGTCAACAAGCTCCCTGCTGGAGTGGAACTGAACTGCAGAACCAGTGGGAACCTTTTCAACCTTCGTCGTCTAAAGGCCAGGTCCAAGACCACCCCAATCTCTGTCGTTGAGCTACCGTACGCGGACAATACCTTTGTCTGCGCACATATAGAGGCTGAACTTCAAGTCATAGTCAACGTATTTACTGAAGCGTACCAAAGCATGGGCCTTACACTAAACATCTGTAAGTCCGAGGTCATCCACCAGCCTGTCCTCGCCAAATAGCACTCTCCACTCCACCCACCCCCCACCCTGCAGTCATCAAAATCCATGGCGCGGCCCTGGACAACGTGGACCATTTCCCATACCTCCGGAACCTGTTATCAACAAGACCAGACATTGAAGACAAGATTCAACACCGCCTCCAGTGCAGCCTTCGGCCGTTTGAGGAAAAGAGTGTTTGAAGACCACGCCCTCAAATCTACCACTAAGCTCATGGTCTACAGGGCTGTAGTAATACCCACCCTCAGAGACATGGACTATGTACAGTAGACACCTCAAATTGCTGGAGAAATAACACCAACGATGTCTCCGCAAGATCCTACAAATTCCCTGGGAGGACAGATGCACCAATGTTGGTGTCGTCGGCCAGGCCAACATCCCCAGCATTGAAGCACGGACCACATTTGATCATCTCCGCTGCACAGGCCACATTGTTCACATACCAGACACGAGATACCCAAAGCAAGCACTCTACTCAGAACTTCTTCACAGCAAACGAGCCAAAGGTGTGGCAGAGGAAACGTTACAGGGACACCCTCAAAACCTCCGTGATAAAGTACAACATCCTCACTGATACCTGGATGTCCCTGGCTAAAGATCGCCCTAAGTGGAGGACGTGCTTCTGGGAGGGCGCTGAGCACCTCGAGTCTCATCGCCGAGAGCATGCAGAAATAAACCGTAGGCATCAGAAAGAGCGTGCGGCAAACCTGTCCCACCCATCCCTTCCCTCAACGACTATCTGTCCCACCTGTGAGAGGGACTGTGGCTTCGTATTGGACTGTTCAGCCACCTGAGGACTCATTTTTAGAGTGGAAGCAAGTCTTCCGCAATCTGAGGGACTGCCTATGATGATGATGGTGAACCAGAACTGCACACAGCAGTCCAGTTGAGGCCGAACCAGAGTTCTACGTGGTTTCAACATAATATCCACACTTCTGTACTCTATACCTCTATTCATGAAGCCTAGGATCCCGTAAGTCGTTGTAACCACTTTCTCAACCTGTGCTGCCACCTTCTGGGATTGGTGCCCATATACTCCTGGGTCTCTCTGTTCACACCCCCCTTTACAATTGTACCCTTTAGTTTATATTTCCTCCCCTCTTTCTTCCTACCAAAATGTATCATTTTTGAACTTTTCTACGTTAAGTTTGATCTGCCACGTTTGCACATTCCACCAGCATGTCTGTGTCTTTCTGAAGTCTATCACTACCTCCTCACTGTTCACTGTACTTCCAAGTTTTGTGTGAGCTGTCGATTTGGAAATTGTACCCTGTACACCCAAGTCTAGGTCATTAATATAGATCCAAAAAAACAGTGGCACCAGTACCGACCTCTGGGGAACACCACTTCCTCCAGTCTGAAAAACAACCATTCACCACTACTCTGTGTGTGTCACTTAGCCACTTTTATATCCATGCTCCCACTGACCCCGTTATTCCATGGACTTCGATTTTGCTGGTATTGGTAACACGCCTGGGATCACTAAATACAAAACCCAGTCTGTAAATCACTTTCAGCTACTGGACTTAGCATGGACCCCACAGCATCTCTTCTACCTTCAATATGTGAATAGAGCATCACGCCTGTAAACCTGGTTTAAGTTTATATCCACTCAGCAAATCTATTTAAGAAAAGCCTGTAGGCCAATGAGACACTGTTAAGGTGTCAGTGTGCTGCTGGTTTGATTGGCATTTTGCCTGTAATGGACTCTGTATTTTCGTCTCCGTATTTAAGGATGGATATACCTGCATTGGAGGCTGTTCGGAGAAGGTTCACTAGGTTGATTCTGGAGATGAGTGGATTGACTTATGAAAATAGGTCGAGTAGATTGGGCCTAAACACATTGGAGTTCAGAAGAATGAGATTTGATCTTATTAAAATATAAGATAATGAGGGGGCTTGATAGGTGGATGTAGAGAGGATATTTCCAGTTACACGGGAAACTAAAACTAGGGGACATCGTCTTAGAATAAGGGGCCACCCAATTAAAACTGAGACGAGAAATTTCTTCTCTGAGGGTTATTAATCTGTGGAATTCTCTGCCCAGGAGAGCTGTGGAGGCTGGGTCTTTGAATATATTTAAGGTGGAAATAGACAGATTTTTGCGAGATAAGTGAGTAAAGGATTATGGGGAGTGGGCAGGGAAGTGGAACGGAGTCCATGATCAGATCAGACATGATCTTATTGAATGGTGGAGCAGGCCCGAGGGGCCAAATGGCCTACTCCGGCTCCTTTTTCTTATGTTCTAACTGAACATTTCTCCCAGCGTAACCTTGTCTGTAATTAAATATGTGTCTTTTAATAAGCCTCAGGTCCTTGCTCATGTCTGCTGCAGATTCCAGAGTAGATTCCCGAGTTGAGGGGTTTGACTTATGGTTGAGTAGTTTGAGGAGGTTGGATTAAAGATATTGGAGTTCAGAAGAATGGGATCTAAGTGTGGCCCTGAAGGTCAGTGTCCAGGCTGAAATTCTGATCCCCCCGTAAGATACTCCCCACAGAATGTCCTTTCTCAGCTCCAGACAGGTGATGCTAAACTCTCAGGTGAGAAAGACAAATATCCACAGCAATGTGTTGAAAGCAAAACTAATGTATGTGTCTATATCCCAAATATTAAACTCCAGTCGATTTCAGGAGTTATTAACATCAGCGTTACAGGATTTATAAACCCCAACTGTCAGAATGAACACGATTCAGACCGGGATGTGAATAATAGCAGAATCCAACCCCTGCGGTCACTTGTGAACTCGCTGATGTCTCAGCAGGTTGCCTGACTGAGAGAATCCCTTGTCACACTCAGAGCAGGTGAATGGCCTCTCCCCATTGTGAACTAGCTGGTGTGTTAGCAGGTTGGTTGAGGTAATGTATCCCTTCCCACATTCAGAGCAGCTGAACGGCCTCTCCCCGGTGTGAACTCGCTGGTGTCTCATCAGTTGCTCTTTGCTTTTAAAACTCTTCTCACAGTCAGAACATTTACAAGGTCTCTACTCATTATGAACTCGTTGGTGTCTCAGCAGGCTGGATGATGCAGTGAATCCCTTCCCACAGTCAGAGCAGGTGAACGGTCTCTCCCCACTGTGAACTCGCTGGTGTTTCAGCAGGTGGGATAACTGAATGAATCCCTTCCCACAGTCGGGGCAGGTGAACGGCCTCTCCCCAGTGTGAACTCGCTGGTGTGTCAGCAAGTGGGATAACTGAATGAATCCCTTCCCACAGTCGGAGCAGGTGAACGGCCTCTCCCCAGTGTGAACTCGCTGGTGTGTCAGCAAGTGGGATAACTGAATGAATCCCTTCCCACAGTCGGAGCAGGTGAACGGCCTCTCCCCAGTGTAAACTCGCTGGTGTTTCATCAGTTGCTCTTTGCTTTTAAAACTCTTCTCAGTCAGAACATTTACAAGGTCTCTCCTCATTATGAACTCGCTGGTGTGTCAGCAGGTTGGATGATGTATTGAATCCCTTCCCACAGTCGGAGCAGGTGAATGGTCTCCCCCCAGTGTGAACTCGCTGGTGTGTCAGCAGGTGGTATGATGTCGTGAATCCCTTCCCACAGTCGGAGCAGGTGAACGGCCTCTCCCCAGTGTGAACTCGCTGGTGTGTCAGAAGGTGGGATAATTGAGTGAATCCCTTCTCACAGTCGGAGCAGGTGAACGGCATCTCCCCAGTGTGAACTCGCTGGTATGTCAGCAGGTGGCATGATGTACTGAATCCCTTCCCACAGTCGGAGCAGGTGAACGGCCTCTCCCCAGTGTGAACTCACTGATGTGTCAGCAGGTCAGATGATGTAGTGAATCCCTTCCCACAGTCGGAGCAGGTGAACGGCCTCTCCCCAGTGTGAACTCACTGATGTGTCAGCAGGTCAGATGATGTAGTGAATCCCTTCCCACAGTCGGAGCAGCTGAATGGCCTCTCCCCAGTGTGAACTCGCTGGTGTATCAGCAGGTTGGATAACTGAGTGAATCCCTTCCCACAGTCGGAGCAGGTGAATGGCCTCTCCACAGTGTGAACTCGCTGGTGTGTCAGCATGTTGGATAAATGAGTGAATCCCTTCCCACACTCGGACCAGGTGAACGGACTGTCCCCAGTGTGAACTCGCCGATGTGTTTCCAGCTGGGATGGGTAGTTGAAAAGTTTCCCACAATCCCCACATTTACACGGTTTCTCCCCAGTGTAACTGCACTTGTGTCTCTCCAGTTTGGATGATCGGCTGTATCCTTGTCCACACACAGAGCACGTGTACCGTTTCTCCCCACTGTGAACGGTGCCTTCTGCTTCCATGGGCAGAATACCAAAGGGCAATAAACGTTAGTGGGAGTTGTGTACAGACCTCCAAACAGTAGTAGTGATGTTGGGGAGGGCATCAAACATGAAATTAGGGGTGCGTGCAATAAAGGTGCAGCAGTTATAATGGGTGACTTTAATATGCACATAGATTGGGTTAACCAAACTGGAAGCAATACGGTAGAGGATGATTTCCTGGAGTGCATATGGGATGGTTTTTTAGACCAATATGTCGAGGAACCAACTAGTGGGGAGGCCATCTTAGACTGGGTGTTGTGCAATGAGAGAGGATTAATTAGCAATCTCGTTGTGCGAGGCCCCTTGGGGAAGAGTGACCATAATATGGTGGAATTCTGCATTAGGATGGAGAATGAAACAGTTAATTCAGAGACCATGGTCCAGAACTTAAAGAAGGGTAACTTTGAAGGTATGAGGCGTGAATTGGCTAGGATAGATTGGCGAATGATACTGAAGGGGTTGACTGTGGATGGGCAATGGCAGACATTTACAGACCGCATGGATGAACTACAACAATTGTACATTCCTGTCTGTCGTAAAAATAAAAAAGGGAAGGTGGCTCAACCGTGGCTATCAAGGGAAATCAGACATAGCATTAAAGCCAAGGAAGTGGCATACAAATTGGCCAGAAATAGCAGCGAACCCGGGGACTGGGAGAAATTTAGAACTCAGCAGAGGAGGACAAAGGTTTTGATTCGGGCAGGGAAAATGGAGTACGAGAAGAAGCTTGCAGGGAACATTAAGACGGATTGCAAAAGTTTCTATAGATATGTAAAGAGAAAAAAGTTAGAAAAAACAAACGGAGGTCCTCTGTAGTCAGAATCAGGGGAAGTCATAACGGGGTACAAAGAAATGGCGGACCAATTGAACACGTACTTTGGTTCGGTATTCACTGAGGAGGACACAAACAACCTTCCGGATACAATAGGGGTCGGAGGGTCTAGTAAGGAGGAGGAACTGAGGGAAATCCTTATTAGTCGAGAAATTGTGTTGGGGAAATTGATGGGATTGAAGGCCGATAAATCCCCAGGGCCTGATGGATTGCATCCCAAAGTAATTAAGGAGGTGGTCTTGGAAATAGTGGATGCATTGACAGTCATTTTCCAACATTCCATTGACTCTGGATCAGTTCCTATGGAGTGGAGGGTAGCCAATGTAACCCCACTTTTTAAAAAAGGAGGGAGAGAGAAAACAGGGAATTACAGACCGGTCAGCCTGACATCGGTAGTGGGTAAAATGATGGAATCAATTATTAAGGATATCATAGCAGTGCATTTGGAAAGAGGGAATATGATAGGTCCAAGTCAGCATGGATTTGTGAAAGGGAAATCATACTTGACAAAACTTCTGGAATTTTTTGAGGATGTTTCCAGTAGACTGGACAAGGGAGAACCAGTTGATGTGGTGTATTTGGACTTTCAGAAGGCTTTCGACAAGGTCCCACACAAGAGATTAATGGGCAAAGTTAGAGCATATGGGATTGGGGATAGTGTACTGACATGGATTGAGGACTGGTTGTCAGACAGGAAGCAAAGAGTAGGAGTAAATGGGTACTTTTCAGAATGGCAGGCAGTGACTAGTGGGGTACCGCAAGGTTCTGTGCTGGGGCACCAGCTGTTTACACTGTACATTAATGATTTAGATGATGGGATTAAATGTAGTATCTCCAAATTTTCGGATGGCACTAAGTAGGGTGGCAGTGTGAGCTGCGAGGAGGATGCTTATGAGGCTGCAGAGTTAGGTTAGGTGAGTGGGCAAATGCATGGCAGATGAAGTATAATGTGGATAAATGTGAGGTTATCCACTTTGGTGGTAAAAACAGAGAGACAGACTATTATCTGAATGGTGACAGATCAGGAAAAGGAGAGGTGCAAAGAGACCTGGGTGTCATGGTACATCAGTCATTGAAGGTTGCATGCAGGTACAGCAGGCAGTTAAGAAAGCAAATGGCATGTTGGCCTTCATAGCGAGGGGATTTGAGTACAAGGGCAGGGAGGTGTTGCGACAATTGTACAGGGCCTTGGTGAGGCCACACCTGGAGTATTGTGTACAGTTGTGGTCTCCTAACCTGAGGAAGGACATTCTTGCTATTGAGGGAGTGCAGCGAAGGTTCACCAGACTGATTCCCGGGATTGCGAGACTGACCTATCAAGAAAGGCTGGATCAACTGGGCTTGTATTCTCTGGAGTTCAGAAGAATGAGAGGGGACCTCATAGAAGCGTTTAAAATTCTGATGGGGTTAGACAGGTTAGATGCAGGAAGAATGTTCCCAATGTTGGGGAAGTCCAGAACCAGGGGACAGTTTTTAAGGATAAGGGGGAAGCCATTTGGGACCGAGATGAGGAGGAATTTCTTCACCCAGAGAGTGGTGAACCTGTGGAATTCTCTACCACAGAAAGTTGCTGAGGCCAATTCAATAAATATATTCAAAAAGGAGTTAGATGAAGTCCTTACTACTAGGGAAATCAAGGGGTATGGTGAGAAAGCAGGAATGGGGTACTGAAGTTGCATGTTCAGCCATGAACTCATTAAATGGCAGTGCAGGCTAGAAGGGCCGAATGGCCTACTCCTGCACCTATTTTCTATGTTTCTATGTTTTCTATGGTCAAAAGCTGATGATATTCCAGTCCCGATGTACCGAGTGACTGACAGATCTTGAGGTGATGTTTGGTTTGAGCTTCCAGTCGACAAATCCTCCCCTTTTAAAACCCTGTAAAGTGAATTTCAAACAGGAAAAGTGAATGAGAGAGAGAACCCACAAAAACACAAGGGCAGGTTGTGAAATTGAGCTTAATGAATCTGGTCACTTGTGGGGCCCGCACTAGAAAAAAGTGACCATGAAAGCTGCCGGATTTTCGTAATAACACATCTGGGTCAGTACTGTCCTTCAGGGAATGGAACCCACCTCCCTCGACAGGCCCACATGGGAAATTGTTGTTCCCACTGGGCCCAGAGGTACTGGGGGTGAAACCTAGCAGCTTCTCCCCGCTCTCCATCTAGCTCAAACTGATGTAACAAACAGACCCACACGGGAGGCCAGTGAGTGACTTCCACATCCAGCGCCCCCTGATACAGAGCGGCTGGGAATTGCTGGGCCTGCTGTATAAATGAAAGTTGTTGTTTTCCTGATGTGGGGGAGGTGCTGACCCCGGGGTTGCTGCTGCTGGGGCCAGTGGCTCTGACTGAGGGCCTGAGAGACGCACTCGCTGTTGCCCGGGGACTGAGAGCTTCACTCGGTGTTGCCCGGGGACCCGAGAGCTGCACTCGGTGTTGCCCGGGGACTGAGAGCCTCACTCGGTGTTGCCCGGGGACTGAGAGCCGCACTTTGTTTTGGCCGCGGCCCGAAAGCCACACTCGGTGTTGCCCGGGGACTGAGAGCCGCACTCAGTGTTGCCCGGGGACTGAGAGCCCCACTCGGTGTTGCCCGGGAACTGAGAGCCACACACGGTGTTGCCCGGGGACTGAGAGCCACACTCGGTGTTGCCCGCTGCCTGACAGCCACACTCGGTGTTGCCCGGGGACTGAGAGCCGCACTCGGTGTTGTCCGGGGACTGGGAGCAGCACTCGGTGTTGCCCGGGGACTGAGAGCCGCACTCGGTGTTGCCCGGGGACTGAGAGCCGCACTCGGTGTTGCCCGGGGACTGAGAGCTGCACTGGTGTTGCCCAGGGGCTGAGAGCCACACTCGGTGTTGCCCGGGGACTGAGAGCCACACTCGGTGTTGCCCGGGGACCGAGAGCCACACTCGGTGTTGCCCGGGGACTGAGAGCCACACTCGGTGTTGCCCGGGGAAAATGAGCCACACTCAGTGTTGCCCGGGGACTGAGAGCCACACTCGGTTTTGCCCGGGGACAGAGAGCCACACTCGGCATTGCCCGGGGACTGAGAGCCACACTCGGTGTTGCCCGGAGACTGAGAGCCACACTCGGTGTTGCCCGGGGACTGAGAGCCACACTCGGTGTTGCCCGGGGACTGAGAGCCACACTCGGTGTTGCCCGGGGACTGAGAGCCGCACTCGGTGTTGCCCTGGGACTGAGAGCCGCACTCGGTGTTGCCCGGGGACCGAGAGCCACACTCGGCGTTGCCCGGCGGCCCCAAGAGCCACACTCGGTTGCCCGGGGACTGAGAGCCACACTCGGTGTTGCCCGGGGACCGAGAGCCGCACTCGGTGTTGCCCGGGGACTGAGAGCCACAGTCGGTGTTGCCCGGGGACCGAGAGCCGCACTCGGTGTTGCCCGGGGACCGAGAGCCGCATTCGGTGTTGCCCGGGGACCGAGAGCCACACTCGGTGTTGCCCGGGGACCGAGAGCCGCACTCGGTGTTGCCCGGGGACCGAGAGCCGCACTCGGTCTTGCCCGGGGACCGAGAGCCACACTCGGTGTTGCCCGGGGACTGAGAGCCACACTCGGTGTTCCCCGGGGACTGAGAGCCACACTCGATGTTGCCCGGCGACTGAGAGCCACACTCGCTGTTGCCCAGGGACTGAGAGCCTCACTCGGTGTTGCCCGGGGAAAATGAGCCACACTCTGTGTTGCCCGGGGACTGAGAGCCACACTCAGTTTTGCCCGGGGACCGAGAGCCACACTCGGCATTGCCCGGGGACTGAGAGCCACACTCGGTGTTGCCCGGGCAGTTAGAGCAGCACTCGGTTTTGCCGGTGACTGAGAGCCACACTCGGTGTTTCCCGGGGACTGAGAGCCGCACTCGGTGTTGCCCGGGGACTGAGAGCCACACTCGGTGTTTCCCGGGGACTGAGAGCCACACTCGGTGTTGCCCGGAGACTGAGAGCCACACTCGGTGTTGCCTGGAGACTGATAGCCACACTCGGTGTTGCCCGGCAACTGAGAGCTACATTTGGCGTTGCCTGTGACTGAGAGCCACACTCGCTTTTCCCCGGGACTGAGAGCCACACTCGCTGTTGCCCGGAGACTGAGAGCCACACTCGGTGTTGCCCGGGGACTGAGAGCCGCACTCGGTGTTGCCCGGGGACTGAGAGCCACACTCGGTGTTGCCCGGGGACTGAGAGCCACACTCGGTGTTGCCCGGTGACTGAGAGCCACACTCGGTGTTGCCCGGGGACTGAGAGCCGCACTCGGTGTTGCCCGGGGACTGAGAGCCACACTCGGTGTTGCCCGGGGACTGAGAGCCACACTCGGTGTTGCCTGGGGACTGAGAACCACACTCGGTTAAAAAGGAGGCAGACAAAAAGCAGGAAACTATAGACCAGTTAGCCTAACATCTGTGGTTGGGAAAATGTTGAAGAGTTCATTCTTAAAGAAGCATTAGCACGACATTTGGAAAAGCATAATTCGGTCAGGCAGTCAGCATGGATTTATGAAGGGGAAGTTAAGTTTGACAAATTTGATGTAAGTCTTTGAGCATGTAATGAACAGGGTGGATAAAGTGGGTCTTTTGTATTTGGTTTCTCAGAAGGCATTTGACAAGGTGCCACATAAAAGGTTACTGCACAAGATAAAAGTTCACGGGCTGGGGGTAATATATTAGCATGGATAGAGGATTGTCTAACTAACAGAAAACAGAGATTCGGGATAAATGTTAATTCTTGGTTTGGCAATCAGTAACTAGTGGGGTGCCGCAGGGATCAGTGCTGGGACCCCAACTATTTACAATCTATATTAACGACTTGGTAGAAGGGACTGACTGTAACGTAGCCAAGTTTGCTGGCGATATAAAGATGGGAGGAAAAGCAATGTGTGAGGAGGACACAAATAATCTGTAAAAGGACACAGATAGACTACGTGAGTGGGCAAAAATATGGCAGATGGAGTATAATGTTGGGAAGTGTGAGGTCATGCACTATGGCAGAAAAAAAATCAAAGAGCAAGTTATTATTTAAATGGAGAAAGATTACAAACTGCTGCAGTACAGTTGGACCTGGGGGTACTTGTGTATGAAACACAAAACGATAGTATGCAGGTACAGCAAGTGATCAGGAAGGCCAATGGAATCTTGGCCTTTATTGCAAAGGGAATGGAGTATAAAAGCAGGGAAGTCTTGCTTCAGTTATAAAAGTTATTGGTGAGGCCACACCTGGAGTACTGCGTGCAGTTTTGGTTTCTATATTTATTAAAGGATATACTTGCTTTGGAGGAAGTTGACAGAAGGTTCACTAGGTTGATTCCGGAGATGAGGGGGTTGACTTATCAGAAAAGATTGAGGAGGTTGGGCCTCTACTCATTGAATTCAGAAGAATGAATGAGAGGTGATTTATCAAAACGTATAAGATAATGAGGCAGCTTGACAAGGTGGATGCAGAGAGGATGCTTTCACTGACCGGGGAGACTAGAACTAGGGGGCATAATCTTAGAATAAGGGGCCCCCATTTAAAACTGAGGTGAGGAGGAATTTTTACTCAGAGGGTTGTAATGCTGTGGATTTCGCTGCCTCAGAGAGCTGTGGAAGCTGGGACATAGAATATATTTAAGACAGAGATAGACATTGTCTTAACTGATAAGGGAATAAGGGGTTATGGGGAACGGGCAGGGAAGAGGACCTGGGTCCATGATCGGATCAGCCATGATCGTATTGAATGGTGGAACAGGCTCGGGGGGCATATAACTACTACTGCCCATATATCTTATGTTCTTATTTTCTTATATAGTGGGTGCCTGGTGTGGGAGTGTGGATTTGACTCTGTATCTGTCCATCTCTGGTATGTGGATGAGGGTTTTACTCTGCATGTTAGTTTCTGATACGAGAGCATGGATTTTATCCTGTACCTGTCAATTTATGGTAATTGCCTGTGGGTTTCATTCTGTATCAAAAAGGGCCACATTACAACATAATTCTTCAAGGACAAAGATTGTTAAAAAAACAAGACTGAAGGCTCTGAGTCTCAAAG
Source organism: Pristiophorus japonicus (assembly GCF_044704955.1). Lineage (NCBI taxonomy): Eukaryota > Metazoa > Chordata > Chondrichthyes > Pristiophoridae > Pristiophorus > Pristiophorus japonicus. The sequence goes on from NW_027254624.1 coordinate 1,041,581, forward strand.
CGAGGATCATTCGTAATAAGGTGGACGAATTAAATGCACAGATAGCTGTTAACGGATATGATGTAATTGGGATTACAGAGACATGGCTCCAGGGTAAACAAGGCTGGGAACACTACTTCCAGGGGAATTCAATATTCAGAAAGGATAGCCAGAAAGGAAAAGGAGGTGGTGTAGTGTTAATGGTTAAAGAGGAGGTTAATGCAATAGTAAGGAAGGACATTGGCTGGGATGATGTGGAACCTATATGGGTCGAGCTGCGAAACACCAAAGGGCAGAAAACGTTAGTTGGGGTTGTGTACAGACCACCAAACAGTAGTAGGGAGGTTGGGGATGGCATTAAACAGGAAATTCGGGATGCGTGCAATAAGGATACAGCAGTTTCATGGGTGACCTTAACCTAGATATTGATTGGGCTAACCAAACTTGTAGCAATACTGTGGAGGAGGATTTTCTGGAGTGTATAAGGGATGGTTTTCTAGACCAATATGTCGAGGAACCAACTGGAGAGCTGGCAATCCTAGACTGGGTCATGTGCAACGAGAGAGGATTAATTAGCAATCTAGTCGTGCGTGGCCCCTTGGGGAAGAGTGACCATAATATGGTAGAATTCTTCATTAAGCTGGAGAGTGAGACTGTTAACTCAGAGACTAGGGTCCTGAACTTAAAGGAAACTTCAATAGTATGAGACGTGATTTGGCTCGGATTATCTGGCGAATGATACTTAAAGGGTTGATGGTGGATAGGCAATGGCAGACATTTAAAGATCACATGGATGAATTACAACTATTGTACATCCCTGTCTGGCATAAAAATACAACCGAAAAGGTGGCTCAACCGTGGCTAACAAGGAAAATTAGGGACAGTGTTCAATCCAAGGAAGAGGCATATAAATTGGCCAGAAAAAGCAGCAAACCTGAGGACTGGGAGAAATTTAGAATTCAGCAGAGGAGGACTAAGGGTCTAATTAGGAGGGGGAAAATAGACTATGAGAGTAAGCTTGCAGGGAACATTAAAAACTGACTGCAAAAGATTCAAGAGGTATGTGAAGAGAAAAAGATTAATGAAGACAAACGTGGTCCCTTGCAGTCAGAATCAGGTGAATTCATAATGGGGAACAAGGAAATGGCAGACCACTTGAACAAATACTTTGGTTCTGTCTTAACTAAGGAAGACACGAATAACCTCCCGAGGATCTAGCGGGAAGGAGGAACTGAGGGAAATCCTTATTAGTCAGGAAATGTTTGCAGGGAAACTGATGGGACTGAAGGCCGATAAATCCCCAGGGTCTGATAATCTGCATCCCAGAGTAGTTAAAGAAGTGGCCCTAGAAATAGTAGATGCATTAGTGGTCATTTTCCACAATTTCATGGACTATGGATCAGTATCTATAGATTGGAGGGTAGCTAATGTAACCCCACTTTTTAAACAAAAGGAGGGGGAGAGAAAACAGGGAATTATAGGCCGGTTAGCCTGACATCGGTGGTGGGGAAAATGCTGAAATCAATTATTAAAGATGGAATAGCAGATCATTTGGAAAGCAGTGACAGGATTGGTCCAAGTCAGCTTGGATTTATGAAAGGGAAATCATGCTTGACAAATCTTCTGGAGTTTTTTGAGGATGTAACTAGTAGAGTGGATAAGTGAGAACCAGTGGATGTCGTGTATTTGGAATTTCAAAAAACTTTTGACAAGGTCCCACACAAGAGATTAGTGTGCAAAATTAAAGCACATATTATTGGGGGTAATGTATTGACGTGGATAGAGAACCAGTTGGCAGACAGGAAGCAAAGAGTAGGAATGAACAGGTCTTTTTCAGAATGGCAGGCAGTGACTAGTGGGGTGCTGCAAGGTTCAGTGCTGGGATCCCATATATTTACAATATATATTAATGATTTAGATGATGGAATAGAAGGTAATATCTCCAAGTTTGCAGATGATACTAAGCTGGGTGGCAGTGTGAGCTGTGAGTCGAATGCTCAGAGGCTGCAAGGTGAATTCGACAGGTTAGGTGAATGGACAAATGCATGGCAGATGCAGTATAATGTGGATAAATTGAGGTTATCCACTTTGGTGGCAAAAACAGGAAGGCAGATTATTATCTGAATGGTGACAGATTAGTAAAATGGGAGGTGCAAAGAGATCTGGGTGTCATGGTACATCAGTCACTGAAGGTAGGCATGCAGTAAAGAAAACAACTGGCATTCTGGCCTTCATAGCAAGAGGATTTGAGTATAGGAATAGGGAAGTCTTACTACAGTTGTACAGGGCCTTGGTGAGACCACACCTTGAGTACTGTGTGCAGGTTTGGTGTCTTAATCTGAGCAAGGACGTGCTTGCTATTGAGGGAGTGCAGCGAAGGTTCACCAGACTGATTCCCGGGATGGCAGGACTGACATTTGAAGAAAGACTGGATCGGCTAGGCTAACACTCACTGGAATTTAGAAGAATGGGAGGGGATCTCATAGCAACATATAAAATTATGACGGGACTGGACAGGTTAGATGCAGGAGAATGTTCTCGATGATGGGAAGTCCAGAATCAGGGGTCTCAGTCTAAGGATAAGGGGTAAGCCATATCGGACTGAAATGAGGAGAAACCTTTTCACCCAGAGAGTGGTAAATCTGTGCAATTCTCTACCACAGAAAGTTGTGGAGTCCAGTTTGTTGGATATATACAAGAGGGAGTTAGATGAGGTCTTTACGGCTAAGGGGATCAGGGGGTATGGAAAGAAAGTGGGAGTGGGGTACTGAAGTTGCATGATCAGCCATGATCATATTGAATGGCAGTGCAGGCTCGAAGGGCCGAATGGCCTGCTCCTGCACCTATTTTCTATGTTTCTATATTTCTTTCCATTCCTGGTGTGTGAGTGTGTGTTCTGTGCTGTATCTGTCAATCTCTGTTATGTGAATGTGAGCTCTACTCCATACCCGGCAATCTCCAGTATGTTGGTATTGTTTTACTGTGTACCACCAATTCCTGATAGAGTATTGGTTTTACTTTCTAACTGTCAATTTGTGTAATGGAGGTGAGTTTTATGCTGAATCTGTCGGTCCTGGTAAATGAATCTGAGTTTTACTCTGTATCGAGTTGCCTCTGGTATGTGAGTGTGGGCCTTTCTCTGTATCTCTCCATTTCTGTTATGGGAGCCTGGGTTTTATTCTGTACCCGTCAAGCTCTGATATGTGATTGTGGGCCTTACTCTATAACTGCCTGTATCTGTTTAATTATGAGTGGACTTTCCTTTGTACCTGTCAGTTTCTGGAATGAAAGAGAGTTCTTTACCCTGTACCTGTCAATTCCTGGTTCCTGAGTATGGGCATGTCACTGTATGTCAATTTATGTTATGGGAATATGGATTTTAACATGTGAGCCTCTGATATGTGAGTGTGGGTTTTATACTGTATCTCTCAGTCTCTGATATGCAAGTGTGTGTATTTTTCTGTAACTGTCAGGTTTTGGTGTGTGTTGAGGTTTAATCTGTGCCTCTCAGTTTCTGCGATGGTAGTCTGGGTTTAATCTGTATTTGCCAGTCTCTGGTATGTGAACGTGATAATCAATTTAACTTTTTAACCTGTATTTATCTGATATGTGAATGAAGATTTTGCCTTCCACGTGTCATTTTTCAGATGTGTGTGTGTGGGTTTTACTCTGCCCCGATCAGTTTCTGCGATGTAAGTAACAATTTTACTTACTGCCTTTCAGTTTTCCGACATGTGCACATGGGATTTACACTTTACCTGTCACTCTCTGGTATGGAAGTAGGGATTTTATTCTGTTACTGTCACTTTCATATATGTGGATGTGTGTTGTATACTGTATCTGTCAGTCTATGGTACGGGAATGTGGGGTTTATTCTGCACCTGTCATCTTCTGGTATGTTCGGGGGGTTAAATACTGAATCTGTCAGATTCTGAAACACGAATATGGCTTTTGCTCTGTACCCATCAGCTTCTGATATGCGAGTGTGGTTTATACTACCTGTTTGACATTTTTTCTGATAGATGATTGTCTTTTATTCTCGACCTGCCAGTTTCTGGCAAGTGAGTGTGGGTGTTTAATGTACCAATCAGTGTGATCTGTTTCAATGGTGAAACAGCATCTGATTCTACTGCTCCATTTGGCTGTAAGATTCACAATGTAACTCTGCCACTTCGGATCACTGTGGGACTGACAGCTTCTGCTGCCTGTGAAAATAGGATTGAGGCCAGTTCTGTGTCTCTGCGCTCTGTGAGAGATAATCTACTTATTGAGTGTGAGAAGGAGCTGCCTGCACTGTTCCTTGTATTCTGGGTGGAGGAAAGATCACATTTGTTCTGACTGAAGAATTTTGCTCTGAGATTAATAATACGAGAACATTATTAGTTCTAAGATATGGATGCGGGGAGAATATGATGTATCTGAGGGAGTGACAATGTAGCTCTCGATCATCAGCAACACGGTTCTGGAGAACTCAGCTCACCGAAACAATATAACCCGTCTTTAAAATATCTTCCCCCACACTGCTTTCCTGGTGCCTGCAATAGATGCACTTTGTGAAACTCCCCACATCCTCACTGTCAGACTGTGTTTCCACTGCTCACTGCCCAAGAAAAACAGACACGGTGAGATTGGAACAGAATCAGGAACATTGACTACTGATTTGGGGAAAGAAAGCCGCAATGATTTGAAAGAGCGAGGTGGTTTACTTTCACTGTTACCTTACACTGTCCACACACAGCCCGAGAATGGCCTCTTCCTTCCCCCACTCACATCATGTCCCGGAACTAGTTCCTGCTCCACTCTGCCTCTTACACACAGCCCCCGACAGAACTAAACCAGGAACCTTCACTACTGGTTTGGAGAGAGAAAGCAGCAGATTGTAAATAGCAGATTCTGACCATTCTGTCTCCCTTACCCTGGACACACACTGCCCAATAATGGCCTCTCCCTTCCCTGACTCACACCACGCACTGACACTGGTTCTTGGTCCACTCTGCCTCTCACACACAGCGCCCGACTCCCCCTGAACTTTCCCCGGACTCAATGCCGATTTCTGAGCCCATCTGCGGACATGCTTCCAAAGCGCTGCGCTGCTGTAAGGAGGCTGCTGCTCGCTGCCTTACCCCGGGGTCACGGTGTCTCCATTTCCGGCTGTTTTAAACTATCTTCTTCCGCTCACTGAGTGAATGGTGATCACAGGCAGGGCTGGGGGAGGGGAGTGCACATGTACTCTTCTGCTAATTGGGAATTGACACAGGGGGCGGGGCTGAACCGCGAATGCGCAGCTCTCTGCAATAATTCAGCCTGTAAAAATCAAAATGTACTTTTCCCAATTTACTTTTAGCAGAATCTGAGCTAAGGAACTGGGTCTGGGGGGAAAGGACAGAGAATGATTAAAGCTGGGAGCCTTTTCCCTTGGAGATGCTCAATTTGGGATGATTCCGTGCAGGGTGTTTCTCTCCGTGAGCCCGTCTTCACAAAGCAATCCTGCAGAAACATCAGAGGGACGAGGGAGTGGGAGTGTTTGCTGGGACCGTGCAGGAGTTAATATCTGACAGACACAATCTGTGATCAGTTTAATTACAGTAAAACACTCGGTCACTGAGAGTAATAATGAAGTCGATAATTAAGGGAAATAGTGAGGGAGTAACTTAATACAATCACTGTTCATAATGAAGTAGTACTCAGAAAAATAATGGGACTAAAGACAGACAAGTCACCTTGCCCTGATGGCTTACATCGTAGTGTCTTAAGAGAAGTGGCTGCAGAGATAGTGGACACATTAGTTGTAATCTACCAAAATTCCCTGGATTCTGGGGCGGTCCCAACAGATTGGAAAACCGAAAATGTAACGACTCTATTTAAAAAAAGGAGGCAGACAAAAAGCAGGAAACTATCGACCAGTTAGCCTGACATCTGTCATTGGGAAAGTGCTGGAGACCATTATTAAGGAAGCAGTAGTGGGACATTTGGAAAAGCATGATTCAATCAAGCTGAGTCAGTATGGCTTCATGAAAGGGAAATCATGTTTGACAAATTTGCTGGAGTTCTTTGAGGATGTAATGAGTCGGATGGATAAGGCGGAACCAGCAGATGTAGTGTGTTTGGATTTCCAGAAGGCATTTGATAAGGTGGCATATAAGAGGTTACTGCACAAGAGAAAAGCTCACTGGGTTGGGGGCAGTATATTAGCATAGATAGAGGATAGGCGAACTAACAGAAAACAGAGAGTTGGGATAAATAGGTATCTTTCTGGTTGGCAAATGGTGACTAGTGGGGTGCCGCACGAATCGGTGCTGGGTCCTCAACTATTTACAATCTATATTAATGACTTGGATAAAATGACTGAGTGTAATATAGCCAAGTTTGCTGATGATACAAAGATGGGTGAGAAAGCAAATTGAGGACACAAAAAAATCTGCAAAATGATATAGAAAGGCTAAGGAAGTGGGCAAAAATTTGTCAGATGTTGTAAAATGTGGGAAAATGTGAGGTTATCCACTTTGGCAGAAATAATAGAAAAGCAAATTATAATTTAAATGGAGAAAAATTGCGAAGTGCTACAGGACAGAGACCTGAGGGTGTTTGTGCTTCAAACACAAAAAGTTAGTATGCAAATACAGCAAGTAATCAGGAAGGCAAATGGAATGATGGCCTTTATTGCAAGGGGGATAGAGTATAAAAGCAGAGACGTCCTGCTACAACTGTACAGGGTATTGATGAGATCAAACCTGGAATACTGCATGCACTTTTGGTCTGTGTATTTAAGGAAGGATATACTTGCATTGGAGGCTGTTCAGAGGTTAATTCCGGCGACGAGGGGATTGTCTAATGAGGATATGTTGAGAAGGTTGGGCTGCTGCACATTGGAGTTCAAAAGAATGAGAGGTGATCTTATTGAAACATATGATAACGAGGGGACTCGACAAGGTAGATCCAGAGAGGATATTTCCACTCAGGGTAAACTAAAACTAGGGTGCATCGTCTCAGAATAAGGGGTCATCCATTTAGAACTGAGATTAGGAGAAATGTCTTCGCTCAGAGGGTAAATCTATGGCATTCTCTGCCCCAGAGCGCTGTAGAGGTTGGGTCATTGAAAATATTTAAAGCAGAGATAGACAGATATTTGAGCGATAAGGGATTAAACGGTTATGGGGAGGGGGCAGAGAAGTTGAGCTGAGTCCATGATCAGATCAGCCATGATCTTATTGAATGGCAGAGCACGATCCAAGGGCCAAATGATCGACTCCGGCTCCTATTTCTTATGTTATTATGTTCTTATGAAATAATAACCCTGGGACTGTTAACGGGGATTCCAACCCTGGGACTGTACATGGGGATTCTAACCCAGGGAGTGAACATCTCTGGGGCTTTCCTGGTACAAATGTCTTGGACGTAACCAGAAGATTAGTACTGAGCAGCGCCTTTGGGAGATGGTGAGAAATCCGAGGTGTCGAGAATAAAATAACTAAGCTGTTACATTACCAAGATGGCCGCTCATGCGCTTTGCTGCTCACTGAACCAAGATGACGGAGAACTGACGCGACCTTCCTGTACAAAGATGGCCGCAGTTACCCTGGGCCTACGACCGTGAGAAAGCCTCGAGGCTGCAGTCGCCGACATTCAGGTTCTTGTTCCGTGCTTCCGGCTACCCGCTGAGCCATTACTCACCTCCGCCCCACTGAAAATGGACTGTTTTGCGGAACAGATGTTCACCATGTCCGCGCCGCCATTGCACGCACCGCGCATGCTCCAAACACAGCCAGGTCCTGCGCCTGCGCACTGGGCCCCTGTAATCTGGTGTCGGCACGTCCGATGTCGCGGGGAATGCTGGGTAAATACCAAAGACCACTTTAGTGACCGGGACAGGATTTACTGGGCCCCCATTGGGCACTGAACCATGTTCATTCTGGCACTCAGTCATTGTTTCTGCTGCTCTGAATGACCCTGTCCCTGAGCTGGACAGTAATGTTCTGTCTCAGTATTGTTTCAAACATCGTGTGTCCAATATTTGATTTCTCCATAATAAGAGAATAATTAATGTTTCCTTCACTTCCATTTTAGGCCTTTTCTTACTCGAGATTCTTTCACTTCTCACGTAATTCATCTTTTCCCACATTCAAATCCCAAACTTGTTTCGTTTGAGCATACGGATTGTGGATGTGTCAGACTGAACCGGCGTGTCTCACTTTACACTCATTTCACGTTCATTTCAACCAACCCTTGAAAGAACTATCCTTCGTAAGACGGTAAATCTGTTATTTCCTGTATTTAACGATTGTTGAATGCGGTTAATAGATCTTCACACATACTGCATGTGATCAACTTTGAAATGTTCTGATATTTGTAATTGCCTTTGCTAATTTTGCTGGCTTAGTTGATTACAATTACTTGTTACCATCATACCTTGCAGTATTTTTTGCATCAAAATAATTGTTTAAATACTTCCTTTATCAGGTCTTTAGCTTCCGCACTGATCTCTGTTTCCTCTTGTGGGGGAATCTAGAACTCGGTGGCAAAGTCTGAGCATAAGGGGGCGCCCATTTAAAATGGAAATGAAGAGGAATTTCTTCTCTCATATGGTCGTGAATCTTTGAAATTCTCTACCCCAAAGAACAGTGGAGTCTGGGTCATTGAAAATATTTATGTTGCAGATAGACTGATTTTAGAAAGATGGTGGAGTCACGGTATATCGGGAGAGGGCAGGGAAGCGGAATTGAGGTAAAGATCAGATCAGCCATGATCTTATTGAATGGCGGGGTGGGCTCAAGGGGCCAGATGGCCCACTGCTACTCATATTTCTTATGTTCTTAGCCTTGGTTAGGGGCTGGGTTTAGATGTATGTTTCGGGGTTAGTGAGTGTGGTTTGTGGTTAGTTGTTAGGATTGTGATTAGTGATTGGGATAATCAATCGAGTATTCGGCTTAGGATATATTGATTAACTTAGAAAACACTATTGGCAATATAAGTGTCACTAGACATGCCCTTTTCCATTTCATGTTTTTAACCTCACAGAGCCGAGTCACACAACAGCCTCACAATATGTTCATTTAAGGAACTTTCTTTTCTGTGCAAGCCTCATTTCCTCCCTTTTTTCTGTCAACAGCACATCGTCATTTCTACATTTCTCATGAAAAACTAAATTAGTGACATTAGATTTGGGGACACTAACAGATTGATACAGTTGTTGCACTGGTTACATCTAATCATCAACCTGCCTGAAAAGGACTTCTGACATTAATCTGTCACCAGGCCCCACCAGTCACCGTCTGATTCCTCCATCGCCTCTTCATTCATTACCCACCTTTCCCCCTAACTACAGCTGATTTCACCGGCATGACCATTCTCCATACTGAAGCTCGCTAATTCCCGAGCAGAGCATAAACTCCAGCAGAGAATGGTTAGACCAAATGGCCCATTTCTGTGTAATTTTGTAGTCACAGTGTAAGTGGTCCCTGGATTTGATGCCTCAGTCTTACTGGAACCTGCATTGTTTGTCACGGTATTATTAATCTCTCAATTTGATGTTACGGTGTTATTCATCCTGGATTTGATGCCTCATTGTAACTGATTCCTGGATTTGGTGCCTCAGTGTAAGGGCTCCCTGGATTTGATGCCTCAGTGTAAGTGGTCCCTGGATTTGGTGTCACAATGTAAGTGGTCCCTGGATTTGGTGTCACAATGGAAGGGAATCCTGGATTTGTTGTCAACAGCACCTCGTCATTGCGACTGATGGCAACCCCGCAGACAGCAGCGCATTCAGCACAGAATGATCCCACGAAAATCTCTTCCCAATTAACACTACCCATATTAATTCACCAGAAACAGCCCCAGTGCCTGCAGGGAACTGAAGCCCCGCATTTAACTTCAGTGGAACACAGTGCAAAACATTTTAAAAGAAAAATAAACATCATAGTTCAACAAAGGCAATTAATGTGCAGTAAATACCCCTCACTCATACACCTCCTTCACCCCGACACTCCAACTCCCCCTCGCCAACTACTCTTTCGCCCCTACTCTCTAATCCCTCATCCCAACTCCTCTCTCACCCCATTTCTTTCAAACCCTCATCCCAACTCTTCTTTCACCCTTATTTCCAAACTCACCTCCCCAAACTCCTCTTTCATCCCTACAGGTTCATTTTCAACATCACTTATACAAGTCATCCACACTGAAGGTAAATCTGAGGAGCTACTGTGTGATGGTGAGGTGATCACTGGACAATAACGTGCAGAGTCTGGTGGGTGGCTGCTCATTACCCTCGGTGAGATGTAATCCACTTTCCCACTGAATACTGCGGACAGACGGTCACCTTGGTAACAGAATAGACATTGTGACATCACTTTCTAAACAAGGGTACACAAGACAATGGGTCATCAATAAATGGTAAAGGGATTAAATACTCTGCAACATTGCAATAATAGGAAATACAATGCTGAAAACTGGCGAAGATAATAGCTTATCTCTGTGGAATTCAATAATAAACAACAATAATTATGTCTTTAGTTTGCACACACACACACACACACTTACACATATATATATAGCAAATACTTTGTGGACACAGTTTTCTATTGTTGTTCTTAAGCTGATGCAATATGTTTTATTAGGTCTTGCTGCGTCAGGATATAAAGAGACTGCACACTATTGCTCCTCCCGCTGCCTGGGGGAATGGAGCAGATATTTAAAGGGACAGGGACTCCCCTTTCTCTGCCTAGTTATACTTAAAAGAACAGTCCAGTTTATCTTGGAGTGTTGGAGGACTTCACAAATCGAGCTCCCATTAACAGTCGCTCCCTTTTGTACCGTGAAGTGATTGTAAAGCTGTTTAGTTTCAGTGACGAGCTTTTCTATAATGTCTCATTGTTTTTAATGATCCATTTGATTTCCTTTTCTAATTTGAAAGGATTTCAGAATTGTGCATTGTGAAGAAGGTTCTGTTTAAAGGTGGATTAAAATTTGTTTGAAAATATTCTTTCCAACCCTCCCCCAACCCCTCAAATTTTAGATCACTCTGCAATACTGACTGCGATGGTCCCAATTTCGGTCCTTGATCTGGGCTGTTCGTTGTTCTCAGTCAAGGCAGCAGTTCAGGGGTTGTAATTGTCCTCACTACCACTGGGCTAAATATGAGTAAAAATTATCCAGTGCCCTTGCTCTTGATACCGATCAGTGACATCAAATGGGGAGTGTGGGGATGTCAATTGAGGGCAGGATTGAATTCGGCTCTGATGCCCATCACAGTGTAACTTTCTATCCTGTACTTAAAGTAACAACTTTTGTAACCTCCATTTGCAGGGTATTCGAAGGGGAGCATCTGCAGCTGGGAATCTCAAACCAACCATCACGTCAAGTTTTGAGGGAATCATCGGATTCATCAGGATCACCTTATCATCAGCCTTTGGAAAAACACCATTCACAGCGGGCAGAAACAGGACACATGTTCTGTGTGTGGATGCACCTTCAACCAATCGTCTAACCTGTGAGACTCTTGTGCCCAGCTGACTCAACACTGTAAATGTGGGGACAGTGGGAATGGATGCAGATGTGCGTCGGGTGAAAACACATCAGTGAGAGACCATTTACTAATTGAGTGTGGAAAGAGATGCAGTCGCTTATCTCAACAACTGCTGTGTGCACATGTTAAGTGCTGTCGCTGAAAGTGATTAACAGACTGGGTTTTGTGTTCAGTCATCCCGGGCATGTTCGCTATCCCTAACCTGGACACCAAGGCAAAGAGAGACACTCTGGAAGGTGTGGGAATCTGGGACTTGTTCCTGAGAGTAACCAAAGGCATGGGAACTGAAACAATCGAGAGTTAGAAAGGAGAAAAGGCCCAAAATGGAGCAGTCGGTAACAGGACATCAATAGTCTCCTCTTATCATAGAGATATCAAATATTGACACATTGAGTTATTTGAAATATCAAATAATAAACTCCAGCCAAGTTTTCGGAATTATTAACATCAGCAGAAACAAATCCCAACTGACAGAAAGAACACGGTTCAGTCAGGATGTGATTAACAGCAGTAATAACAGTAGAATCCAACCCCTGCAGTCAATTGTGAACTACCAAATCAGATGACTGAGTGAATCCTTCCCACACTTCCCCAGTGTGAACTCGCTGGAGTTTCAGCAGTACGGATGACTGAGTGAAGCCCTGCCCATACATGGAGCAGGAGAACGGCCTCTCCCCGGTGTGACTGTGACAATGCATTTCTAGATCAGACGGGGAACTTAATCCCTTCCCACAGTCTCCACATTTCCACGGTTTCTCCATGGTATGAGTGTCCTTGTGTCTCTCCAGATTGGACGATCAGTTGAAATTTCGTCCTCACCATCAGTCGACTCAGTGAGTGTCAGCAGGATTTCCACTGTGGTAGGCATCAGAGACGAGTCCAATCCTACCATCAAATGACATCCATACACTTCCCAATTGATGTCACTCGATCAGTATTAAGAACAATTGTAGTGGCTAAATTTCACTTATATTTACCCTACTGGTACTGAGGACAATTATAACCCCTGAACTGCTGCCTTGGCTGAGATCAACTAACAGCCCAGATCAAGGACCGAACTTGGCACCTTCCCAGTCAGTATTGCAGAGCATTCTAAAATTTGGGAGATGAGGGAGGGTTAGAAAGAATATTTTGAAACAAATTTTACTCCACCTTTAAATAAAACCTTTGACATTTTGACAAATTAGACAAGCAAGTCAAAACGATTATAAAAACAATGTGACATTTTAGAAAGGCTCAAGTTACTGAAATAGACAGCTTTACAATCACAGCACAGTACAGAAGGGAGAGAATGGTAATAGTAGCTCGGTTCGTGAAGTCCGCCAACACTCTGAGATAAACTGGACTGTTCCTTTAAGTATAAATAGGCAGAGAAAAGAGAGTCCCTGTCCGTTTAAGTAGCTACCCCTTTCCCCGGGCAGTGGGAGGAGCAACGGCGCGCTATCTCTTGAGATACTGAAACAGCAAACACCACCTGATGGCTTCCCGCGGGTTCCTAAAGTCCTAAGAAATAAAATTGTATCAGGTTAAGTCGAACAACTGAAAAGAATGCACACAGAGTCGTTGCTATGTGTGTGTGTGTGTGTAAACAAAACACATCATTCTTAATGTTTGATAGAGATAAGCTATTATCTGCACCAGTTATTTTCCAACATTTTATTTCCTATTATGTACAATGTAATTGCAGAGTGTTTAATTCATTTACCATTTATTGATGACGCATTGTCTTGCGTGCTATTGGATAGAAAGTGATGTCACAATGACCATTCCGTTACCAAGGTGACCATGTCTGCCCGCAGTGTTCAGTGGGAAGGGGATTAAATCTTTGCTCTGGGATTTGGACGCTGTGGGAACATTGGCGCAAAATCATCGGTTTTAATGTGAAATATGTCAGTTTTCTCACATGTCAAGCGGCTGTGAGAAATGGAACTTTGAGTAAAGAATGGCGGGGCTCGTCCGCGATTTGGACCCGGGAACTCTCGCAGATCAAATGTGATCATCCCTCAGCAAGAATCAGACCCCGAGACCAACGAGCCACCGACAGTGATTTGCGTAGCTCTCAGATTGTAACGGGTGTGAGAAAATGTATTCGGCCCATCGTGCTTGTGCTGTCCCTCAGAGACCTATCTAATTATTCCCTCTCTCCATAGTCCTCCAAATGTTACTCCTTTGACGAATATATTATTAGTTTGAGACATGACATGAGCAAAGTGCAGCATCCTTGTAATTAAATGGGAAATTTGGCGATGAGGTTAAATGTGATTGAAAAAACACAATAAGAACGAGAATGGGATGTGAATCCGTGCGTGCAGAGAACAATTAATTAGCAGTCCATCGCCTTAACCGCTCGACCACCTCGTCCATTATTTACCCCCGCGTCAGCCATTTAATCTCCTGCTTTTTGTATCCAAACACAAATAATGTGCTGGGAAATCCACTTCGCAGCTTGCTCCGCCCGTGCAACCAGTTCGGCAATGATCAAAACGTGCAATTAGATTGTTGAAGCAAACAGCCTCACTTTACTTCCAGTGAGTGACTGGAAGCGATGGTTGGTTTTGCGGCAGAATCATAAGAAAGAATATCACGCAGCGAATTAATTGACCGCCGCAGGATTCGAACCTGCAATTTTGTAATAAAGTCGCAGCTACAATCGAAGTCAAACGCCTTATCAATTAAGCCACGCGGTTTCTGCCATGACCGCAACATTTCTTGTTGTGACAATTGGGAGCTAATTTGGAGCGACTGCTACAGCAAGGAGTGGATTTAAGAAAAGCTGAGCGGATATCGTGTAAATGAACAGATGCACTGCGATCTGTGTGCGCACCCGTGCAGGCAACCACAATGTAACTTGGAACACAGCAGTTTATCAATTCGGTCATTGCAGCTGAAAGCACACTCCTTCTCAAACTATAAAAGATGAGGTGGGATTATGAGAAAATCCGTCTTAAATGGACAGATTATGAAACGGAACTGACAACCATCCCGTTTAAAGAGACAAGAATGATCCGAGACTGCAAGTACATCCCTTTTACACAGATGTAGAATGATCCTTGACTGACAGCAATTCCCTTTTAAAAGAAAAAGGTGAGATTGCTCTAATCACTGAAGACAATTGTGCAGGCAGAACAGAAAAAGCAAATTTATTTTGGAAGTTAAAAAGTTGGGATTGGATATAAATATATATTTATGGATACAAAGTCAGTCAGTCATGTCTTGTCTTGTCAATAAGGGTGGAGGATGTCATCATGTCACACAGCCCACACGCAAGCCCTCGATAAGATCGCTATATTTCTAACTTGTTTATTTTCCCTTCTTTCAGATGTGGAATAGCAAAATCCCACAGCAGATTCTTCTGCTGTCAGAGAGTCCACGAAGAGTGTTCACTCAAATCAGTACGGTTTCAATTGCATGTAATGCATTTTTCTCACATGACAGTAAGATCGCACAGCACGTTTGCACAAACTCTGACTTGCACAAACACACAAACAAAATAAAATTCCTGCACCCTCCAAAGGCAGTTTTTGAAATTTGAAACTTGAACTCCGGGACAGACAGCACATCCCTTTTAAACAGACACAGAATGTTGCGCGGCTGATAGCACACCATTTTAAACAGACAGGGAATGATCTCGGACAGACAGCACATCCCCTTAAAAGGGACACGGAAACAGAATGAATAAAAACAGATAAATATGTAAAACTCAGCAGGTCGTGCAGATTCTGTGGATGAAGAACCCGGTTTCACGTTCTGTCGAACAGCCTTCCTTTACTTCAGGTGAATGACTCGAAGAGATGGTTGGTTTCTCGGCAGAATCGCAACAAATATAAAATTTCACGCAGCAAGATACGAATCTGCAATGTTTTGATAAGTTCGCGGTTATTATCGAAGTCAGACGCCGTATCCATTAGACCACGCGGCCGCTGCCACCATCAAACATTGTGTTGTTGCGTATATTGCGAGCAAACTCAAGTAGTGGATTGAGGAAAAGATGAGCATATTTCGAGTGAATGAACAGATGCACTGCGATCTGGGTGCGCACCGGCGCAGGCAACCCCAATGTAAATTGGAAGACGATAGTTGAACAATTCGGTCATTGCAGCTGAAATCATACTCCTTCTCAAATTATACAGGATGACCCGGGTTTATGAGAACATCCGTTTTAAAGGGAAAGATTATGAACCGGAACTGAAAACCAGCCCTTTTAAACAGACACAGAATGATCGGGGACTGCAAGGACATCCCTTTTATCCAGATGCAGAATCACCCTTGACTGACCGCAGTTCCTTTTTAAAAGAATAAAGTGAGATTTCTGTCATCACTGAAAGCAATCGTGCTGTGGAGCTCAGGACCACGCGGCGCAGACACGGTTATTGAAGCCACAGGTGATAGACAGGCAGGAAGGAGGGAGGGACGTAAAAGCAGCCCAGACTGAAAGCCAATTTAGAAATATATATATATTAAACATTTTAAGAAAATAAATAAAATTAATTTTTATTTAAAAATAATTGAATTTGATTTGTTTTAAATAAATAAATAATTGATTCATAATCTAGATATTTTTTGATTGAACGAAGGCTGTGTGACTGGAAGAATTTCATTGGAAATGAGGCGGTGCCTCTTATCAACAAAGGCAGACACTGATATGGAGATTCAGCATGTGGGGAAGAGCATAACTGGAAGCCACCAATATAAGATAGTCATCAAGAAATCCAGGAACCAAATAGAGAATTCAGAAGCAACTTCCTTCTGGAAAGAGTGATGAGAATGTGGAACTCAATAGTGCAGGAGTGGTTCAAGCGAATAGTATAGATACATTTAAGGAGAGGCTATACAAGCATATGAGGTAGAAAGGAATAGATGGCTATGCTGATAGATTTAAATCAAGAAAGACTCCAGAATATTCGAGTGGAACATAAACTCTGGCATGGTTAGAATAGCGGGAAAGGCAGTATACGCTATGCTGTCCTTTGTAAGCCTATTTAATTCAGTTATCTGCAGCATTATGCATTGGATTCAATGACAAGCTCTCTGAGTATAGGTAGAAGTGTCTGGGTCACTGTAAGAGCTTTCTGTTTCTGTGTAATAGTTTCTGGGTCTCTTTCGGTGCTGTCGGGGTTTGTGTTGCAGCTCCATGTGTCAGGTTTGGAGCTGACTGGGTCTGTGCAAGAGTTGTCTCTGTTTGTGCCGGAGAGTCGCGTCTGTGTTGGAGTGTGTCTATCTGTGGTTGATCTCCCTGGGTCAGTGTGGTTCTGCATTGAGATTTTTGATTCAGTACCGGTGCTGTCTTGATCTTTAAATGAGGTGTCTGCATCTCCAAAGCGAGCTGACTGGCTCGGTGAACGAGAAGTCTGGTCCTTTGTCGGAACAGTCTGCGCCCATGCAAGAACTGCTTATATCTGTGTAGGAGCTCTTGGATCTGTGTTGGTGATGCCTTGGCCAGGGTAGAGCTGTCTATGTCTATGTAGGAGGGAATTAATCTGTCTCGCAGATCCCTATGTCTCGGAAAGGAGCTGTATGGGTCTGTTTAGGAAAGTTTGTGGCTGTGCTGTTAATCCCTGCTTCAGTATAGCACCTGCCTGGTTCTGTACAGGAGCTGCCTACTTTCGCGAAGGAAATGTCAGTGTCTCTGTCGAAGCTCTCTGGAAATGTGTTGGTGTTGTCTGCGGCTGATGAGGACATGTTTGCTCCTGTGTGGGTGATGCTGGGTCTCTGAAAGGAACTGTCTGAGTCTGTATACAAGCATTTTGTTGCTGTGTATGCGCTTTGCCTGTCTGCACAGGAGTGTCTGGATCTGTGCAGTAATGTCTGACTCGGTGTAGGATCAGTACTCCTCTGTGCGGGAGCTGCCTGAGTCTGTTTAGCCGCTGTCTGGGTCGGTGCAGGAAAAGTCTGGATCTGTGAAGGTAGAGTGTGGGACTGTGTAGGAAGATTGTGGATCTGTGAAGGTAGAGTCTGGGAATGTGAAAGAGCCGTCTGAATATGTGTTGCAGCTGTCTGGCTCTGTGAAGGAATAGTCTGGGGCTGTGAAAGTACATAGAAATCTAGAAATCCACAGCGCTGAAGGAGGCCACTTCGGTCCAGAGTATACATGCCAGCCGACAAAGAGCCACAAGGCCCTTTGATCAACAACCCTGAAGGCTATATATGAACCTGTGAAGTATGACAATGGCGGAAAGATAAAGAACGCCCAGCCCAATAAGTCCACCCCACACAACTTCTACACACCTTGCACCGAAAAATTATACACACCGCCCCAACCCGAGCCATGCGAACGCATGGGAGAAGCAAAAAAGCAGAAAAAAAACCCAGGCTAATTGTGCAGAAAAAATCTGTTAACATTCCTCTCCATCTACGCGATCAAAATTAGTCCAAGAGATCAACTTGGTCGTATTGGAATCCCTGCAGTACTTACCATCGTATCTGCGCCAGCCAACAAAAGGTTATCCAACCTAATCCCACTTACCAGCTCTCGGTCCGTAACTCTGCTGGTTACAGCAAGGACATTGTACTTGACTGTATAAAACATTGGTTAGGCCGCTGCTGCAGTACTGTGTGCAGTTCTGGTGACCACATTTTAAAAAAAAGATGTGATTGCGCTGGAAAGGGTACTGAGGAGATTTACAAAAATGTTCCCAGAACTGGAGAATTTTGGTGATGAGGAAAGATTGGAAATGCTGAGTCTGTTTTCTTTGGACCAGAGGAGGCTGAGGGGAGACAATATTGAGGTGCATAACTTTATGAGGGCTCTAGATAGAGTTGGTAGGAAGGTCCTGTTTCCCTTTGCAGAGTGGTCAACAACCAGGAGGAATAGATTTAAACTAATTTCGGGGTGGACCAATTTCCCTCTCTCGGGCGCCTCCTATCAACAAGAGCAGGCTTTGATGATGAGATCCAACACTGCCTGCAGTACGCCAGTACAGCTTTCGGCCGCCTGAGGAAAAGAGTGTTTGAAGATTAGTCCCTCAAAACTTTCACCAAGCTCATGGTCTACAAGGCTGAAGTAATACCCGCCCTCCTGTATGGCTCAGGGACGTGGACTATGTACAGTTAACACCTCAAGTCGCTGGAGACATGCCACCAGCGATGTTTCCTCAAGATCCTGCAAATCCCCTGGCAGGACAGACGCGCAAACATTCGCGCCCTCGTCCAAGACATCATCCCCAGCATTGCACCACTTACCACACTTGATCAGCTCCGCTGGGCAGGCCATATGCCAGACACTAGACTGCCAGAGCAAGCGCTCTTCTCGGAACTCGTCCACGGCAAATGAGCAAAAGGTGGACAGAGGAAACGTTACAAAGACACCCTCAAAGCCTCCCTGATAAAGTGTGACATCCCCACTGTGACCTGGGAGTCCTTGGCCATAGGTCGCCCTAAGTGGAGGAAGTGCCTGCTGGAGTGTGCTGAGCTCCTCGAGTATCGTCGCCGAGAGCATGCAGAAATCAGGTGCAGGCAGCGGAAGGAGCTGCGGCAAACCAGGCTCCCTGCCCATCCTTTCCCTCAAAGACGGTCTGTCTGACCTGTGACAAAGACTGTGGTTCCCGTATTGAACTGTACAGCCATCTAAGAACACGTGCTAAGAGTGGAAGCAAGTCTTCCTCGATTCCGAGGGACTGCCTATGATGATGAATTAGGGGGAGGGTTAGATGAGCTGCGAGGATAAATGTCTTTACCCAGGGCGTCATGGTGGTCGGGAACTCAATGCCTCAATGCGGCAGAAACCCTCACACATTTTAAAAATAATTCAATGCCACTTAAATTGCTGTAACCCATAGGACGCACTTAGATCTGGGAAGTGGGAATTAGGCTGGAAAGCTCTAGATCGGCATCCTCGGGCACTATTGGCTGAAATGGCCTCCTTCCAAGTTGTACATTGTTGCATTTCCTACACTACAAAGTGATCACATTTTAAAAGTAATTAATTTGTTGTGAACTGCTTTGGGAAGTGCTGAGGTGAAAGTCGCTATAGGAATGCTATCATTTTAATGTAAAAGTGCCATAAGAAAGCACATAGCATGAAGGCCGATTGCCTCACTTGGTTAGCGCTTGGTGTTACTAACGCCCAATTGGCGAGTTCGAACCCATTACAGGCCATTTATTTTAATTTTGGTGGTGCAGTTGGGCTGCAAGTATTTTAGAGCAGCTTAAACATTCAGGGACGAAACTCACACCAAACCTGTAATACACTGAAGCAATGCTGCAAAACATTAGTTCTGCCGAGATCTGGCGGCCCTGCGGAGTATTTCCAGCATTAAATGAATAATTCCATATCCTCCGGGGATTTGTGACTTCTCGTATTTCAATCAGTGAAAGGCTCACTGCCGCTGATTGGTTTGCAGTGCAAAGTATGGAACTGATCTAAATACAATTCCACTGCGTAATCCCTCATTATAAGAACATAAGAATGAGGAACAGGAGTAGGCCATCTTGCCACTCGAGCCTGATCCGCCATTCAACAAGATCATGGCTGATCTGGCCGTGGACTCAGCTCCACTGACCCTCCCGCTCCCCGTAACCCTTAATTCCCTTATTGGTTAAAAATGTATCTATCTGTGATTTGAATAGATTCAATGAGCTAGCCTCAACTGCTTCCTTGGGCAGAGAATTCGACAGATTCACAACACTCTGGGAAAAGAAATTCCTTCTCAACTCGGTATAAAATTGGCTCCCTCGTATTTTGAGGCTGTGCCCGCTAGTTCTAGTCAACCCGACCAGTGGAAACAACCTCTCTGCCTCTATCTTGTCTATCCCTTTCATTATTTTAAATGTTTCTTTCAGATCACCCCTCATCCTTCTGAACTCCAACGAGTAAAGACCCAGTCTACGCAATCTATCATAATAAGGTAACCCCCTCATCTCCGGAATCTGCCTAGTCTCTGTACCCCCTTCAAAGCTAGTATATCCTTCCTTAAGTAAGGTGATCAAAACTTCACGCAATACTCCAGGTGCGTCCTCAACAATACAGTTGCAGCAGGACCTCCCTGCTTTTGTACTCCATCCTCTCGCAATGAAATCCAACATTCCATTCGCCTTCCTGCTTACTTGCTGTACCTGCAAACTAACATTTTGGGATTCATGAAGTTTCATGCACAAGGACCCCCAGGTCCCTCTGCATCTCAGCATGTTGTAATTTCTCCCCATTCAAATAATATTCCTTTTTATAGTTTTTATTCCCCAAGGTGGATGACCTCACATTTTCCGCCATTGTATTCCATCTGCCAAATCTTAGCCCATTCACTTAACCTATCTAAATCTCTTTGTAGCCTCTCTGTGTTCTCTACACAATCCGCTTTCCAACTAATCTTTGTGTCATCTGCAAATGTTGTTACACTACACTCTGTCCCCTCTTCCAGGTCATCTATGCATATTGTAAGCAGTTGTGTTCCCAGCACCGAGCCCTGTGGCACACCACTAACCACCGATTTCCAACCTGAAAAGGACCCATTTATCCCGCCTCTCTGCTTTCTGTTAGCTAGCCAATTCGCTATCTATGCTAATAGATTTCCTATGACTCTGCGTACCTTTATCTTCTGCAGTAACCTTTTGTGTGGCATCGTATCGAAAGTCTTTTGGAAATCTAAATACACCACATCCATCGGTACACCTCTATCCACCATGCTCATTATATCCTCAAGGAATTCCAGTAAATTATTTAAACAGGCTTTCCCCTTCCTGAATCCATGTTGCGTCTGCTTGATTGTGCTATTCCTATCTAAATGCCCCGCTATTTCTTCCTTAATGATCGCTTCAAGCATTTTCCGCACTATAGATGTTAAACTAACCGGCCTATAGTTACCTGCCTTTTATCTGCCCCCTTTTTTAAAAAGAGGCGTTACATTTGCTGATTTTTAATTCGCTGGTACCTCACCAGAGTCCAGAGAATTTTGGTAGATTATAACGAATGCATCTGCTAGAACGTCCGCCATCTCTTTTAATACCCTGGGATACATTTCATCAGGACCAGGGGACTTTTCTACCTTGAGTCCTATTAGCCTGTCCAGCACTACCCCCCTAGTGACAGTGATTATCTCAAGGTCCTTCCTTCCCACATTCCCGTGATCGGCAGTTTATGGCATGGTTTTTGTGTGTTCCACTGTGAAGACCGAAGCAAAATAATTGTTTGAGGTCTCAGCCATTTCCACATTTCCCATTATTAAATCCCCCTTCTCATCTTCTCAGGGACCAACATTTACTTTAGTCACTCTTTTCCGTTTTATATATCGGTACAAGCTTTTACTAACTATTTTTATGTTTTGTGCAAGTTTACCTTCGTAATCTATCTTTCCTTTCTTTATTGCTTTCTTCGTCATTCTTTGCTGTCGTTTAAAATGTTCCCAATCTGCTAGTTTCCCACTAACCTTCGCCACCTTATACACATTGGTTTTCATTTTGATACTCGCCTTTATTTCCTTGGTTATCCACGGCTGGTTATCCCTTCTCTTACTGCCCTTCTTTTTCACTGGAATATATTTTTGTTGAGCACTATGAAAGAGCTCCATAAAGGTCCTTCACCGTTCCTCAATTGTGCCACCGTTTAGTCTGTGTTTCCAGTCTACGTCCGCCAACTCTGCCCTCATACCACTATAGTCACCTTTGGTTAAGCATAGTACGCTCGTTTGAGACACTACTTCCTCACCCTCAATCTGTATTTCAAATTCAACCATACTGTGGTCACTCATTCCGAGAGGAGCTTTTACTGGGAGATCGTTTATTATTCCTGTCTCATTACACAGGACCAGATCTAAGATAGCTTGCTCCCTTGTATGTTCTGTAACACACTGTTCTAAGAAACAATCCCGTATGCATTCTATGAATTCCTCCTCAAGGCTACCCAGTGCGATTTGATTTGAACAATCGATATGTAGGTTAAAATCCCCCATGATAACTGCCGTTTCTTTTTCACATGCCTCCATTATTCCCTTGGTTATTGCCCGCCCCACCGTGAAGCTATTATTTGGGGGCCTATAAACTATGCCCACCAGTGACTTTTTCCCCTTACAACTCTTGTCTCCACTCACAATGATTCAACATTTTGTTCATAGAGCCAATATCATCTCTCACAACATCCTTTATTAACAGAGCTACTCCACCTCCTTTCCCTTCTTGTCTATCTTTCCGAATTGTCAGATACCACAGTATGTTTAATTCCCTGTCCTGGCCAACCTGCAACGTTTCTGAAATGGCCACCAAATCATACCCATTTATGATGATTTGTGCCGTCAACTCATTTACTTTATTTCGAATGCTGCGTGCGGTTAGGTAAAGTGTTTTAATACTAGTTTTTAAACCATAATTTTTAGTTTTGACCCCACCTGCAGCCCCTTTATTTTCATACATATTGTCCCTTCCTATCACCTTGTCGTTTACACTTGCCCCAGTGCTACTCTGCTCTGTTGCCTCCTGCCTTTTGCATTTTTTCTTGGGTTCCTGTGATCTGAGGTCTCACCCACTCTAACCAGCTCAGAGCCCTCTCCTGGGTTCCGAATACTCCTTGCATTGCCGAACCGAGATTTCATACTTGACTTTTTATTATACTTTGACCCTTTAGAATTTTGCTGTACATTCGTCTGCTGCAAACTGCAGGGGCCACGTCGCCTAATGGATAAGGAATCTACTTTGATGCAAACACTGATGTAATCAGAAAATTGCAACGTCAAACGCTGCCGTGGTCATTTTGGCAAAACGTGTTCATCTTTATAAAACTAAACCTCGTTCGCACTCATTAATTAAAGGTGAGTTCCTCCCAAAGAATGCACTTATCTTTATTAAAAGGCATTTTTTCATGCTGTGTATATTGCTCACTGATTTTTGCAGATAGTTTCCAACAAACTAACAATTAATACCGATATACTATTAATGTTTCCAGTTCGAACAACTGCTTAGCGTCAATCAGTGTAATAAAGGGCAGTGGAGGGAGTTCCAATGAGATCCCCGTGCGTCGATAAAAAAAGAGCACCTGTAGAATCGCTGCGAGCAGGGTTCGAACCTGCGCAGGAAACCCCCATTGGATTTCGAGTCCAACGCCTTAACCACTCGGCCATCGCAGCTACACAGTAGAGCTGCTTTAATAGTTCAATCGTCGGTGCAATTTATCACAGAGACCGCCTGCATGCTTGCCGTCTTGGATCTCCCAGACGATGTGAAAATTAAATCGTAGAATCACAGAATCTCACAGCAAAGAAGGAAACATTTCGGTCAGAACTGAAAGAATTTACATTTCGGGGAAAACTGAACAGTGTGGGGAGCTTCTTTCTCGAAAAACAAGTGAGATATATTTTTAACATTATTAAGGTATTTGATCGAGTTGATGTGGAGAAAATGTTTGCTATTGTGCAGGAGTTCAGAACGGGAGGTCACCGATAAATTCAGTAGACAATTCAAGAGCAACTTATTTACCAAAGAGTGGTTAGAATGTGGAAGATGCTACATAAACAGTAGTTGAGCCGAGTAGCACAGATTCATTTTAAAGGGAATTACCTAAGCACATGAGTGAGAAAGCAATAGAACAATATGCTGATAGGATCAAGTGAAGTAGGGTAGTGTGCAGCATTAACTCTAGCAACACCAGTTAGGTACATTTGTCTCTTTCTGTGATGCAATCTCTATATAACGTTATGTAACACACATTTTAAACAACAACAACAACTTATATATAATTAGCACCTTGAAATTAGCGAAACGTCCAAGGCACTTCACAAGAGTATTATGCGATACAAATTTGACAGCGAACCACTAAATACAAATTAGCGCAGGTGACTAAAAGATTGGTCAACCAGGTATGCTTGATAATGAGGAAGAAAGCTGTACATTGAAGGTAGATATCAAAGAACTGGTCAGGGGTTTAATGGAATTCAACCCGGAGAAGTATTAGATAATGCATTTGGGGAGTGCTTATAGGGAAAGCGAATAAACATTAAATGTTAGGCCACTGATGAGTGTAGAGGTGCAAATGACCTTTGAGTGCATGTCCACAGAATCCTTGACGGTAGCAGGGCAGGTAGATAAGATGCTTGTGAACGATAGACAGAAAGGAAAAGGAGGCCGGGTGGCGTTGCTGGTTAAAGAGGAAATTAATGCAATGAAGCGCAGGGACATTAGCTTGGATGATTTGGAAGCGGTATGGGGTGAGCTGCAGAATTCCAAATGGCAGAAAACGCTGCTGGGAATTGTGTTCAGACCTCCAAACAGTAGTAGTGAGGTTGGGGACAGCATGAAACAAGAAATAAGGGATGTGTGCAATAAAGATCCAGCAGTTACCATGGGCGACTTTAATCTATATATTGATTGGGCTGACAAAATGGTAGCAATGCTGTGGAGGACGATTTCCTGGAGTACATTAGCGATGGTTTTCCAGACCAATATGTCGAGGAACCACCTAGAGAGCTGGCCTTCGTGGACTAGGTGATGTGTAATGAGAAGCGACTAATTAGCAATCTTTTTGTGCGAGGCCACTTGGGGAAGGGTGACAATAACATGGTAGAATTCTTTATAAGATGGAGAGTGAAAGAGTTAATTCAGAAACTAGGGACCTAAACTTTAGGAAAGGTAATTTCGATGGTATGAGGCGTGAATTGGCTAGAATAGACTGGCAAATGATACTTGAAGGGTTGACAGTGGATAGGCAATGGAAAACATTTAAAGACCACATGGATGAACTTCAACAATTGTACATCCCTGTCAGGAGTAAAAATACAACGGGGAAGATGGCTCAACCGTGGCTAACAAGGGAAATTAAGGATAGTGTTAAATCCAAGGAAGAGTTATATAAATTGGCCAGAAAAATCAGGAAACCTGAGGACTGGGAGAAATTTAGAATTCAGCCAAGGAGGACTAAGGGTTTTGTTAAGAGGGGAAAAAAGAGTACGAGACGAAGCGTGCCAGAAGCGTAAAAAATGACTGCCAAAGCTTTTATATATATGGGAAGAGAAAAAGATTAGTGAAGACAAACGTAGGTCGTTGCAGTCGGATTCAGGTGAATTTATAATGGGGAACAAAGAAAAGGCAGACTAATTGAACAAATACTTTGGTTCTGCCTTCACGACGGAAGACACAAATAAACTTCTGGATGTACTAGGGGACCGAGGGTCTAGTGCGAAGGAGGTACTGAAGGATATGCTGATTAGATGGGAAATTGTGTTGGGGTAATTGATGGGATTGAAGGCCGATAAATCCCCGGGGCCTGATTGTCTGCATCCCAGATTACTTAAGGAAGTGTCCCGAGAAATAGTGGATGCATTCCTGATCATTTTCCAACAGTCTATCGACTCTGGATCAGTTCCCATGGACTGGAGGGTTGGTAATGTAACACCACTTTTTAAAAAAGGAGGGAGAGAGAAAATGGATAATTATAGATCGGTTAGCCTGACATCAGTCGTGGGGAATCAATTATTAAAGATGAAATCGCAGCGCATTTGGAAAGCAGTGACAGGGTCGGTCCAAATCAGCATCGATTTATGAAGGGAAAATCAAGGTTGACGAATCTTCCAGAATTTTCTGAACATGTAAATTGCAGAGTGGACAAGGGAGAACCAATGGATGTGGTGTATTTGGACTTTCAAAAGGCTTTAGATAAGGTCCCACACAAAAGAATTGTGTGCAATATCAAAGCACATGGTATTGGGGGTAATGTACTTACGTGGATAGAAACAGAGAAACAAAGAAAATAGGTGCAGGAGTAGGCCATTAAGCCATTCGAGCCTGCACAGGCATTCAATCAGATCACGGCTGACCATTCCTTCAGTACCGCTGTCCTGCTATCTCTCCATACCCCTTGATCCACTTAACCATAAGGGCCATATCTAACTCCCTCTTGAATATACCCAATGAACTGGCATCAACAACTCTCTGCGGCAGGGAATTCCACAGGTCAACAACTCTCTGAGTGAAGAAGTTTCTCCTCATCTCAGTCGTAAATGGCCTGAGCCTTATCCTAAGACTATCTCCCCTGGTTCTGGACTTCCCCAATATCGAGAACATTCTTCCCGCATCTAACCTGCCCAGTCCCGTCAAAACCTTATATGTTTCTATGAGATCCCCTCTCATCCTTCTAAACTCCAGTGAATAAAGGCCTAGTTGATCCAGTCTCTCCTCATATGACAGCCCAGCTATCCCTGGAATCAGTCTGGTGAACCTTCGCTGCACTCCCTCAATAGCAAGAACGTCCTTCCTCAGACTAGGAGACCGAAACTGAACACAATATTCCAGCTGAGGCCTCATTAAGCACTGTACAACTGCAGTAGGACCTCCCTGCTCCTATATTCAAATCCCCGAGCTAAGAAGGCCAACATACCATTTGCTTTCTTTACCGCCTGCTGTACCTGCGTGCCCACTTTCAGTGACTGATCAACCATGACACCCAGGTCTCGCTGCAGCTCCCCTTTTTCTAGTCTGCCACCATTCAGATAATATTCTGCCTTCGTGTTTTTGCCCCCAAAATGGATAACCTCACATTTATCCAGATTATACTGCATCTGCCATGTATTTGCCCACTCACCTAATCTGTCCACATCACCCTGCAGCCTCTTAGCGTCCTCCTCATAGCTCACACCGCCACCCAGTTTAGTGTCATCCACAAACTTGGAGATATTACACTCTATCCCTTATTCCAAATCGTTAATGTATATGTAAATAGCTGGTGTCCCAGCACTGAGCCCTGAGGCACTCTACTAGTCACTGCCTGCCATTCAGAAAAGGACCCGTTTATGCCAACTCTCTGCTTCCTGTCTGCCAACCAGATCTCTATTCACGTCAGTACATTACCACCAATACCATGCGCTTTGATTTTGTATACCAATCTCTTGTGCTGGGCCTCGTTAAAAGTCTTTTGAAAGCCCAAATACACCACATCCATTGATTCTCCTTGTGCACTCTACTAGTTACATCCTCAAAAAATTCCAGAAGATTCGTCAAGTACGATTTCCCTTTCATAAATCTATGCTGATCCTGTCACTGCTTTCGAAATGGGCTCCTTAATGATTGATTCCAAGATTTTCCGCTTTATGGATGTCAGGCTAAGCGGTCTATAATTAGCCGCTTTGTCTCTCCCTCCATTTTTAAAAAGTGGCGTTACATTAGCTACCCTCCAGTCCATAGGAACTGATCCAGAGTTGATAGATTGTTGGAAACTGATCACCAATGCATCCACTATTTCTCGGGCCACTTCCTTAAGTACTCTGACATACAGTCTATTAGGACTCGGGGATTTATCGGCCTTTAATCCCATCAACCTCCCGAACATAATTTCCCACCGAATAAGGATATCTTTCAGTTCCTCATTCTCACTAGACCCACTGTTCCCTAGTACATTCGGCAGGTGATCTGTATCTTCCTTTGTGAAGACAGAACCAAAGTGTTGAGAACTGGTTGGCAGACAGGAAGCAGAGAGTCGGGATAAACGGGTTCCTTTTAGAATGGCCGGCAGTTACTAGTGGAGTGCCTCAGGGCTCAGTGCTGGGACCCCAGCTCTTCACAGAATACATTAATGATTCAGATGAAGGAATTGAGTGTAATATCTCCAGGTTTGCAGATGGAACTAAATTAGCTGGCGGTGTGAGCCGTGAGGAGGACGCCAAGAGGCTGGAGGTTGACTTGGACAGGTTAGGTGAGTGGGCAAATACATGGCAGATGCAGTATAATGTTGATAAATGTGTGGTTATCCACTTTGGTGGCAAAACAATGAAGGCAGAATATTATCTGCATGGCGGCAGATTAGGAAAAGGTGAGGTGTAACGAGACCTGGGTGTCATGGTTCATCAGTCATTGAAAGTTGGCATGCAGGTACAGCAGGCTGTGAAGAAGGAAAATGGTATGTTGGCCTTCATAGCTAGGGGATTTGAATATAGGAGCAGGGTCGTCTTACTGCAGTTGTAATGGGCATTGGTGAGAACTCACCTGGAATATTGTTTTCAGTTTTGGTCTCCTAATCTGAGGAAGGAAGTTCTTGCTATTGAGGGAGTGCAGCGACGTTTCACCAGACTGATTCCAGGGATAGCGAGACTGACATATGAAAAGTGACAGGATCAACTGGGCCTTTGTACACTGGAGTTTAGAAGGATGAGAGGGGATCTCGTAGAAACATGTAAGATTCCGACGGGACTGGACAGGTTAGATGCGGGAAGAATGTTCAAAATGTTAGGAAAGTTCAGAACCAGGGGACACAGTCTTAGGATAAGGAGTAGGCCATTTAGAACGAAGATGAGTGGAAACTTCTTCACTCACAGAGTTGTTAACCTGTGGAATTCCCTTCCGCAAACAGTTGTTGATGCCAGTTCATTGGATATATTCAACAGGGAGTTATTGTGGCCCTTAAGGCTAAAATGATCAAGAGGTAGGGAGGAAACAGGAAAGCGGTACTGGGGGAATGATCAGCCATGATCTTATTGAGTGGTGGTGCAGGCTCGAAGTGTCGAATGGCGTACTGCTCAATCTATTTTCGATGTTTCTATGTTGAGAAGCAACACGCAATACTTGCCTTCATTAGATGAGCCATAGAACAAAAGATCGGGGAAGTTATGCTTCAAATGTGTAAAACTCTCGTTGGCCACAGCTAGATTATTGCATGCGTCTCTGGTCACCGCATTACAGGAATGATCAGACAGCACTCGTGAGCATACAGGTTAGATTTAGACGGATGGTGAATTTAGCTCTGAGTAAATATTGCATCGGCTGGGTTTCTTTTCTTTGGAACAGAGGAGGCTCAGGGGGTCCATATTGAAATGAATAAAATTATCAGTGGCCTTGATCGAGTGCATAGAAAGCATCTATTTCCCTTCGCAGAGTGGCCAACAACCAGGTGTCATAGATTTAAAGTAATTGGTAGGAGGTTTTCCGGAATTTGAGGTACACTGTTTTCACCCAGGGGTGGTGAGAGTCTGGAACTCACTCCTGAAAGTGATTTGGAGGCAGTAGTCCTCAGCACTTTTAAAAGTTCTTGAATGTACACTTCAATTCCAGTAACCTAAAAGGCTATGGACCAAGAGCTGGAAAATGGCAATAGTCTGGATAGGTCGGATTTTAGTCGGAATTTAGGTCATGATCTGGTGTTTTTTCGGCAGCTCAGTGCATTTTGCAGCAAATCAATACTTCAGAGAAGGGAAACTGCGTACCCTGCAATTCCTGCGACACAAGTGGCTCCAATCCTACCCACTTTTCCATTGAGTTCTCTTAGAACCTGAGTCTATTACACAGGAACAAGAGCAAGCCATCCAACCTGTTACAGAAGGACAGCAGAATTCCATTAGCCCCTCGAGCCAGTTGCAAAGGACAAGAGGAAGTAATTCAGATCCTTGGGCTTTTTATACAAGAATAGTACAACGCCTTTGGCCGCTCGTACCTGCTGCATAGATGACGAGGAGGCACTCTTTCCTGTTACACAGAATTAGCTGGAGGCCATTCAGCCGCACTGCAATATTGCACAGGGAAAGAAGAAGGCCATTAACGCCTCAAATCTAAGCCTTAGGAGAGGCAGAAGCCGATCAGTTCCTTGAGCTTGCTCTACAAGAAGAGTATAAGTCCATTTAGATCCTAGAACATAGAAACATAGAAAACGGGAGCAGTAGTAGTCCATTCGGCCCTTCGAGTCTGCACCGTCATTTAATATGATCATTCCTAATCCTCTATCTCAACATCATATTCACGCGTTTCCCCCATATCACTTGATGTCTTTTGTGTCTAGAAATCTATCTCCCTCTTAAATATATTCAGTAACTCGGCATTCACAGCCTTCTGTGGATGGGAATTCCATAGCTGCACCACTCTCTGAATGAAAAATAAATCTCACCTTCTCTTCCTAAATTTCCTACCCCGTATCCTGAGACTGTGACCCCTTGTTATAACCTTCCCAATCAGGTGAATCATCTTCCCATGCATCCAGTCTATTCAACCCGTTCAGAATGGTATACGTTTCAATGAGATCCTCTCTCATTCTTCTAAACTCTACAGAATACAGGCCGAGTCGTCCCAATCTCTGCTCATACGACAGTCCTGCCATCCCAAAAATCGATCTGATGAACCTTCGCTGCACTCCCTCTATGGCAAGTATATCCTTTCTTGGGTAAAGAAAGCAAAACTGCACACAATATTCCAGGTGCGATCTCACCAAGGCCCTGTTGAAATGTAGTAACACATCTTTACTCATTTACTTACATCCTCTTGGAATGAAGGCCAACATACCATCTGCCTTCCTCACTGCTTGCTGCACCTGTATGTATGCTTTCAATAGACTATTTTACAAGGATACCAGGTCCCTCTGCCCATCGATCCTGTTTCCTGTCCATTAACCAATTTTCAATCCATGCTAGTAAATACCCCCAATCATATATGTTTTAATTTTGCACAATACATCTTGCGTGGAACTTTATCAGAGGCCTTCTGAAAATCAAAATACACTATATCCACTGGTTCTACCTTAACTTTTCTATCAGTTACATATTCAAAAACTCGAGTAGATTTGTCAAACATGATTTTCTTTTCATGAATTCATGCTGACTTTGTCTAACCCCTTTGGTATTATCTTAGTGTTCCGTTATAATATCCTTTACTATAGATTCTCGCATTTTCCCAACGACTGGTGTTCGGCTAACAGGTCTGTAGTTCCTTGTTTTCTCTCTCCCTCCATTTTTAAACAGTGGGGTTACATTTGCCACCGTGCAAACTGCAGGAACTATTCCATGAACTATAGATGTTTGGAAGTTGTCTACCAATGCATGCACTATTTCCATTGCAACCACTTTTAGTACTCTGGGATGCAGATCATCAGGCCCTGGGGATTCATCGGCCTTTATTCCCATTAGTTTCCTCAGCACTATTTTCTTACAAATAATCATGTCCGTTAATTCCTCTTGCTCACTCGACCTTTGGTTCACAAGCATTTTTGGAATGTTATTTATGTCCTCCGTGAAGACAGAACCGAAGTATTTATTTAATTGTCCTGCCATTTCCTTGTTCCACATTATAAAGTCCCCCGTTTCTGTCTGTAAAGGGCCTACATTTGTCTTCACTAATCTTTTCCATTTTAGGAACTTGTAGAATCCACTGCATTCGTTTTTATGTTCATGCAAGTTCACTCTTATACTCGATTTCTCGCCTCTCAACAATCTCTTGGCACATTTTTGCTGAATTCTAAATTGTTCCCCATCTTCAAACTTGTACTTTTTCTGGCAACTTTGTATAACTCTTCTTTAAATCTAATACTATCCTTAATTTATTTTCTTAACCATGGTTGGCCAGCATCCTTTTATTTTACACCAGAAAGGAAAGTATAACCGCCGCAATTGATACATTCGATCCTGAAATGTTAGTCCTTGCCCAGCCACCAACATGACGTTTGTTGACTCTTCCCAATCTATCATACCCCATGCAATTCATTCCCCATGCATTCGTAGTTTTCTTTGCTTAGATTTAGGACCATAGATTCGGATTGGGCTACTTCACTTTCCATCTTAATAACGAGTTTAATCGAGTTATTGCCACTCTTCGCTAAAGGACCCCAGACAACTGGACTTTTAATTAACCCCTTCTCATTGCACAAGACCCAATATAGGATATTCTGTTCCCGAGTAGGCTCCGCAAAATACTGGGCTAAAAAAACAACTGGTACAAATGCCAGGAATTCATCGGCCACATTATTATTACTTTAATTTATATGTAGTTTAAAGTCACCTTCGATGATGGTAGTACCCTTGTTACATGCAGCTCTAATTTCCAGTTAATGTTATCCTCTACACTACCACAACTGTTTGGAGGCCTATGGACAATTCACACCAATCTTTTCTGGTCCTTCGTTCTCCTTAGCGCCATCAAACAGAATCTACATCTTGTCTTTCTGAGCCGAATACCTTTCTCATGATTGCGCTGATATCATCCTTTACCAACAACGCAACACAATCCGCTCTTCCTTTTTGCCTGTCCTTTCTAAATAGCGAATATCATTTGATATTCAGTTCCCAACCCTGGTCACCGTGCAACCATATATCTGTAATTGCAACGATATTGTATCTGTTTACATCTGTTTGCGCTGTTAATTCTTCTATCTTATTACAGATGCTTCGTCCATTCAGATACAATGCTTTTGGATTCGTCTTTTTAACATTATTAGAGATCGTAACATTATTTTGCACTATAGCTCGATTTATCTTATCGCTTTTTTTCTTATCAGGATCCTATTTTTTAGTGCACTCTTTTGTTTGTGTACTCTGTCCCTACTTGACATAATGTGGTTACATTACTCCAATCACTTTCCGGCATTGCTTCATTTTCATTTCTCTTTAGCATTCTAGATTTCTCTGCATCACGACCGTCCTCCCCAACGCCTCCCGTCCCCCACTCCACTCTCCCCTTAATAGAAGATGTTGCATAGGATTAGGACGAGGCATTTCAGACACACCGACCTGTTATACAGGAACAGGTTGAGACTAATTAACCCATAGAACCTGTTACATAGGACGCGGGGGATGACATAGAAACATAGAAACATAGAAAATAGGTGCAGGAGTAGGTCATTCGGCCCTTCTAGCCTGCACCGCCATTCAATGAGTTCATGGCTGAACATGCAACTTCAGTACCCCATTCCTGCTTTCTCACCATACCCCTTGATTCCCCTAGTAGTAAGTACTTCATCTAACTCCTTTTTGAATATATTTAGTGAATTGGCCTCAACAACTTTTTGTGGTAGAGAATTCCACAGGTTCACCACTCTCTGGGTGAAGAAATTCCTCCTCATCTCAGTCCAAAATGGCTTCCCCCTTATCCTTAGACTGTGTCCCCTGGTTCTGGACTTCTCCAACATTGGGAACATTCTTCCTGCATCTAACCTGTCTAACCCCGTCAGAATTTTAAACGTTTCTATGAGGTCCCCTCTCATTCTTCTGAACTCCAGTGAATACAAGCCCAGTTGATCCAGTCTTTCTTGATAGGTCAGTCCCGCCATCCCGGGAATCAGTCTGGTGAACCTTCGCTGCACTCCCTCAATAGCAAGAATGTCCTTCCTCAGGTTAGGAGACCAAAACTGTACACAATACTCCAGGTGTGGCCTCACCAAGGTCCTGTACAATTGTAGCAACACCTCCCTGCCCTTGTACTCAGATCCACTCGCTATGAAGGCCAACATGCCATTTGCTTCCTTAACCGCCTGCTGTACCTGCATGCCAACCTTCAGTGACTGATGTACCATGACACCCAGGTCTCGTTGCACCTCTCCTTTTCCTAATCTGTCACCATTCAGATAATAGTCTGTCTCTCTGTTTTTACCACCAAAGTGGATAACCTCACATTTATCCACATTATACTTCATCTGCCATGCATTTGCCCACTCACCTAACCTATCCAAGTCGCTCTGCAGCCTCATAGAATCCTCCTTGCAGCTCACACTGCCACCCAACTTAGTGTCATCCGCAAATTTGGAGATACTACATTTAATCCCCTCGTCTAAATCATTAATGTACAGTGTAAACAGCTGGAGCCCCAGCACAGAACCTTGCGGTACCCCACTAGTCACTGCCTGCCATTCTGAAAAGTCCCCATTTACTCCTACTCTTTGCTTCCTGTCTGACAACCAGTTCATAATCCATGTCAGCACACTACCCCCAATCCCATGTGCTTTAACTTTGCACATTAATCTCTTGTGTGGGACCTTGTCGAAAGCCTTCTGAAAGTCCAAATATACCACATCGACTGGTTCTCCCTTGTCCACTCTACTGGAAACATCCTCAAAAAATTCCAGAAGATTTGTCAAGCATGATTTCCCTTTCACAAATCCATGCTGACTTGGACCTATCATATTATCTCTTTCCAAGTGCACTGCGATGATATCCTTAATAATTGATTCCATCATTTTACCCACTACCGATGTCAGGCTGACCGGTCTGTAATTCCCTGTTTTCTCTCTCCCTCCTTTTTTAAAAAGTGGGGTTACATTGGCTACCCTCCACTCCATAGGAACTGATCCAGAGTCAATGGAATGTTGGAAAATGACTGTCAATGCATCCACTATTTCCAAGACCACCTCCTTAAGTACTCAGGGATGCAGTCCATCAGGCCCTGGGGATTTATCGGCCTTCAATCCCATCAATTTCCCCAACACAATTTCCCGACTAATAAGGATTTCTCTCAGTTCCTCCTCCTTACTAGACCCTCCGACCCCTTTTATATCCGGAAGGTTGTTTGTGTCCTCCTCAGTGAATACCGAACCAAAGTACTTGTTCAATTGGTCCGCCATTTCTTTGTTCCCCGTTATGACTTCCCCTGATTCTGACTGCAGGGGACGTACGTTTGTCTTTACTAACCTTTTTCTCTTTACATATCTATAGAAACTTTTGCAATCCGGCTTAATGTTCCCTGCAAGCTTCTTCTCGTACTCCATTTTCCCTGCCCTAATCAAACCCTTTGTCCTCCTCTGCTGAGTTCTAAATTTCTCCCAGTCCCCGGGTTCTCTGCTATTTCTGGCCAATTTGTATGCCACTTCCTTGGCTTTAATGCTATCCCTGATTTCCCTTTATAGTCACGGTTGAGCCACCTTCCCTTTTTTATTTTTACGACAGACAGGAATGTACAATTGTTGTAGTTCATCCATGCGGTCTCTAAATGTCTGCCATTGCCCATCCACAGTCAACCCCTACAGTATCATTCGCCAATCTATCCTAGCCAATTCACGCCTCATACCTTCAAAGTTACCCTTCTTTAAGTTCTGGACCATGGTCTCTGAATTAACTGTTTCATTCTCCATCCTAATGCAGAATTCCACCATATTATGGTCACTCTTCCCCAAGGGGCCTCGCACAACGAGATTGCTAATTAATCCTCTCTCATTACACAACACCCAGTCTAAGATGGCCTCCCCCCTATTTGGTTCCTCGACATATTGGTCTAAAAAAACCATCCCTTATGCACTCCAGGAAATCCTCCTCTACCGTATTGCTTCCAGTTTGGTTAACCCAATCTATGTGCACCCATTATAACTGCTGCACATTCCGTCCCTCAAACTATTGCAGAGGAACTGCCTGAGTCATTCAGCCCCTCGAGCACATTACACAGCTGAGGCCTGTGGCACTGGACTAGTAATCCAGTGAGAGAAAATCACAGTCCACCAAGAGAGTAAGACAATTTAAATTCAATTAAATACATCTAGAATTTTAAAAGTATTAATAATGTTTACCATTGACGCAACACACCCATCTCGTTCAATAATCTCCTTTAGTGAAGGAAATCTGCAGTCCTTACTGGTCTGGGCCCAGATGTGGCTCCAGATCCAGAGCAACGTGGTTGGCTCTTTACGGCCCCATGATAAGGCCTAACGAGAAACTCATTTGCATAAGGTGGCTAACCATCACCTTCACAAGGGCAATTAGGGAAGTGCAATAAAGGCTGCCCTTGCGAGCATTGTCCACATGCTAGACTGAATAAAAGAAACAATGGGATCTCGAGATTGTTACACAGGAAAAAGAAGAACCGCAAGAGAGTTCAGAGAATGTGGAGTCTGGATACAACTAGATAAATGCATAGCTAGCTGGCTTTAAGACAGAAAGCAGATAGTTGGGGTAAAAGTTAGCTTTTTAGATTGGCAAAAGGTGGGTAGTGCTGCTCCACAAGGATCGGTGCTGGGACCACTGTTGTTTACAATTTATATTAATGATTTCTACCTGGGAATCAAAAGCACAATTTCTCAATTTGTGGATGACGCCAAATTAGTTGGATATTCAATACTGAGGATGACTGCAACAAATTCGGTCGCGCGAACCTGTTGCATAGATGATGAGAAGGCAATGCCAAACCAACGAACCTGTTGCTCAGAAATAGTAGGAGGCAATAGAGCCTCTCCAGTCTGTTACACAAGAAGAGGAGAAGGCCATTAACCGCTTGCTAGCGATGTCAAATAGATTGTTACATGGTTAAAAGAAGAGTTGGAAAGTGGGATTAGGCAGAAAGGCAATTTTCGGACGGTGCGGACACGCTGGGCCGAAGTAGCCTCCTTCCGTGCTGAAAGGTTCTACAAGTCCATGACAAAACGTCCCTTTCAAACATAATGATTCGGGTCTGACAGGACATCAGTTTTAGACGGCGGAGATTGATCCAGTGGCGATGAAAGTTCATCGACCTGAAACGTTCACTCTGTTTCTCTCTCCGCAGATTCTGCCTCATCTGCTGAGTGTTCCAGATATTTTTTTTTTAGCTCAGATTACACATCAACACTATTTTACTTTTGTATTGATGCACAATTTGGCGACTCTGTGGTGCAATGGATAGCACGTTAGATTTTTAATTCTTGGCATATTAAGCATTCAAAGTTTTTGTGCTCAACTCCCACCAGAGTCAGGATTTGAGCCTGGGCCGTACAGAGAACTTTGCATCAAAGCAATACTTCAGAGAAGGCTCACTGTGGTCCCTGCACTTTCTGTTGCACAAGTGGCTCCAGTCCTTCCCAATTATCCTCTGAATATTTCGCACAGTAACAGATGCAAGCAATCGAGCCTGTTACACAGGGACAGGTGGAGGCCAATGAGTCACTTAACCCCTCAAACCAATTGCAAAGGGCAGGAGGAAGCCATTCAGCTGTGTGCGCCTGTTTTACAAGAAATGTCGAACTCCATTCGGTCGCTCGAACCTTTCGCATAGTTGACCAGAAGGCAATGCCAAACTAACGAAGCTGTTGAGCAGAAATAGGAGGATGTCATTGAGGCTCTCCAGTCTGTTGCACAAGGACAGGGGAAGGCCATTAACCCCTCGAGCCTGAGGCAGAGGACTGGCGGAAGCCATTCAGCTCCTTGAGATTTATCTATAAGAAGAGTAGAAGTCCATTTAGCCATTCAAAAGACTGAGGATGAGGCATTTGCGACTCACGAACCTGTTATACAGGAACAGGAGGAGGCTAATCAATCTCCCAATCCTGTTGCGTCGGAACAGGGCACACCATTCCTTCCCTCAACCTGTTGCAAAGGAATAGGAGGTGTCATTCAGACCCTTCAGCGCATTACACAGATAGAGGTCAATCATAGTAGCATGATGGTTATGTCACTGGACCAATAAGCCAGAGAGAAGAAATCATAGCCCACCACGAGAATGGGGAAATTTAAATTCAATTAAGTAAATCTGGAATTTTAAAAGTATCAATAATGATGACCATTGTAACAAAACTCCTCATCTGGTTCAGTTGTCTCCTTTCGGGAAATAATTCTGCCGTCCTTACTGGTCTGGGCCTACATGGGACTCCAAACCCACAGCAATGTCATTCGCTCTAAACTGACCTCTGAAATGGCCTGGCGAGCCAGTCGGTTGCGTAAAGTGACTCACCAACAATTTCACAAGGGCAGATAGATATGGGCAACAAGTCCGGCCCTTGCTAGCGATGTCGACAAGCTTGAATGAATAAAATAAAAAAAATAGATTGTTACATCGGAACAAGAAGAGCCTCAAGCCAGGTCAGAGAATGCGGAGTCAGGTGACAACTAGCAGAATAGATAGCTAGCTGGCTTCAAGACAGAAATCAAAGAGTAGCTGTAAAAGTTAGCGTTTCTTAGCCGCAAAATGCGGGTAGTGGCGTTCCACAAGGATCGGTGCTGGGACCACTGTTGTTCAAAATTTATATTAAAGATTTAGACCTCGGAATCAAAAACAACATTTCTAAACGTGTGAGTGACACCAAATTAGAATGGATAGTCAATACGGAGGAACACTGCAACAACTTACAAGAGGACATTAATAAACTTGCAGAATGGGCATATAATTGGCAAATTAATTTCAAACCATATAAATGTGAGGTGTTACATTTAAGTAGGAGACTTGGTGACGTCACTAATTATTGGAAGGTGCCAGTCTGTGTAGTGTACAGGAACAAAGGGATATCAGAGAACAAATACAAAAACTCTAAAAAAATAAAGGCATAAGTTAGCAAGGCCATAAAAAAGCAAAGCAAACACGCTGATTTATGTCTAGACATACAGAATTGAAAAGTAGCGACATTATGCTAAACCAATATTTAACCTTCATTAGATCATGCTTAGAGTACTACGTACAGTTCTGGTCACCATATTATAAAAAGGACATGGAGGCATTTCAGAAGATGCAGAGAAGATTTTCAAGGATGATACCAGAACAGCCAGCGTATACAAATCAGGAAAGGATGAACAGGCAGTGTCTCTTTTCTCTTGAAAAAGGAAGGCTGTGGCGTGACATGATACAGACATTTAAAATTATGAAATATTTTGATGGAGTGGATACAGTTAGAATGTTTCAACTTGTGGGGATCAGAATAACTAGACGCTATCGATATAAGATAGTCACCATGAAATCAAAATAGGGAATTCAGAAGAAACTTATTTACCCAAAGAGTGGTGAGATTGTGTAACTCGGCACCACAGGGAGTGGTTGAAGAGCATTGTATGGAAGTATTTAAGGAGGGGCTAGACAGGCATATGAGAGAGAAGAGAATACAGCATTAGGCTATTGAGGAATGTTGAGCGGAGGCTCCAGTGGAGCATAAAAGACTGGCTGAGGCGAATGGCCTGTTTCAGTGCTGTATATCCGATGTAATCCAGTGCTTGACATGAGTGTACTTGACTCCATTCCCGCCTCCACCTCAATGAAACCTCAATACTGCGCGAAATAGAAAACGCCGTAAAAAAGCGAAAAATTAACAAGGCTACGGGGGCTGACGGAATCATTGCTGGTCACTAAAATATGGAGGCGAGGCACTGCTGGCGCGAATACCTGACCTCCTTTCTCTCATCTGGAGGGAGGAAAGAATGCCGGGATATCTTAGTGATTCAGTGATCGTGAACATCTTTAATAAGGCAATAAGTCCGACTTCAGCAACTAAAGGGGAATCTCCCTGCTATCAGCCACTTGGAGAGTCGTCGCTAGCCTCCTCCTCAACTGACTTCTTCCTGTGGCCGAGAAGCTCCTCACAGAGTTGAAGAGCGGATTTCGCCCCCTCCGGGGCACAACGGACATGATTTTTTGCAGCACGGCAGCTGCAGAAAAAATGCAGGTAACATGGCCTTCTTCAAACTTATAAATGCCTTTCCCACTCTCAACCACGAGTGCCTAAAGAGCGTCCTCCTCCGTTTCGGACGCCACCAAAAGTACGTCACCATCCTCCGCCTGCTCCACGATGACATGCAGGCTGTGATCCTTACCAACGGATCCATCACAGACGCAATCCACTTCCGGACCGGGGCCAAGCAGTCTGCGTCAACGCTCCAACCCTCTTCTCATTCTTCCTGCCTGCCATGTTCCACCTCACAGTCCACAAGCTCCCCGCTGGAGTGGAACTAAACTACAGAACCAGGGGAAACCTGTTCATCCTTCGCCAACCCTAGGCAAAGTCCAACACCATCCCAACCTCTGTCGTGAGCTACAGCACGCGGATGACACCTGCCTCTGTGCTCACACAGAGGCTGAACTCCAGGACACAGTCGAGGTATTTACTGAGGCACACGAAAGCATGGCGCTCGCGCTAAACATGAGTAAGACAAAGGTCCTCCACCAACCTGTCCTCGCTGCACAGCACTGCCCCCCAGTAATCAACATCCATGGTCCGGCCCTGGAAAACGTGGAACAATTCATTATTTCGGGCGCCTCCTATCAACAATAGCTGGCATTGACGACAAGATCCAACAACGTCTCCAGTGCGCCAGTCAGCCTTCGGCCGCCTGTGGAAAAGTGTGTTTGAAGACCAGAACTTCAATACTTTCACCAAGCTCATGGTCGACAGGCCGTAGTAATACCCGTCCTCCTGTACTGCTCAGAGATGTGGAACATGTAAAGTAGACACGGCAAGTCGCTGGGGAAATACCACCAACGATTTGTCCGAAAGATCCTACAAATCCCCTGGGAGGACAGACACACCAAATTTAATATCGTCGTCCAGGCCAACATACCCAGCATTGTAGCACTGAATGCACATGATCAGCTCCGTTGGGCAGGCCACATAGTTCGCATGTCAGACACGAGACACCCAAAGCATGTGCTCCACTCGCAACTCGTCCACGGCCAACGAGCCAAAGGTGGGCAGTGGAAACGTTACAAGGACACAGTCAAAGCCTCCCTGATAAAGTGTGACATTCCCACTAACACTTGGGAGTCACTGGCCCATGACCGCCCTAAGTGGAGCAAGTGCATCCGGGAGGGCACTGAGCTGCTCGAGTCTCATCCCCGAGAGCATGCAGACATCAAGCGCAGGCAGCGGAAAGAGCGTGCAGCAAACCAGACTCCCCGCTCACCCTTTACCTCAAACACTGTCTGTCCCACTTGTGACAGAGACTGTGGTTCTCGTATTAGACTGTACAGCCACCTACCAACTCATGCTAAGAGTGGAAGCAAGTCTT
Organism: Pristiophorus japonicus; assembly: GCF_044704955.1. Taxonomy (NCBI): domain Eukaryota; kingdom Metazoa; phylum Chordata; class Chondrichthyes; family Pristiophoridae; genus Pristiophorus; species Pristiophorus japonicus. The sequence continues at coordinate 1,082,393 of NW_027254624.1, forward strand.
CCTCGATTCCGAGGGACTGCCTATGATGATGATGATGATGTGAGGCTATTGCACAGGAAGAAGCCTTTCAGTACCTTGAACCTTGCACGCAGGAGCAGGCTATTCATCCCCTCATACATGTTAAATCGTAACAGGTGGCCACCATTCAACTTTTCAAGCGTTTTAAATAAGAACAGGATGTGGGTCATTCAGCACTTTCCAGACAAATTTATAGTTATAGGAAAAGGCATTTCTGCCCCTCGAATCCGTTGCATAGGAACAGGAGGTTGTCATTAAGCCCATAGATGCTGATACACTAGAAAAACAGGAGGACATTCAATCTCCCGAGCCGGTTACATAGGAACAGGAGAAGAATATTCAACCCACAGAGGCTGGTTAATAGGAACAGGAGGAGTTCATTCACTCCCTCAAGCTTGGTAGACAAGACAGCAGGAGGGCATTCAGCCACTCGAGCTTGTTACACAAGAATAGGAGGAGGCCATTCATCCACTTGAGCCTATGACACTGGAATGGGTCGAGGCGATTCAGTCCTTCGAGCCTGTGGCAGTGGAACCAGAGGACGTAATTCAGCCCCCATAAATTGTTGCACAGAAGCACACTATTCGGCACCTCAAAACACTTGCATTGGAATAGAGGGGATGATTAAACGCTGTTCAGCCTTTTAGACATCAACAGGATACATAGAAACATACAAAAATAGAAAATGGATGCAGGAGTAGGACATTCGGCCCTTCGAGCCTGCACCACCATTCATTAGATGATGGCTGATCATGCAAAATCAGTACACAATTCCTGCTTTCTCTCCATACCACTTGATCCCTTTAGCAGTAAGTGGCACATCTTACTCCCTTTTGAATATATCTAACGAACTGGCAACAACAACTTTCTGTGATAGAGAATTCCACAGGTTCACAATTCTCTGAGTGAATAAGTTTCTCCTCATCTCAGTCCTAAATGGCTTATCCCTTATCCTTCGACTCTGATCCCTAGTTCTGGATTTTCCTAACATCAGGAACATTCTTCCTGCATTTAACCTGTCCAATCCCGTCAGAATTGTATCTGTTTCTATGCAATCCCCTCTCATTCTACTAAATTCCAGTTAATATAAGCCAGTCGATCCAGGAGGAGGCGATTCAAGCCCTCGGCCCTTGTATTTAGGAAACGGAGCAGGCCATTCAGCCACTCAAGTCTGTTACATCGGAGCTGAAGGAGGCTATTCACCCCCTTGACCAAGTTGCACAAGTAAAGGATGAAGTTAAGAGTACGGTTGCACAGTGGTTATGTTACTGGTTTAGTAATTCAGAGGCATGTGTACACATTCAACCATGGCAGGTGTTGAATTTGAATTGAATTCATTAAATACATCTGGAATTAAAATGACGTTATCCTGTCCTTCTTCGTCAACTCTATCAACCTAATGTTCTATTCCCTTCTCCCTCATATGCGTATCTCAATTTTCCTCGCCGCCATGCTCCACCTCACAATCAACAAGCTCCCCATTTAAACTCAGGACGAGTCGGAAGCTGTTTAAACAACGCCGCCCCCAGGGCAGGTACAAGATCACCCCTACCTCTGTCATTGAGCTGCACTGTGCGGACGCTGCCTGCGTCTGTCCACATTCAGTGGCTGAACTCCAGGGTATAATCACTGTATTCCCTGAGGCATATGAAAGCATGGGCCTTACGCTGAACATCCTTAAGGCAAAATTCCTTCACCAGCCTGACATCGCCGCACAGCACTGCCCTCCAATCATCAAGGCCCAAGGCACGGCCTTGGATAACGTGGAGCATTTCACATATCTCGGCAGCCTCTTATAAATAAAGGCATATGTGAATGCAGAGATTCAGCATCGACTCCAGTGCGCCAGAACAGCCTTCTGCCGCATGCGGAAATAAGTGTTTTAAGATCAGATCTTCACAAATCTACTACCAAACTCATGGTTCATAGGGCTGTAGAAATACCCGCCCTCCTGTATGGGGCTGAGGCATGCACGATGTACAGAAGGCACCTCAAGTCGCTAGAGATATAGCACCAAAGATGTCTCCGCTAGATCGTGAAAGTCTCCGGGGACGACAGGCACACCAACATCAGTGCCCTCGACCAGGTTAAGATCCCCAGTATTGAAGCACTGCCCACACTCGATCAGCTTGGCTATGCAGGCCACATAGTACGCATGCCAGATACGAGACTTCCGTAGCAAATGCTTTAGGCGGAGCTGCTTCATGGTAATCGAGCCAAAGAAGGACAGCGTAAACGTTATAAGGACATCCTCAAAGCCTCCCTGGTAAAGTGCGACATCACCACTGACAACTGGGAGACCCTGGCCGCAGATCGCCCGAGGTGGAGGAAGTCCATTCGGGAGGGCGTTGAGCTCTTTAAGGCTTGATGCAAGGTGCATGAAGAGCCCAGGCACACGCAGCGGAAGGAGCGCGCGGCAATCCAGCCCAACCGACCCCTTCCCCGTCGAATGTCTGTCCCACCTGTGACAGAGTCTGTGGATTTCGCATCGGAATGTTCAGCCATGAAATTACTCACTTTGGGAGTGGAAGCAACTCCTCTTCAATTCCGAGGGACTGCCTATGATGATGGGGGAATTTTAGGATTCAGCAAAGTAGACCAATATGTGTTTAAATATGTCTATGCTGTCAGTCCCGGATCATTCTGTGTCTCTTTAAATGGATATGCTGTCATTTCAGTTCATTCTTTGTCAGTATAAAAGGGATGTGCTTTCTGTCCAGGATCATTCTGTGCGTGTGTCTTCTTAATATTAGTCTGATTGGAGCTGTGAAGACCGAATTTCTAAGGTGATATATTTGAAAGCGAAATGGGTTTCCTTGCGTAGGAGTGAACCCAGTTGACAGCGCGTCTGTTGAATAATTCAAAATGTATTTATATTTGAGTAAAACCCTTTCTCTAATCATAGCTGAAGCCCTGAAAAAGCTCCCAATTCTCTCCACAACAAAGTGACCAGCTGTGGACACATTGCCGAATGGATAAGGCATCCGCGTTCAGTTTTAATCGTGATGTTGTCAGAAGATTGCAGGTTCGGGTTGTGCTCCGGTTGTTTAACGCACCGGGAAAAACTTATTCTTCTGTGTTCCGAATCTCGCCAAAAAGCGACCAATTCTGATAGTTACTCAACTGAATGTATGGAAACGCCTGCTTCCAGAGACTGATTCTGCGTTTTTCACATTGCCGATCTGGGGGCATTCGCAAGGCATGCGACGAACATAAGAAAATAAACATTAGTAGAAAGGGTCGGTCATTCGGACCTTCGAGCCTGCTCCGCAATGAAATCACCTCCTATTCTTCTAAACTCTGTAGAATATAGGCCTAGTCTACTCAACCTCTCCTCATGGAAAATAACATTGCGGTTTCGAGTCTGTTGAGGTCGGTTTGCCCAGTGACTTCCAACGTGGAAAGGAACTGTTTTTACCCGAACATTTCTAACAGTCTCTGACCTTACATAACGGACTTAGCGAAATTAATTTTGCTCACAGAAGCTGACTGTCAGTTTTTCACATTGTTGATCGGGGAGCACGGGCAGGTCTTGTGGTAAAGATAACTGACGTGCACGTTTTCTCTTTGAATGTCATTTCTTACAAAATCTTTGTCAGTTCACTCCAGACGAATGATCTGAAGGAAGAAGTGAGGAAATGTTCCATCTCCGATCCGGATCTCTGTTCCACCTTCATTCAAGAAGTGAAGAATTCCAATAGTCAGTGTTCATTTTAACAAGACGTGAACAATGCTGGGGCAGAGACCAGTGGTTTTAAGGAGATTTGGATTCAATGCCTATTGTATGTAAGTTTCAGTCAAATTCTGGGAAGATTCATCAGCATCAGAAGTTTACCACAATAACTGAGCACAACGGTTTAGGCAGCCATCGCCATAACGTCCCGTCTACTGTCTAAGACAAGTCAGCCATTCAATCTGGTGCTGTTAGTCTCCAACCAGAAATACTCTGCTAGAATTTCCCCCTCACCTTCAAAGTCCTGCCCGTGCACCCAGATTGACAAAGTTCAAAATGTAGAATCAGATTCTGCAAGCAAAATGCCTTCAGAAATGCAATAAACTGCCTGATCGAATGAAACCTTTTACTCTGATCAGACAGCCTGGCGACGCCGGTTTGATTCCCAATCATTACAGAATCCTCTACAGATAGACCACATTCGGCGTACTGTGTGCAAATCTGGTCGCCATATTATTTACAAAATTGATATAATGGAACTGGAGAGGGTAAAGAGAGGATTTACAAGGAGGATACATGAAATGCGAGGATATATATCAGGAAAGGATGAACAGGCCGCGTCTCTTTTCGCTTGAAAAGAGAAGTCTGAGGGTGACCTAGTAGAGGACTGCTCGACATGAAAGGGTTTGATAGGTTAAATGCACAGAGAGAGAGTTTCCACATGTGGGGAGGACCATCACTGGAATGTATCAATATAAGATCGTCACCAACAAATCCAATAAAGAATTCACAATAAACTTATTTATCATAGATTGAGAATGTGGAACTCACTATCACAGGGATTTGTTGAAGCAAGTAGGATATAATCATTTAACTGACAGTTAGATAAGCATATGTGCGAAAAAGGAATATAGCGTTATTCTGATGAGAGGATGTCCAGTGGATCATAAAGGTGGGAATCGACTGGTTGGGTCGAATGGCCTGCTCCTGCTCTATATATCCTATATAATCGTATGCATTCGGCACACATCATACTAATTCAAAGACCAGCTCCTTAAAGCCTTCAGCACTAGAGAATGGGCACTAACTAAAATACAGTGCAGAGGATTTTTCAAGATTATTTTGAGATTGACGCAGAATTTAAACGTATCCAAATTCAGGCGAGTTCCTGCGTGCTGAATGGAACACGGGTGTCAGACGTCAAGTCAACACAGAGCCGCATACACCGGGAAACATTTAACTTTACTCAGTTGTTTGGTTCTCATTAGTTGCTCATGTGAAGCTCTGAGATTTCGGAAAATGTGGGGAAAATGGAGCAAATTCATAAGTTTATATTTACTTTTATCGAAAAGCCATCGAGGCTCGCATATCAATTTGAGAAATTTCATGAGCTGAGTGTAACATGCTTGGTAGAAAAAGATGAATTTGGACATGAGCTTCAAGGTAAAAGTACAATGAAAAAAAAACAGAGGCATGAAACATTCCACAAAAAATCTACGATATTGGGATCGAGCTCCCTATCGATCTTGTACGTTTCAATCAGATCACCTCGCATTCTTCAGATCTCCAATGTGTATAGGGCCAACCTTCCAAACCTATCCTCAAATCAAAGCCCTCATCTCTGGAATGAACCAAGTGAACATTCTCTGAGCAGCCTCCAATGCAAGTATAACCTTCCTTAAAAAGTGTACGCAGTACTCCACGTGGTGGCCTGCAGAGTTGTAGCAGGACTTCATTGTTTTTATACTCTATCCCCCTTGCAATAAATGCCAACAAGCTACATGCCTTCCTGATTAATTACTGTAACTGAATAATAACGTTTTTATGTTTAATGCACAAGGACCCCCAGGTCTCCTTTTATTGCATCATGTTGCAACTTTTCTCCATTTAAATTGTGGGCCATGAAATGCCGTTTTGGCCTTCCCGCGGGCATTTTAGAGAAAACATACGCATCTACATTAAGCTGTTGACCACGTTCGACTTTCTTGAGGACTCCTTCGACTGCGCTTCGCAGCGTGTGCACGGCCAAGAGCTGGAGTCACATGGCTTTGGGCAGCCAATCAGGTGAGGTATCATAGTAATAGGAGTTCCGCAGGATCCTATACTACTGTTACTATAATTGTGATAGAGCCTGAAACACTAAAAACATAGACCCAAACAGCTAAAACACTTATAAAAAAAAATTACACTACTTCCATTTAAATTAAAGTTAATAATGTCTTTAAAAAATTCACGATTTTTTAACATTTTCTTTAACAAACTTACCGTTGTGGGGAGGGTTTCTAATGATAAAATATGTTTTAATAACTTTATTTTTATATGTTTTTGTGTTTTGTAAAACACTTGCACCTGTAAAAGTCGTCTATGCGCCTGTTTTTTCAGGCGCAAGGTTTTTGAGCACATTAGTAATAATAAATATCGAAAATTTCCACTTACAAGTGTCCTTGCTCCAGAGATACGGACATCTGTCATGTCAGAAACTTGCACACTGAAAACCGGCATTTCCGATGCCTTCCCGGGTCCATAGGAACTACATACAGACCAGGGGAAGCCGGAATTTCAGGGCCAATATTTGCTTTTCTAATATTTGTGACAAAGTTGATAACCTCACATGTTCCCACATTATAATCAATCTGCCTAATTATTGCCCAGTCACTTAACCTGTCTAAATCCCTTGAAGATTTTTTTTGTGCTGCTCACGATTTGCTTTCCCACCCATCTTTGGATTATCAGCCAACTTGGCTACTTTACACTCGGTCCTTTCATCCAAGTAATTAATATAGATTTTAAATAGTTGAGGACCCAGAACAAATCTCTGCGGCACCTCATTAGTCACTGTTTCCCATCCGGAAAATGACCCGTTTATCCTGACTCTCTGATTTCTGTTAGGAAGCCAATCCTCTATCCATGCTAACATATTACCGCCAACCCCATGAGCGTTTATCTTGTGCAGTAATCTCTTATGTGGCATTTTATCGAATGCCTTCTGGAAATCCAAATGCACCACATCCACTTGTTCACCCTTATCCACTCTGCTCGATATATCCTCAAAGATTTGCCGGATATTTGTCAACATGACTTCCCTTTCATAAAACCATGTTGACTCTGCTTGATTCAATCATGTTTTATCAAATGTCCTGCTACTGCTTCCTTAATAATGGACTCCAGCTTTTTCCCAACGACAGATGTTAGTCTAACTGGTTTATAGTTTCCTGCTTTGCGTCTGCCTTTTTATTTAAATAGCGGCTTTAAGTTTGTGGTATTCCAATCTGCTGGGACGAACCCAGAATCGTGGGAATTTTGGTAGACCACAACCAAACCATCCAGTATCTCTGCTGCCTTTTCTCTTAAGACCCTAGGATATAATCCACCAGATTCAGGGGACTTGTCCACCTTTAGCCCCATTATTTTTCCTCTGATTACTTCATCAGTGATAATGATAGTATTAAGTGCCTCCCTCCCTATAGCCCATGGATAATCCACTCTTGGGATGTTTTTTGTCACTTCTACCGTGAGAACTGATAGAAAATATTTGTTCAAAGTCTCTGCCATTTCTCTGTTCTCCATTATTAAATCCCCATTCTCATCCTCCAGGAGACCAACATTTACTTTAGCCACTCTTTTCCTTTTTATACACCTGTAGAAACTCTTACTATCTAATTTTATATTTCGTGTAAGTTAACATTCATAATCTATCCACTTTTAATCATATTTGTAGTAATTCTTGGTTGGATTTTAAAAATGTCCCAAGTCTCTGGAATCACACGAGTGGATGATTGGGGGAGTGAGACGTAACAGGTGGCCTAAAAGTTACAGCAAAATAATTCAGAAGAAATTCAGCTCAAATGAACTCCAATCAGAGCGGATTAGGAACAAATGGCTACACCTACTGATTCACTACGAGTAGGGCTCTAACCTACTCGGGAACAATTCCATTACATTCCAAATCCAACGATTTAAGCACATTACCACTGCAGATAGCACGTTGCATGTTTAAACACACACCGAGTGAAGCAGCACTGACAGCACAACCATTTTAAACAGACAAAGACCAATCCGAGACTGACAGTACAATTTGAAGTCACTGTATTACGCAGTAGAAAGCGGGATAGGCTGAATCACTTTAGGCGGAAAATAAACTGCACTCCATGCTTGTCTCAGCTAATCAGCTCGGTGGTCAAGGGATATAATTGATTCTTAGATAGAAAAATAATGGAACCCTTACTAATGGATGTTGGAGCGTATTTTTGGTCATATACTTGACTAGTATATGGGACCAAACGTTTGTTTTTTATTCCCCTTTAATGAATTTTGTAAGGGACAATACTGATGCAATATGCTTTATATAAAAAACACAGTTAGACATTAAGGTATGCTGGCCTTGAGTTATGGAGATAGGAAAGTGTGATAATGAATGACTGGAGAGAAAATTAAGTGGGATGTTTGTCTATACCGGTGCCAAAGAGTCTGCCCTTGTTTATAATGCTCTGTCACAATGCAGACTGGTTTATATCAAAAAACCTCAACCTTGGAGGAAAAGCTTTGTAAACCTTGTAATGCGATGATAGGGCATGTGATGTTAAGTGACGTAATTTGTAAGATAAAAGAACCTCACTGGAGATACCAAATTGAGAAGCTGGTTCAAAGACAGAGGTCTTTATCACTTCTCCCAAAGCTTTGTCTCCGATTTAATAAACCTCTCTTTATATATTATACAGTCTCGGAAATATTTTTTCACAATAAAATGGCGTCACGACAGGATACTGTCCGATCAGACGTGATCACTTAAGACAGTATCTGGAATCTGGTGTTAGAGACTGAAAATAGAGGTGTACTGGCACGACGGGATAGTGTATAAGATACGAGTAAGTAGATAGCGGGAAGAGGCTGACTAACAACTTGATTTTAACCTTTTGTAAATAAGGTTGGTGCGGAAGGGAACTGATCACTCCAACCTAGAGCCGAAAAACTTCGGTGGTAAGGAAACATGCTAGCTTTGTTGTGAAGGCAAAGAGTCCCCACAGAGTAGTCGTGGCCGTGAGTATTACAGGAACAAAGGGAAACGTCCGAGACTGGCAAAGATGGAAGGTAAGGAAGGGATTGTAAAACACGGGCCGCCCGGGTCGTTAATCAATTCCTATATGACCGATCGACAGGTCTTAATCAAGAAAATGCAAAAGTACGGTTGGGATGTATCCCAGGCGTTAGAACAACAGCGAAGTTGGATAGTTAAACAAAAGAAAGATAAAACTAAAAAAGCCGGAGTATTATTGGTGCATCAGTTAGGTGGACTAATTGAACAGGTTAAGGGGGTTAAAGAGAAAATGGATGAAAAAAGTAAACAATTAAACCAGGCAAAAAGGAAAAATTTAGAGTGGGAAAAGAAATGCCTGGCGCTGGAACAACAGATCCAGGATCGATCTCAATGGGGGGGATCGCTGCCCCCTTACGAGAATTATCAATGCGAAACAACCGCCCCGGGTCAGGAAGATTTAGAAACCCTCCCGGTGGCGCCGGTAACGAGAGGGGGGACGGCCGTATATCCCACTGCGAACTATAAGCCCTTTACCCCCGGCGAAAGATAGCAGATAATGGCATCACTGGGTAAATTGCAGTCCCGATGTGCGAATGTTACATTTTGGGCAGAGCTGGATACAGTTTGGGTGGGCCACCAACTACACCTCAGAGATATCCACCAACTAGTCCGAGCGGCTTGCCCGGCAGATCGGTGGAGAGTAGTGGCCGGAGGAGCCGCGGTAGCAGCCAATGTCGACTTTTCAGGGGTCGTTGGACACACGCGGTACCTTTAACCACCGAAGTAGATGGTCAACAGGCGGCCTTTGGCCCTTTTAAAACCGAGATCCAACGGGTTTTAGGCAATGCCCCTTATAATTGGGGTAAAATTACTACAACCAAACAGCAAAAAGGGGAAGGAGCCTCAGAGTATGGGGAACGATTGTTCCAGATATATCAAGAATGCTCTGGACAGGGAAACCCAGGCCGCGGTGACCGAACATTTATTCAGGCATTCAAGGACGGACTATCCGCTGCACACCAGACCATTATCAAAATGGGAGTAATTGTAACCCAGGATTATGATGAACTGGTCGAGTGGGCTAGTGGCGTCCAGGGAGGGGGCGATGAATAATCTCAGACAAAGATAAAGCAGGAAAATGTCTCTGCCACGGGAACAGGAGGAGGGCAGAAAAGGGGGACTTGACATAATTGTGGAAAACCGGGCCATTTTGCCAGGGAATGCAAAGAGAAAGGCAGTGAAAATCAATGTACCTATTCTGGTAAGAAAGGGCACCTGGAAGCGACATGCTATGGTAAAAATGGCTATCCTAATAAGGCAAGGACCCTTCAGCACAAGAATACCAGAAGTGGCAGGTGTACAAAGCCACCCGGTGATGTCCGGCAGCCCCTGAACAAAGTGAAAATGAGGGAAGGAAATATGTGTCTGCACCAGTAGGGGGCCGACAGTGTGAAAGGCTAGTGGACACGGGAGCCTCAATATCCATTACCAATATGCCCCTTCCCGTCACCGACAAGAAGGCTCTGATAAACGGAATAGATGGACGGCCCACACTGGCCTACCTGAGCACCACCCAATTGGTGGAAATTGATAACTTATATATCCCCATGAGATTTTACGTATGCAAGAGTCGTGAGGGAACACTATTGGGGAATGATGTAATGAGGGAATTTAAGGCTCTGATTGATTGCGGCAAGGGGAAACTAACATGGCCAAAGGCGGATGGCAGTAAGGGAGATTTAGGACAGATAGCCCACCATGTGGAAAGTATAGGTGTAGCTACAGCCACAAAAACTGACTGGCTTTTCGGGACTGGAGGGTATGGAGGCATATGTGCCTGTGTGCCCGGGGCCTGGGCACAGACAGAATTAGACACTGGAAGGCGAAGATGGACCCTATTAAATTCCCTGGACCATCTCACAAACCACACCGACAATACCCTATTAGACCTGAATCTAGAACAGCGGTTGTAGAAATAGTAAAAGGGCTAGTGGAAAAGGATATAGTAAAAGAAACAGTTAGCACCACTAACTCCCAACATGGCCGGTAGGGAAACCAGATGGGAGTTATAGACTCAATATCGACTACACTGCCCTTAACAAGGTCACCCCCAAATTACACCCGATAGTGGCCAGCCCCTCCACAATCCTTAATGGATTATCGCCTGAAAATAAGATCTTTTCAGTCCTAGACATAGCCAATGGTTTTTGGGCCCTTCCCCTCGACATAGAATCACAAGAAAAATTTCCCTTCACGGTGGAGGATAAAAAATATACTTGGACCCGATTATCGCAAGGATTCCATAACAGTCCTGCCATATTCCATCGAGTCATGAGGGATATACTAAAACAAATAGAGGTACCGGCAAGAAATATTATTTTACAATATGTCGACGACGTATTAAAGGCCACAGAAACGAAGGAAAGACATCAGGCAAACCTATACTTAGTGTAAAGGGCTCTGGAAACGGCGGGCCTTAAGGTTAACCCCAAAAAGGCCCAGGTAGGAAAATCCCAGGTCCTGTACCTGGGGTACTGCCTCTCAAAGGGGCTGAAAGAAATGCCCTCCGAAAGGAAAAAGGCTGTCAAGGACATGACTGGACCAGGAACGGTAAGGCGGGTGAGGAAAGTACTGGGCCTCTTTAATTACAGCCGGAACTTTATCCTTGGTTTTTGCAAAAATTGCTGAGCCAATACAAAGATCAGTGAAAGGGGGGAAACCGGCCCTAGATCTCATAGAGTGGGGCCTTGAACAAGAACAGGCGTATAGTAAACTCAAGTCAGAAAAAGTCTCTGTACCTGGATTGGGACTGCCTGACATGGGTAAGGATTTCCACATCCACTGTAACAATGTAGGTGGGTTCTATATGGCCGTGCTCACCCAAGATCACGGGGATAAAAGGAGACCTATAGCCTATTACTCTACCACCGAAAGCTCAGTGGTGACTGGGTTATCCAGATGTATAGCGGCGCTAGATTGCGCAGCTTGGGCGGTAAAAATTAAACGAGCCTGTGGTGATGACTGGAAACATCATTCTCCACACTAAACACACATTGGTAGAAATGTTAAACACAGAAAAACTAAAAACCGTATCTAATATGAGACGGGCGAAGTGGGAAGCAGTCCTCTTCACACCCAACAAAGTGGTACCATAATTAGCGATGTAGGAAACAACCCCGCAGAAGGTATGATGGGTAAAGGGGAACTCCACTTTTGCGAAGAGGTATGTGAGGATATGGAAGAGGTTAGAATAAATGACGCCACCCTTCAAACCGCAGAACAAACCTTGTTTGTGGACGGCTCACGAAACTATGTCGAGGGACCACCTCGTACCGGACAGGCCGTAGTTAACCAGGATCTAGAGACAGTTAAATCAGGGAGAATTAATGGGGCGTCGTCAGCTCAAGTGGCAGAACTGGTAGCCCACACCCGGGCACTGGAATTATCGGAAAATAAGATTGTTAATATCTATACGGACAGTAGATATGCATTCGGGGTAGTACACGATTATATGACAGCATGAGGGAGAAGGGGTTTTATCACAACTAGCGGACATCCCATAAAGCATCAGCTGAGAATAGAAGCTCTTTTAGCAGCCAGTAATAAACCAAAACAGGAAGCGGTTATTAAAATTAAAGCCCACAGGAGGGAGCCGAAGAGAACCAGTCCAGATTGGCTGAGTCACCAGGGAAATAAAGCTGCAGATGTAGCTGCACAGAAGGCATTAGAACTGGAAGAGTGTGAGGAAGCCTCAGTCAGTGCCGCTGGGGCCCGAGACGAACAGATAAGTATTGAGAAACTACACCAGGACACTTCTGAGGAGGAAATAGGTATGTGGACAAAGCAGGGCGCAATGCAAGGGAATGATAACGTTTGGAGACGAAACGACAAGCTAATGGCGCCTGAATGCATTCAGAATACCTTATTGGAGTTGTATCATGGCCTGTCTCATTCAGGACGAGAGGCCATGTCTGGGAGTCTTGGAAGAGATTGGTGATGGAAAGGGATGCCATCGATGTGTTACGTGCGCACAATATAATTCAGGCAGGGCCATTCAAATTAAAATGGGATACCAGCCCGGTCCACGAGGGCCATGGGAACACGTACAAATTGATTTCACAGGTCCTTTGCCCCCATCCCACGGAAAAAGATATTGCCTAGTGATTATAGATCAATTTACCCGATGGGTGGAAGCTTTCCCCACACGTGATTGCACTGCCTCAACAGTGGCAAGGGTATTGACCGAGCAGGTGATTCCCCGATGGGGAGTGCCTCAACAGTGGCAAGGATATTAACCGAGCAGGTGATTCCCCGATGGGGAGTGCCTCAACCATGGCAAGGATATTCTGACCAAGGCACCCACTTCACCGGGAAAATTGTAAAAACAATATGCCAGCTGATGGGCATAAAACAAATATTCCACATCCCCTACCACCCGCAGAGTTCTGGGATGGTAGAGCGCATGAACCGTGCCCTTAAGAACGCCCTGGCAAAGGCCATGAAAACGAGAGGAAAAACGTGGACAGAAGTATTACCCATTTTATTGATGAAGTTAAGAGCCACGACAAACTGGACAACCTGATTAACCCGTTATGAACTAATGACAGGAAGGGCGATGCAATTACCAGAGAACTTCATAACAGGGGGGACCGATGTAGGCCCATTAAAAGACAAAATAAAACGGTATGTTTTGGAACTAAGTACTCAATTAAAAGGGATGTGTAAATTAGTTAGGGACAATCAGGAAGAAAGAGACGCGGAAGCAGAGCTTACAAAGCTCCCTGAAGTCCCGTTGGCGGGAAGTCGCTTTATGGTAAGGGTCCTCCCGGGAAAACCGGGGTTTGCTCCAAAAATGAATAGGACCGTCTGAGGTTATAATCAGCAGGGACACTTGTGCCTGCATTGATGTTAAAGGGAACGGACAATGGAAGCATCGGACCCAGCTTAAGGTTTTTGAACAAGCCGTTTAGCACACGTATTAGTTGTTGTTGTTTGTCTATTTACAGATTGACAGCAAGAGATTCTTCAAAGCCATACGGCCATTTTGCCTTTGACTATTTGTTAATTATAGAGTAATAAGATGAAACTCTATATTGCGATCGGTGAGATTATCGTAGTTCGTGTTAGGTCCGGCCTGCTAGCTAGACAGAAACGAGAGTTACATGTGAATACCTTTTTGTACATGTCTTATGTTTATGCGCAAAATGAGAACTTTTCCAGTTGCTGGGTATGTTCGCACATCCCCATACATAGCAAAGGAGGCATCCCTTTGAGTTCAATCTCCCTTAACATCTCGGAAGTTGCAGAGTGAGTAATGCGACAAAACGGTACAGGGGAAGTAAATGATACTTGGAATCAGAGTGGGGATAAATAAATGTGGAGATCGGGGGGGTTACCTTTTGGATGCATTTGACGGATGGTACCAGCCGGAATACAATCGGTCGGTACGACCCCCGTTCCTCGTTTTTACCAACACCTCAGGAGTTGGAAGGCCTACCGCTGACATTTGATTCACTAGAAACCTGACTGGTGAGGAAACAGGTTTTTTTTAGCAGGATAAGCAATTGTACGCAATACTTTAACCTCACTAGGTGGAACGTAATAGCTAGCGAAGCAACAAACCAGGGGTTCTTTGAAATAGAGGGTTTGAAGAATCAGACAAGTAGCCAGGACTGGGACCCTAAGATTAGGAGGCGACGGGGGCTGAGAGAGAGATTGGGATCGAATCTAACAGCATACAATGGCACTTATTTTGTGCGCGGGCATAAGGCCCACCCCTGGTTGCCTCACAACTGGAGGGGGTCCTGTTATTTTGGATATGTGGTCACTTTTGTCAGATGGGTACGTACTGTAGCAGAAGTACATACACCAGGTCGACTAAGGCGAGATCTTACCCCGGAAGAGAGAATGTTTGGGGTCCTGAAGCTCCCATTCAGGATAGGATGCACCATGGATGAATTACGTAACCTAGAGAGGGTACTGGAACAGATAGTTAACGACACTGCTGAACCAATAGAGGGCATAACGGCTGAAATGGTAGCCATACGGACAATGGTACTCCAGAACTGAATGGCCCTAGATTATATATTAGCAAAAAGTGGGGGCACGTGTGCCTTAATTGGAGCTGAATGTTGCACTTACATTCCCGATAATTCAGAAAACATAACCAACTTCGCTGATCACATAAGAAGGGAGGTAAAGAAGTTATCCACGACAGCAGGAGGATCTGGCAGGTTTGACTGGCTGTTAGGGGGATCCTGGGGGTCCTATCTAATGCATGGAGTAATTATTCTGATTGTAATAATAATTACTTGCTGTCTGATTATCAGGTGTTTTAATATCTGCTGTAACGTTATGATGGCCCGACTGATGCCAGCAGCCAGTGTAATCGCCGAAGAAGAAGCACAACTGATGTAAATATCTGAAGACACCAAGGATGAAGAAACAGATGACGATGACACCGACCATTATCTTTGAAGGGTAGCCTAGAGCTACAGGCAAGGTGGACATACGGAACATCAGGGAAGTAAGATACCCCAAAGGACGAATATATGACACAATGCTACTATCATTGTGGTCATCTGGATTTCGTGAACATCTTCCAGGACCAAAAGGGGGAATAGTGTTTGAGCGGATTTTTGGAAATATACTTGACTAGTATACTGGAACAAACATTTGATTTATTTTCCCCTTTAATGAATTTTGTAACGGAAAATACAGATGCATTATGCTTTATATAAAAAAACACAGTTAGACTTTAAGGTATCCTGGCCTTGAGTAATGGAGATAGGAAAGTGAGATAATGAACGGCAGGAGAGATAATTAAGTGGGATGTTTGTCTATACCGGTGCCAAAAAGTCTGCCCTTGTTTATAATGCCCTGTCACAATGCAGGTTGGTTTATATAAAAAAACTCAGCCTTGGACGAAAAGCTTTGTAAACCTTGTAATGCGATGATAGAGCTTGTGATGTAAAGTGACGTAATTTGTAAGATGAAAGAACCTCACTGGAGATACGAAATTGAGAAGCTGGTTCAAAGACAGCGGTCTTTAACACTTCTACCAAAGCTTTGTCTCCGATTTAATAAACCTCTCTTTATATATTATATAGAGTCTCGGAAATATTTTTCCACAACAATGGAGAAAATAGAAGAACATCTCGAAACCAAAAGTATAAAAATGAATAATCAGCATTGATTTCATCAGGGAAAGTCCTGCTGGACCAACCTCACATAATTTTTGAAGAGGTAATAGAGAGAGTAGACATTGATAACGCAATAAGTGTGATGTATCGAGATTTTCAAAAGATCTTCGCTTTGATACCAAATAATAGCCTACTCGACACGGTCAGGGGATAATTGCAGAATGGATAGCGAGCTCGATTCAAGAATGCAATCAGTGATTGGACGTACACGGTAGCTATTCACATTGGCAGAAGGTCGATCGTAGTTTTCCAAAAGGATCAATGCTGGGACCACTATTGTTCACAATTTATAATAACGATTTAGGTTTGGAACTAAAAACAGAATATCCAAACGTGTTAATGATACCAAATTGGAGGAAATTGATACTGAGAAGGACTGCAGCAAATTAAGGACAGCACTGATAAACATGCAGAATGGGCACATAATTGTCAATGAAGTTCACACACATAAATGTGAGGTACTCCATTTTGGTGTGAAGAATATGGAGGTCACTTGATACTTGGCGCAAATGACTCTCGGGGGAAGTGGAACAATAAGATCTCTCAGTACAACAACTCAATATAAATGTGACAGAGTTTAGCAAGGCAAAATAAAGATAACTAAGAGTGGAGATTATTTCGTGTGCAAAATAATTGCTAAGTAGGAAGGTTATGCTGAACCAGTATTGAACCTCGGTTAGACCACACTTGGAGTACTGCATGCAGTTCTGGTTATAAAGATGATATAGAGGCAATTGGGAGTTTGCAGAGAGGATTTACACGGACGATACCAGAAACGGGAATTTATTCATAAGAGGAAATAATGAACAAGCTAGGTAATTCAGAAGTAACTTCTTTCTGGAAAGAGTGCTGAGAATGTGGAACTCAATAGTGCAGGTGTGGTTGAAGCGAATAGTATAGATACATTTAAGAAGAGGCTATACCAGTATATGAGGGAGAAAGGAATAGACGGCTATGCTGATAGATTTCAATCAGGAAAGAATCGAGAAGATTCGATTAGAACTTAAACGCTGGCATGGTCATATTAGACAGAAAGGCAGTGTACGCTATGCTGTCCTTTGTAAGCCGATACATTTCCGTTATCTGCAGCATTAGGCATTGGATTCAATGACAGGCTCTCTGGGTATATGTAGGAGAGTCTGGGTCTCTATAAGAACTTTCAGTTTCTGAGTATTAGTTTCATGGATCTCGTTAGATGCTGTCTGGGTCTGTGTTGCAGATGCCTGTGTCAGTTTTTGAGCTGACTGTGTCTGTCTAAGTGTTGTCCGTGTTTTCGGAGGAGTGTTGTGGTTTGTATTGCAGCTCCATGTGTCAGGTTTGGAGCTGACTGGGTCTATGCAAGAGTTGTCTCTGTTTGTGTTGGAGAGTCTGCGTCCATGTTTGCGTGTGTCGATCTGTGATTGATCTCCGTGGGTCAGTGTTGCTCTGTATTAGCGTTTTGATTCATTGCCGATACTGTCTTGATCTTCAAATGAGGTGCCTGGGTCTCCGAAGCTAGCTGTCTGGCTGGGGGTAGGAGCAGTCTGGTCCTTTGCTGGAACAGTCTGAGCCCGTGTAAGAACTGCTTATCTCTGTGTAGGAGCTCTCTTGGATCGGTTTTCGTGATGCCTTGGCCAGGGTAGAGCTGTCTATGTCTATGTAGGAGGGAATTAATCTGTCTCGGAGGTCCCTATATCTCTTAAAGGAGCTGTATGGGTCTGTGTAGGAAAGTTTCTGCCTGTGCTGTTAATCCCTGCTTCAGCGTAGCACCTGCCTGGTTCTGTACAGGAGCTGCCTACTTTCGCGAAGGAAATGTCAGTGTCTCTGTCGAAGCTCTCTGGAAAGATGTTGGTGTTGTTTGCGACTGATGAAGACATGTTTGCTCCTGTGTAGTTGATGCTGGGTCTGTGAAAGAAACTGCCTGAATCTGTAAACAAGCATTTTGATGCTGTGTATGCGCTTTGCCTGTCTGCACAGGAGTGTCTGGAAATGTGCAGTAATGTCTGGCTCGGTGTACGATCAGTACCCCTCTGTACGGGAACTGCCTGGGTCTGTTTAGCCGCTGTCTGGGTCGGTGCAGGACAAGTTTGGATCTGTGAAGGCAGAGTGTGGGACTGTGTAAGAAGATTCTGAATCTGTGAAGGTAGAGTCTGGGAATGTGAAAGACCAGTCTGAGTCAGTGTTGCAGCTGTCTGGGTCTGTGAAGGAATAGTTTGGATCTGTGAAGGAACGTAGAAACTTAGAAATCCACAGCGCTGACGGAGACCACTTCGGCCCATAGTACACGTGCCGGCTGAAAAAGAGCCACAAGGCACTTTGATCAACAACCCTGAAGGCTATATATGAACCTGTGATGATTGACAATGGCGGAAAGATAAAGAATGCCCAGCCTAATAAGTCCGCCCCACACAACTGCTACAGCCCTTGCACCGAAATATTATACACACCACCCCAACCGGAGCCATGTGAACTCATGGGAGAAGCAAAAAACAGAAAAAAACCGCAAGATAATGTGGGAAAAAAATCTGTGTAAATTGCTCTCCATCTTGTCGATTGCAATTAGTCCAGGAGATCACCTTGGCCTTATTGGATTCCCTGCAGTACTTACCATCATATCTGCGCCAGCCAACAAGAGGTTATCCAGTCTAATCCCACTTACCAGCTCTAGGTCCATAACTCTGCAGGTTACAGCAAGGACATTATAATTGACTTTATAAAGCATTGGTCAGACGGGAGCTGGAATACTGTGTGCAGTTCACTTCATCACATTTCAGAAAAAAGATGGAATTCCGCTGGAAAGTGTACTGAGGAGATTTACAAAAATAGTTGCCTGGACTGGAGAATTTTGGTGATGAAGAAAGATTGGAAATGCTGAGTCTGTTTTCTTTGCAACAGAGGAGGCTGAGGGGAGACTATATTCAGGTGCATAACTTTATGAGGGCCCAAGATAGAGTTGGTAGGAAGGACTTGTTTCCCTTTACAGAGTGGTCAACAACCAGGGGGAATGGTTTTAAAGTAATTGCGGGGTGGACCACTTCCCCTCTCTCGGGAGCCTCCTATCAACAAGAGCAGGCATTGATGATGAGAGGCAACACCGCCTCCAGTGCACCAGTGCAGCCTTCGGCCGCCTGAGCAAAAAAGTGTTTGAAGATCACTCCCTTAAAACTGTCACCAACTCATGGTCTACTTGGCTGTAGTAATACCCGCCTCCTGTATGGCTCAGAGACCTGGACCATGTATAGTAAACACCTCAAGTCGCTGTAGAAAACCACCAGCGTTGTCTCCACAAGATCCTGCAAATCCTTTGGGAGGACAGACGCACAAAAATTATCGTCCTCGCGCAGGACATCATCCCCAGCATTGAAGCACTTACCACACTTGGTCAGCTCCGCTGCGCAGGCCACGTGCCAGACACGAGATTGCAAAATCAAGCGCTCTTCTAGGAACTCGTCCACGGCAAGTGAGCCAAGGGCGGGCAGAGGAAACGTTACAAGGACACGCTCAAAGCCTCCCTGATAAAGTGTGACATCCCCAAAGACACCTGGGAGACCCTGGCCATAGACTGTGTGAAGTGGAGGAAGTGCATTCGTGAGTGTCCTGAGCTCCTCGAGTATCGTAGCCGAGAGCATGGAGAAATCAAGCGTGTAAAGAGCTTGCGGCAAACCAGGCTCCCTTTCCATCCTTTCCCTCAACGAATATCTGTCCGACCTGTGACAAAGACTGTAGTTCTCGTATTAGACTGTGCAGCCATCTAAGAACACATGCTAAGAGTGGAAGCAAGTCTTCCACGATTCCGAGGGACAGCCTATGATGATGAATTAGGGGGAGTGTTAGACGGCTATGAGGGTAAATATCTTTAGCCAGGGGGTCCTGGTAGTCGGGAACTCATTGCCTGGATGCGCGGTAGTGGCAGAAATCCTCACACCTTTTAAAAATACTTGGATGCCAATTAAAGTGCTGGAACCTACTTCGAGCTGCGAAATGATAATTAGGCTGGAAAGCTCTTAGTCGGCCTGTGCGGACACGAGTGGCTGAAACATAGAAACATAGAAACATAGAAAATAGGTGCAGGAGCAGGCCATTCAGCCCTTCTAGCCTGCACCGCCATTCAATGAGTTCATGGCTGAACATGAAACTTCAGTACCCCCTTCCTGCTTTCTCGCCATAACCCTTGATCCCCCGAGTAGTAAGGACTTCATCCAACTCCCTTTTGAATATATTTAGTGAATTGGCCTCAACTACTTTCTGTGGTAGAGAATTCCACAGGTTCACCACTCTCTGGGTGAAGAAGTTTCTCCTCATCTCGGTCCTAAATGGCTTACCCCTTATCCTCAGACTGTGACCCCTGGTTCTGGACTTCCTCAACATTGGGAAAATTCTTCCTGCATCTAACCTGTCTAAATCCGTCAGAATTTTAAACGTTTCTATGAGGTCCCCTCTCATTCTTCTGAACTCCAGTGAATACAAGCCCAGTTGATCCAGTCTTTCTTGATAGGTCAGTCCCGCCATCCCGGGAATCAGTCTGGTGAATCTTCGCTGCACTACCTCAATAGCAAGAATGTCCTTCCTCAATTTAGGAGACCAAAACTGTACACAATACTCCAGGTGTGGCCTCACCAAGACCCTGTACAACTGTAGCAACACCTCCCTGCCCCTTTATTCAAATCCCCTCGCTATGAAGGCCAACTTGCCATTTGCTTTCTTAACCGCCTGCTGTACCTGCATGCTAACCTTCAATGACTGATGTACCATGACACCCAGGTCTCGTTGCACCTTCCCTTTTCCTAATCTGTCACCATTCAGATAATAGTCTGTCTCTCTGTTTTTACCACCAAAGTGGATAACCTCACATTTATCCACATTATACTTCATCTGCCATGCATTTGACCACTCACCTAACCTATCCAAGTCACTCTGCAGCCTAATAGCATCCTCCTCGCAGCTCACACTGCCACCCAACTTACTGTCATCCGTAAATTTGGAGATACTGCATTTAATCCCCTCGTCTAAATCATTGATGTACAATGTAAACAGCTGGGGCCCCAGCACAGAACCTTGCGGCACCCCACTAGTCATTGCCTGCCATTCTGAAAAGTACCCGTTTACTCCTACTCTTTGCTTCCTGTCTGACAACCAGTTCTCAATCCACGTCAGCACATTACCCCCAATCCCATGTGCTTTTACTTTGCACATTAATCTCTTGTGTGCGACCTTGTCGAAAGCCTTCTGAAAGTCCAAATATACCACATCAACTAGTTCTCCTTTGTCCACTTTACTGGAAACATCCTCAAAAAATTCCAGAAGATTTGTCAAGCATGATTTCTCTTTCACAAATCCATGCTGAATTGGACCTATCATGTCACCATTTTCCAGATGCACTGCTATGACATCCTTAATAATTGATTCCATCATTTTACCCACTACTGAGGTCAGACTGATTCCCTGTTTTCTCTCTCCCTCCTTTTTTAAAAAGTGGGATTACATTGGCTAACCTCCATTCCATAGGAACTGATCCAGACTCAATGGAATGTTGGAAAATGACTGTCAATGCATCCGCTATTTCCAAGGCCACCTCCTTAAGTACTCTGGGATGCAGTCCATCAGGCCCTGGGGATTTATCGCCCTTCAATCCCATCAATTTCCCCAACACAATTTCCCGACTAATAAAGATTTCCCTCAGTTCCCCCTCCTTACTAGACCCTCTGACATCTTTTATAGCCTCCTTCCATGCTATATATTTTTGCATTTCCAACATTACAACAGTGATCACACTTTAAAAGTAATTAATTTGCTCTGAACCGCCTTGTGAAGTGCTAAGGTGAATGTCGCTGTCGAAATGGTAGCATTTTAATATAAAAGTGTCCTGTGAAAAGGCACAGTGTTAAGGCAGGTTAGCTCAGTTGGTGAGAGCGTCGTGCTAATAACGGAAAATTCGCGGGTTCGAACTGATTACATTCCATTTATTATATTTTTGGTGGTGCGGTTGGGCTGCAAGTATTTTAGATCAGCTTAAACATTCAGGAACGAAAATCACACCGGACCTATAGTATGTTGAAGTAACGCTGCAAAACATTAGTTCTGCCGAGAGCTGATGGCCCTGCGGAGTGTTTCCAGCTTTTAATGAATAATTCCATATCCTCCGGGGCTTTGTGATGAATAATTCCATATCCTCCGGGGCTTTGTGACTTCACGTATTTCAATCAATGAAAGGCTCACTGCCGCTGATTGGTTTGCAGTGCAAAGTATGGAACTGATCAAAATACAATTCCGCTGTGTAATCCTTCATTCTCATCATTAGCCTGCTGCAAACTGCAGGTGCCACGTCGCTTAATGGACAAGGCATCTCACTTTGATGAAAACGCTGATGTTATCAGAAAATCGCAACGTCAAATGCTGCAGCGGTTATTTTGTCAAATCGTTTTCAACTTTATAAATCCAAACCACTCATTAACTGAAGGTCATTTCATCCCGAGCAATGCAGGGATCTTTATTAAAAGGTATTTTTTCAAGCGGTGTATATTTCTCACTGATTTTTGCAGATAGTTTCCAACAAACCAACAATCACGAATTAATACCGATAAATTATTAGTGTTTCCAGTTCGAACAACAGCTTCGCGTCTATCAGTTTAATAAAGGGCAGTGGAGGGAATTGTGGTCAGATTCCAGTGATATCCACAGGGAGTCGAATAAAAAAAAGTTGCCTGTTGAATCACTGCAAGGAGGGTTTGAACTTTCGCAGAGAAACCCCCTTAGATTTAAAAATCCGATGCCTTAACCACTCGGCCATCGCAGTTACATGATAACGCTGTTTTAATAGTCCAATGGTTGGTGCAAATTATCAGAGAGTCCGCCTGCATGCTTGCCCTGTTGCCTCTCCCAGACGATGTGAAAATTAAATCGTAGAATCATAGAATCTCACAGCAAAGACGGAAACATTTCGGTCAGAACTGAAAGAATTTACATTTCGGGAAATGTAAATGAACAGACTGGGGAGCTTCTTTCAAGAAAAACAAGGGAGATATATTTTTAACATTATGAAATTATTTGATCGGGTTGATGTGGAGAAAATGTTTGATATCGTGCAGGAGTTCAGAACGGAGGTCACCGCTAAATTCAGTTGGCAATTCAACAGTAACTTATTTACCAAAGAGTGGTTAGAATTTGGAAGATGCTACGAGCAGTAGTTGAGGCGATTAGCACAGTTTTATTTCAGAGGGAGGACCTAAGCACATGACTGAGAAAGCAAAAGAACAATATGCTACTCGGATCAGGTGAAGTAGGGTAGTGCGGAGCATTAACGTCAGCAACACCAGTTAGGTACAATTGTCTCTTTATGTGGTGCAAACTCTGTATAACGTTACGTAACAAACATTGTAAACAATAACTTATATACAATTAGCGCCTTGAAATTAGAGAAACGTCCAAGGTGCTTCACAAGAGTATTATGCGATACAAATTTGACACCTAGCCGCTAAATATAAATTAGCGCAGGTGACTAAAAGAATGGTGAACCAGGTATCGTTGACAATGAGGAAGAAAGCTGTACATTGCAGGAAGATATCAAAGAACTGGTCAGGAGTTTAATGGAATTCAACATGGAGAAGTGCGAGATAATGCATTTGGAGAATGCTTATAGGGAAAGCGAATACACATTAAAAATTAGGCCACTGATAAGTGTAGAGGTGCAAATGACATTGGAATGCATGTCCACAGAATCCTTGACGGTAGCAGGGAAAGGAGAAAAGATGCTTGGGAAGGATAGACAGAAAGGAAAAGGAGGTGGGGTGGCGTTGTTGGTTAAAGAGGAAATTAATGCAATAGTAAAGAGGGACATTAGCTTGGATGATATGGAAGCGGTACGGGTCGAGCTGCAGAATGGCAGAAAACGCTCGTGGGAGTTGTGTACAGACCTCCAAACACTAGTAGTGAGGTTGGGGACTGCATCAAACAAGAAATAAGGAATGTGTGCAATAATGGTGCAGCAGTTAACATGGGCGACTATAATCTACATATTGATTGGGCTGAACAAACTGGTAGCACTGCGGTGGAGGACGATTTCCTGGCGTGTATTAGGGATGGTTTTCGAGATCAATATATCGAGGGACCAATTGAGAGCTGACCATCCTCGACTGGGTGATGTGTAATGAGAGGGGACTAATTGGCAATCTTGTTGTGCGAGGTCCCTTGGGAAAGAGTGACCATAAATTGGTCGAATTCTTTATTAAGACGGAGAGTGACACAGTTAATTCAGAAACTAGGGACCTGAACTTAAGGAAAGGTAATTACGACGGTATGAGGCGTGAATTGGATAGAAGAGCAAATTATACTTAAAGGGATGACGGTGGATAGGCAATGGCAAACATTTAAAGACCACATGGATCAACTTTAACAATTTACATTCCTGTCTGGATTTAAAATAAAACGGGGCAGATGGCTCAACCGTGGCGAAAAAGGGAAGTTAAGGATAGTGTTAAATCAAAGGAAGAAACATATAAATTGGCCAGAAAAAGCAACAAACCTGAGGACTGGGAGAAATATACAATTCAGCAGAGCAGGACTAAGGGTTTAATTAAGAGGGGGGAAATAGAGTACGAGAGGAAGCTTGCCGGACACATAAAAAATGAGTGCAAAAGCTTCTGTCGATATGTGAAGTGAAAAAGATTAGTGAAGACAAACGTAGATCGCTTGCAGTCGGATTCAAGTGAATGTATAATGGGGAACAAAGAAATAGTAGAGTAATTGAACAAATACTTTGGTTCTGTCTTCACAATGGAAGACACAAATAATCTTCCGCATGTATTAATGGATCGAGGCTCTCGTGAGAAGGAGGAACTGAAGGATATCCTTATTAGATGGGAAATTGTCTTCGGGAAAATTATGAGATTGAAGGCCGATAAATCCCCGGGGCCTGATAGTCTGCATCCCAAAGTACTTAACGAAGTGGCCCTAGAAATAGTGGATGCATTGGTTATCATTTTCCAACAGTCTATCGATTCTGCATCAATTCCCATGGACTGGAGGGTAGCTAATGTAACATCACTTTTTAAAAAAGGAGGGAGAGAGAAAATGGGTAACTATAGAATGGTTAGCCTGATATCAGTAGTGGGGAAAATGTTGGAATCAATATTTAAGGATGAAATAGCAGCGCATTTGGAAAGCTGTGATAGGGTCGGTCCAAGTCAGCATGGATTTATGAAGGGAAAATCATGCTTGACAAATCTTCTGAAATTTTTGACGATATAACTAGCAGAGTGGACAAGGGAAAATCAGTGGATGTGGTAATTTGGATTTTCAAAATGCTGTTGACAAGGTCCCACATAAGAGATTGGTGTGCAAAATCGAAGCACATGGTATTGGGGGCAATGTACTGATGTGGATAGAGAACTGGTTGGCAGACAGGAAGCAGAGTGTCGGGATAAACGGATCCTTTTAAGAATTTTCAGGCAGTGATTAGTGGAGTGCCGCAGGGTTCAGTGCTGGGATCCCAGCTTTTCACAGTATACATTCATTACTTGGATGAAGGAATTGATTGTAATATCTCCAGGTTAGCAGATGAAACTAAATTGGGTGGCGGTGTGCACCGTTAGGAGGACGCTAAGAGGCTGCAGGTTTGGTGAGTGGGCAAATACATGGCAGATGCAGTATGCTGTTGATAAATGTGAGGTTATCCACTCTGTTGGCAAAAACACGAAGGCAGAATATTATCTGAATGGCGGCAGATTAGGAAAAGTGGGGGTGCAACGAGACCTAGGTGCCATGGTTCAGCAGTCATTGAAAGTTGGCATGCAGGTACAGCAGGCGGTGAACAAGGCAAATGATATGTTGGCCTTCATAACTTGGGGATTTGAGTATAGGAGCAGGGTGGCCTTACTGCTGTTCTACAGGGCCTTGGTGAGACCTCACCTGGAATATTCTGTTCAGTTTTGGTCTCCTAATCCGAGGAAGGACATTCTTGCTACTGAGTGAGTGCTGCGTAGGTTCACCAGACTGATTCCAGGGATGGCTGGACTGACTTATGAGGAGAAATTGGATCAACTGGGCCTTTATACACTGCAGTTTAGAAGGATGAGAGGGGATCTCATAGAAACATATAAGATTCTGACGGAACTGGACAGGTTAGTTGCGTGAAGAATGTTCCTGATGTTGCGAAAGTCCAGAACCAGGGGACACAGACTTATGATAAGGGACAGACCATTTAGGATAAGATGAGGAGTATCTTCTTCACTCAGAGAGTTGTTAACCTGTGTAATTCCCTGCCGCAGAGAGGTGTTGATGCCAGTACATTGGATATATTCAACAGGGAGTTAGGCATGGCCTTACGGCTAAATGGATCAAGGGATATGGAGAGAAACAGGAACGGGGTACTGAGGGAATGATCAGCCATGATCTTATTGAGTGGTGGTGCAGGCTCGAAGTGTCAAATGGCGTATGCCGCGCCTATTTTCTATATTTCTATGTTAAGAATCAACACGGAATAGTTGCCTTCATTAGATGAGCCATAGAATATAAGATCGGGGAAGTCATGCTTCAAATGTGTAAATCTCTAGTTAGGCCACAGCTAGAGTATTACGTGCTGTTCTGGTCACGGTACTACAGGAAAGATTTAACTGCACTCGTGAAGATACAGGGTAGACTTAGGCGGATGGTGCATTTAGCTCTGAGTAAATATTGCATAGACTGGGTTTGTTTTCTTTGGAACAGAGGAGGCTAAGATGTGTCCAGATTGAAGTGAATGAAATTATGACTAGCCTAGATAGAGTGCGTAGAAAGGATCGATTTCCCTTAGCAGAGTTGTTAACAACCAGGCGGCATAGATTTAAAGTAATTGGTAGGAGGTTAAAAGGGAATTGAGGTGCAATGCTTTCAGCCAGGGAGTGGTAAGAGTCTGGAAATCACTGCCTGAAAGGACATTAGAGGGCGAAGTCCTCACCAGTTTTAAAAAGTCCTTGAATGTGCACTTGAATTCCAGTAATCTAAAAGGCTACGGACCAAGAGCTGGAAAGTGGCATTCATCTGGATAGCTCGGATTTAAGTCGGAATTTAGGTCATGATCTGGTGTTTCCTCAGCCGCTCAGTGCATTTGCAGCAAATCAATACTTCCGAGAAGGGAAACTGCGGGGTCTGCACTTCCTGTTACACAAGTGGCTCCAATCCCACCCACTTTTCTATTGAGTTCTCTTAACACACTGAGTCTGTTGCACATCAACAGGAGCAAGCCATCAAGCCTGTTACAGAAGGACAGTAGACTTCCATTAACCCCTCGAGCCAGTTGCAAGGGACAACAGGAAGCCAGTCAGATACTTGGGCTTTTTATACAAGAATAGTAGAACGCCATTCGGCCGCTCGTACCTGCTGCATAGATGACGAGGAGGCACTCTTTCCTGTTACACAGATTTAAGAGGAGACAATTCAGCCGCACCGCACTGTTACAGAGGGAAAGGAGGAGGACATTAACGCCTGAAATCTGAGTCTTCGGAGAGGCAGAAGCCGATCAGTTCCTTGAGCTTGGTCTACAAGAAGAGCAAAAGTCCATTTAGATACTAAAACATAGAAACATAGAAAATAGGAGCAGTAGTCGTCCATTCGGCCCTTCGAGTCTGCACCGCCATTCAATATGATCATTCCTAATCCTCTATCTCAACACCATATTCAGGCTTTTCCCCCATATCACTTGATGTCTTTTGTGTCTAGAAATCTATCTCCATTTTAAATATATTCAGTGACTCGGGCTTCACAGCCTTCTGTGGTAGAGAATTCCACAGCTGCACCACTCTCTGAGTGAAAAAAAAACTCCTCTTCTCCTTTCTAAACTTCCTACCCCGTATCCTGAGACTGTGACAACTTGTTAAAACCTTCCCAATCAGGTGAATCATCTTCGCCGCATCCAGTCTATTCATCCTGTCAGAATGGTATAAGTTTCAATGAGATCTTCTCTCATTCTTATAAACTCTACTGAATACAGGCCTAGTCGACCCAATCTCTCCTCATACGACAATCCTGACATCCCAATAATCCGTCTGGTGAACCTTCGCTGCACTCCCTCTATGGCAAGTATATCCTTTCTTGATTTACGAATACAAAACTGCACGCCATACTCCAGGTGCGGTCTCACCAAGGCTCTGTATAACTAGTCACACATCGTTGCTCCTTTACTCAAGTCCTCTTGCAATGAAGGACAAAATACCATCTGCCTTCCTAAATTCTTGCTGCACCTGCATGTATGCTTTCACATGACAGTTTTACAAGGACACCGGTCTCTCTGCCCATCGATCCTGTTTCCTTTCCGTTAACCAATTTTCAATTCATGCGAGTAAATTACCCCCAATCCGATGTATTTTAATTTTGCACACTACATCTTACGTGGGACTTTATCAGAGGCCTTCTGAAAATCCAAATACACTATATCCACTGGTTCTACCTTATGTTTTCTATCAGTTACATCCTCAAAAAACGCCAGTAGGTTTGTCAAACATGATTTTGTTTTCATGAATTCATGTTGAGTTTGTCGAATCCCTTTGATATTATGTAAATGTGCCGATATAAAATCCTTTATTATAGGCTCTCGCATTTTCCCTACAGCTAATGTTAGGCTAACCGGTCTGGAGTTCCTTGTTTTCTCTCTCCATCCATTTTTAAACAGTGGGGTTACATTTGCCACCATCCAGTCTGCAGGAACTGTTCCATAAACTATAGATTTTTGGAAGTTGTCAACCAATGCATGCACTCTTTCCATTGCAACCTCTTTTAGTACTGTGGGATGCAGATCATCAGGCCCTGGGGATTAATCGGCCTTCATTCCCATTAGTTTCCTCAGCACTACTTTCTTACAAATAATAATTTCCTTTAATTCCTCTTGCGCACTGGACCTTTGGTTCGCAAGCATTTCTGGGATGTTACTTGTGTCCTCGTCCTTGAAGATAGAAACGAAGTATTTATTTAATTGTCCTGCCATTTCCTTGTTCCATATTATAAATTCTCCCCAGTCTGTCGGTAAAGGATCTACGTTTGTCTTCACTAATCTTTTCCTTTTTATCAACTTGTAGAATCTACTACAGTCGGTGTTTATGTTCCTTGCAAGTTTCTCATACTCTATGTCTCGCCTCTTAATCAATCTCTTTGCACATTTTTGCTGAATTCTAAATTGTTCCCCATCCTCAGGCTTGCTACTTTTTCTGGCAACTTTGTATAACTCTTCTTTGAATCTAATACTATCCTTAATTTATTTTGTTAGCCATGGTTGGGCCAGTATCCTTTTTTGTGTTTTTACACCAGAAAGGAAAGTATAATTGTCGCAATTCATGCATTCGTTCCTGAAATGTTAGCCGTTGCCCATCCACCAACATGACGTTTATTGACTCGTCCCAATCTCTCACAGCCAATCCATTCCCCATTCATTCATAGTTTCCTTTGCTTGGATTTAGGACCATAGATTCAGATTGGAATACTTCGCTTTCCATCTTAATAAAGAATTCAATCATATTATTGCCACTCTTCCCTAAAGGACCCCGAACAAAAAGATTGCTAAAAAAAACCCTTCTCATTACATAATACCCAACCTAGGATATTCTGTTCCCTAGTAGGTTCCGGAAATACTTGACTAAAAAAACATTTCATACACATGCCAGGAATCAATCGGCCATATTATTATTACTTTAATTTATATGCAGTTTAAAGTCACCTTCGATGATGTTAGTACCCTTGTTACATGCAGCTCTAATTTCCTGTTAATGTTATCCTCTACACTACCACAACTGTTTGGAGGCCTATAGACATCTCCCAACAATCTTTTCTGCCCCTTCGTTCTCCTTCGTGCCACCCAGACTGAATCTACATCTTGACTTTACGTGGCGTTAAACTTTCTCATTCTTGCGCTGATTTCTTCCTTTACTAACAATCCCGCTCTTCCTTTCTGCCTGTCCTTCCGAAATACCGGATATTGTTTGATATTCAGTTCCCAACCCTGGTCACCGTGCAACCATATCTCTGTAATTGCAACGATATTGTATCCGTTTATCTCTATTTGAGCTGTCAATTCTTCTACCTTATTACAGATGCTTCGTTCATTCAGATACAATGCTTTTGGATTTGTCGTTTTAAATCGTAACATTTTGTACTATAGCCCTATTTATCTGATCGCTTTTTTTCTTATCTGGATCCTTTTTGTTAGTGCCCCCTTTTGTTTCTATGCTCTGTCCCTTCTTGACATAATGTGGTAACATTACAACAATCACTTTCCGGCATTGCTTCCTTTTTATTTCTTTTTAGCATTCTAGATTTCTCTGCACCACGACCTTCGCCCGCCACCCTTCGGCCCCACATCCCGAACCCCACTCCGCTCTCCCCTTAATAGAACACGTTGCATCGGATTAGGACGAGGCATTTCAGACAACCGACCTGTTATACAGGAACAGGTTGAGACTAATCAACCCCTAGAACCTGTTACAGAGGACTCGGAGGATGACATTCCATCCCTCAACCTGTTGCACAGGAACAGGAGGAGTCATTCAGCCCCTCTAGCACATTACACAGGCAGAGGTCAATCATAATAGAATAACGGTTATGGCAGTGAACTAGTAATCCAGTGAGAGAAAATCATAGCCCACCGCGAGAGGAGGGCAAATTAAGTTCAATTAAATACATCAGGAATTTTAAAAGTATTAGTAATGTTGACCATTGATGCAACACGCCCATCTCGTTCGATAGTCTCCTTTAGTGATGGAAATCTGCCGTCCTTACTAAGGGTCCAGATCCCGAGCAACGTGGTTGACTCTTAACTGCCCTCTGAAATGGCCGAGCAAGAAACTCAGTTGCATAAGATGGCTAACCATTAATTTCACAGGGGCAATTAGGGAAATGCAACAACGGTTGCCATTGCTAGCATTATCCACATGCTAGAATGAATAAAAGAAATACTAGGATACCTAGATTGTTAAACAGAAAAAAGAAGAACCGCAAGACAGGTCAGAGAATGTGGAATCAGGAGACAACTAGATAAATGCATAGCTAGCTGGCTTCAAGACAGAAAGCAGAGAGTAGGGGTAAAAGTTAGCTTTTCATAGTGGCAGATGGTGGCTAGTATTGTTCCACAAGGATCTGTGCTGGGACCACTGTTGTTTACAATTTTTATGAAAGATTTACACTAAGAATCAAAAACACAATTTCTCAATTTGCGGATGACGCCAAATTAGTTGGATATTCAATACTGAGGATGACTGCAACAAATTCAGTCGCGCGAACCTGTTGCATAGATGACGAGAAGGCAATGCAAAACCAATGAACCTGTTGCACAGAAATAGTAAAAGGCAATTGAGCCTCTCCAGTCTGTTACACGAGAACAGGAGAAGGCCATTAACTCCTTGCTAGCGATGTCAACATGCTTGAATGAATAAAATAAAACCATAGATTGTTACATGGAAACAAAAAGAGCTGGAAAGTGGGATGAGGTGGGATAGCTATTTGTCGGACATTGCGGACACAGTGGGGCAAAGTGGCCTCCTTCCGAGCTGAAAAGTTCCATCAGTCAATGAAAAAACATCCCTTTCAAACAGTAACATGATGATTCGGGTCTTAAAGAGCATCCGTTTTGAACGGCAGAGATTGATCCAGTTGCGATGAAAATTCATGGACCCGACACGTTCACTCTGTTTCTCTCTCCGCAGGTTTTTGCCTCGTCTGCTGAGTGTTTGCAGATGTTTCTGTTTTTAGCTCAGATTATGCATCAACACTATTTAATTTTATATTTATGTAACATTTGGCGGCTCTGTGGTGCACTGGACAACACGTTGACACTTCTATTCCATGGCACATTAAACATTTGTGGGTCGACTCACACCAAAGTCAGGATTTGGGTTTGGGCTGCACAGTCAATTTTGCAGCCAAACAATACTTCAAAGAAGGCTAGCTGCGGTACCTGCTCTTTCTGTGGCACAAGTGGCTGCAGTCCTTCCCAATTATCATCTGAGTATTTAACACACTAGCGGAGGCAAGCCAGCGAGCCTGTTACACACGGACAGGTGGAGGCCATTGTGTCCATTAACCCCTCAAACCAATTGCAAAGGGCAGGAGGAAGCCATTCAGCTTCTTGCGCCTGTTTTACAAGAAATGTCGAACTCCATTCGGTCTGTCGAACCTGTTGCATAGATGACGAGAAGGCAATGCCAAACCAACGAAGCTGTTGAGCAGAAATAGGAGGATGCCATTTGAGCCACTCCAGTCTGTTGCTCAAGGATAGGGGAAGGCCATTAACCCCTCGAGGCTGAGGTATAGGACTGGCGGAAGCCGTTCAGCTCCTTGTGACTTATCTATAAAAATACTAGAAGCCCATTTAACCATTCTAAACTGCAGCATAGGCTGAGGATGAGGCATTTGAGACTCACGAACGTGTTATACAGGAACAGGAGGAAGCTGATCAACCTCTCGATCCTGTTACATAGGAACAGGATAATGCCGTTCCTTCCCTCAACCTGTTGCACAGGAATAGGAGGAGTCATTAAGCCCCTGGAGCGCATTACACAGATGGAGGTCAATCACAGTAGCATGATGGTTATACAACTTGACTAATAATCAAGAGAGAGGAAATCACAGCCCAACACGAGAGTGGGGAAATTTAAATTCAATTAATTAAACCTGGAATTTTAAAAGTATCAGTAATGGTGACCATTGTAAAAAAAACTCCCCATTTGGTTCACTTGTCACCTTTAGGGAGGGAAATCTGCCGTCCTTACCGGTCTGGGCCTATATGTGACTCCAAACCCACAGCAATGTCGTTGGCTCTTAACTGACCTCTGAAATTTCCTGGCGTGCCATTCAGTTGCGAAAAGGTGACTCATCGCCAACTTCACAAGGGCAGATAGAGATGGGCAACAAATGCTGCCCTTGCTAGCGATGTCGATATGCTTGAATGAATACAATTGCAAAAAGTAGTTTGTTGCATATGAACAAGAAAAGCCTCAAGCCAGGTCAGAGAATGCAAAGTCAGGAGACAAGTAGCAGAATGGAGAGATAGCTGACTTCGAGACAGAAATCAGAGAGTAGCTTTTCTTAGTGGCAGAAGGCGGGTACTGGTGTTCCACAAGGATCGGTGCTGGGATCGCTGCTGTTCACAATGTATATTAAATATTTAGGTCTATGAAGCAAAAACTAAATTTTAAATGTGCGGGTGGCACCAAATTAGGAGGGATATCATTACTGAGGAACGGTGAAACAACTTACCGGAGGACATTAATAAACTTGCAGAACGGGCATATAATTGGCAAATGAATTTCAAACCATATAAATATGAGGTGTTAAACATTTAGGTTGTAAACTTAGGGAGGGCACTTATTGCTGGAAGTTTCCAGTCTGGGTGGTGTTCAGGAACAAATAGATCTCGGAATACAAATACAAGACTCTAAAAAATAACGACATAGTTTAGCAAGGCCATAAAAAAGCAAAGCAAAAACGCTGATTTATTTTTAGACATACAGAATTGAAAAGTAGTCACATCATGCTAAACCTGTATTTAACCTTCATTAGATCACGCATAGAGTACAATGCACAGTTCTGGTCGCCATATTATAAAAAGGACATAGAGGTATTTCAGAGGATGCAGAGAAGATTTACAAGGATGACACCAGAACAGCCAGCGTATACAAATCAGGAAAGGATGAGCAGGCAGTGTCCCTTTTCGCTTGAAAAAAGAATCTGAGCCGTGACCTGATGGAGGCAATTAAAATTATGAAAGATTTTGATGGAGTGGATGCAGTGAGAATGCTTCGACTGGTGGGAAAGAGAATAACCAGACGCTATCAATATAAAATAGTCACCATGAAATCAACATCGGGAATTCAAAATAAACTTATTTACCCAAAGAGTGGTGAGATTGTGGAAATCGGTACCACAGGGAGTGGTTGAAGAGAATAGTATGGAAGTATTTAATGTGGGGCAAGACGGGCATATGAGAGAGAAGGGAATAGAGCGTTAGCCTGTTGAGGAAAGTTGAGCGGAGGTTCCGTGGAGCATAAAGGACAGCCTGGGGCGAATGGTCTGTTTCTGTGCAGTATACACTAGGTAATGCAATGTTTGACACGAGTGTAGTTGACTCCATTCCGCAGAATGCTACCCGACACCACCTCAATGAGATCCCAACACTTCACCAGATAAAACACGCCACAAGAAATCTAAAGATATAACAAGGCTACGGGGGGCAGACGGCATCCCTGCTGAGGCACTGAAGTATGGTGGAGAGGAACTTCTGGCGCGAAGACATCACCTCCTCTATCTCATCTGGCGGGAGGAGAACATGCGGGGAGATCTTAGAGATGTTCTTTCAAAAACTGGACAAGTCCGACTGCGGTAATCACCTGCTATCAGCCACTGGGAAAATCGTCGCTCGGCTCCTCCACAACTGACTTCACCCTGTGGCCGAGGAGCTCCCCACGGAGTTACAGAGCGAATTTCGTCCCCTCCGAGGAACAACGGACGTGATTTTTTGCAGCGCGACAGCTGCAGGAAAACTGCAGTGAACATGGCTTTCTTCAACCTTACAAATGCCTTTCACACTCTCAACCACGAGAGCCTAAGGAGCGTCTTCCTCCGTTTCGGACGCCACCAAAAGTACGTCACCATCCTCCGCCTGCTACACGACGACATGCAGGCCGTGACCCTTACCAACGGATCCATGACAGACACAATCCACGTCCGAACCGGAGTCAAGCAGAGCTGCTTCAATGCTCCAACCCTCTTCTCAATTCCTCGCTGCCATGCTCCACCTCACAGTTGACTAACTCCCCGCTGGAGTGGAACTAAAGTACAGAACCAGTGGGAACCTGTTCAACGTTCGCCGTCACCAGGCCAGGTCCAAGACCATCCCAACCTCTGTCGTCGAGCTACCGTACGTGGATGACGCCTGCGTCTGTGCACACAGAGAAGCTGAACTCCAGGACACAGTCGAGGTATTTACTGAGGCGCACGAAAGCATGGGCCTTGCGCTAAACATCAGTAAGAAAAAGTTCCTCCATCAACCTGCCTTCACTGCACAGCACTGCCCCCCCCCCCAGTCATCAAGATACACAGTACGGCCCTGGACAACGTGGACCACTTATTTTATCTCGGGAGCCTACTTTCAACAAGAGCTGGCATTGAAGACAAGATCCAATAACGCCTCCAGTGCGCCAGTGCAGCCTTCGGTCACCTGTGGAAAAGAGTGTTTGAAGACCAGTTCCTCAATACTTTCACCAAGATCATGGTCTGCAGAGCCGTATTAATAACGGCGCTCCTGTTTTGCTCAAACATGTGGAACATGTAAAGTAGACACCTCAAGTCGCTAGGGAACTACCACCAACGATTACTCAGCAAGATCCTGCAAATTCCCTGGGAGGACAGACGCAACAAAGTTAGCGCCCTCGTCCAGGCCAACATCCCGAGCATTGAAGCACTGACCACATTTGATCAGCTCCGTTGCACAGGCCACATAGTTTGCATGCCAGACACGAGACTCCCAAAGCAAGCACTCTACTTGGAATTCGTCAACGGCAAACGAGCCAAAGGTGGAGAGTGGAAACGTTACAAGGACACCCTCAAAGGCTCCCTGATAAAGTGTGACATTCCCACTGACACCTGGGAGTCCCTGGCCATAGACCGCCCGAAGTAGAGGAAGTGCATCCGGGAGGGCACTGAGCTGTTCGAGGCTCGTCCCCGAGAGCAAGCAGAAATCAAGCGCAGGCAGCGGAAGGAGCGTGCAGCAAACCAGACTCCCAACCTACCATTTACTTCAACCACTGTCTGTCCCACTTGTGACAGAGACTGTGGTTCTCGTACAGCCACCGAACAACACATGCTAAAAGTGGAAGCAAGTCTTCCTCGATTCAGAGGGATTGCCGTTGATGATGATGATGATAACGTGAGCCTATTTCACAGGAAGAATCCTTTCAGTCCGTTGAACCTTTTACACAAGAGCAGGCTATTCATCCCCTCAGTCATGTTAAATAGTAGCAGGTGGCGGCCAGTCAGTTTTCAAGCATCTTACATAAGAACAGGAAGCGGGTTATTCATCACTTTCCAGACAGTTTTATAGGAATTGGAAAAGGCAATCTGCCCCTCGAATCTGCTGTATAGGAACAGGAGGATGCCAATAAGCTCCTAGATGCTCTTACTGTGTTCAGTGTTGGTCTCCTAATCTGAGGAAGGACGTTCTTGCTACTGAGGGAGTGCAGCGAAAGCTCACCAGACTGATTCCCGGGATGGCGGGACTGACATATGAGGAGAGATTGGAACAACTGGGCCTTTATACACTGGAATTTAGAAGGATGAGAGGGGACTCATCGAGACTTACAAGATTCCGACGGGACTGGACAGGTTAAATGCGGGAAGAATGTCCCCAATGATGGGGAAATCCAGAACCAGGAGAGAAAGTCTTAGGATAAGGGGTTGGTCATTTAGGACGGAGCTGAGGAGAAAGTTCTTCACTCAGAGCATTGTTAACCTGTGGAATTCCCTACCGCAGAGAATTGTTGATGCCAGTTCATTGGATATATTGAATAGAGAATTAGATATGGCGCTCAAGGCTAAATGTACCAAAGAGTATGGAGAGAAAGCAGGAACGGGGAACTGAGGGAATGATCAGCCATCATCTTAGTGAATGGTGGTGCTGGCTCGAAGAGCCGAATGGCCTACTCCTGCACCTATGTTCTATGTTTCTATGTTTCTATGTTATACTGGAACAGGAGGAGGACATTCAATCTCCCGAGCCTATTACATAGGAACAGGAGAAGTATATTCAACCTATAGAGGCTGGTTATACAGTAACAGAATGAGTTTAATCTGCCCTCAAGCTTGTTACACAAGAACAGGAGGAGGACATTCAGCCACTCGAGCTTGTTACATAAGAATTGGAGGAGGCTATTCAACCACTTGAGCCTGTTACACTGGAACAGGTAGAGGCAACTCAGTCCTTCGAGCCTGTAGCCATTCAGCACCTATAAATTGTTACACAGAAGTACACTATTCAGCCCCTCAAAACACCTACATAGGAATAGAACGGGCTGATTAAATGCCGTGCAGCCTATTAGATAGCAACAGGAAACAAAGAAACATAGAAACATATAAAATAGGCGCAGGATTAGGCCATTTGGCCCTTCGAACCTGTACCACCAATCATATGCTGATGGCTCATCATACAAAATCATTACCCCATTTGTGCTTTCTCTCCATACCACTTGAGCCCTTTAGGGGCACATCTAACTCCCTTTTGAATATATCCATCGAACTGGCCACAACAACTTTCTGTGGTAGAGCATTTCACAGGTTCAAAATTAACTGAGTGAAGAGGTTCCTCTTCATCACGGTCCTAAATGGCTTATCTTTTATCCTTAGGCTGTGACCCCTTGTTGTGGACTTCCCCAACATCGGGGACTTCCTGCATCTAACCTGTCCAATCGCGTCAGAATTTTATATGTTTCTGTGACATCCCCTCTCATTCTTCTAAATTCCAGTTAATATAAGCCTAGTCGATCCAGGAGGAAGTGATTCAAGCCCTTGACCCTTGTATTTAGGAAACGCAGCAGGCCATTCAGCCACTCAAGTCTGTTACATCGGAGCTGAAGGAGGCTGTTCACCCCTTGACCCAGTTGCACAGGTAAAGGATGAAGTTAAGAGTACGATAGTACAGTGGTTATGCTACTGGTTTCGTAACTCAGATGCATGTATACACATCCAAACATGGCAGGTGGGGAATTTAAATTGAGTTCATTAAATACATATGGAATTAAAATGCTGTATTTCCTCGTCAACTCTATCCGCATAATGCTCTATTCCTTTCTCCCTCATATGATGGACTAACCACCCCGTTGAAGCATCTACACGATTTTACTCAACTACTCCTTGTTGCAGTGACTTCCACATTCTCACCACTATCTGGGTAAATGAGTTTATGTTTACATTTTTGTTGTTTATCTTATATTGATTTCCTTTTACTTTTGCTCTTTCACACAAGTGGAAATTACTCTACCAAAGTCTTTCATAATTTTAAAGAATTCTATTAGGTCAACCTCAAGCATTGTCTTTTCAGGAGAAAAGAGACCCAACATGTTCATCATCTCCTTGCATTTCTGGTATCATCATCTTTGTTCCTCCCTCTCCAGTGCCTCTCTACCTATTTAATAACAACGTGACCAGAATTGTACGCAGATTTCCAACTGCGCTATAAAACTTTATCATAACTTTTCAATTCTATCCCGTCAGAAATAAACCCTAGTGTTTTGTTGGCTTTTTTTTTGCTTTGTTAACCTGCGTCGCTACTTTCAGTGATTTGTATATTTGTACTCTGAGATCCATTTTCTCTTCTATCCCACTGAGCCTCGTATTTACCGAGTAACATGTGACCGCCCTATTTTTGTCAACAAAATGTAATACCTCATATTTATTTGTGTTGACATCCATTTATCAATTACATGTGCATTCATCAAATGTATTTACATTACATTAATTATTTAAAACATCACCACGAAATTTGCTTTCTTATTAATGTTTCACATAATGCCTTCACTCATTTGTAAATTGTTGTTTGAAATGGATAAGTAAAAATGAAAAGCTGCATCGGCCGAGAATCGCACATGGGTCGCTTGTGTTGCAAGTGAGAATTCTTTTCTTAAAGTACCAATGTTGCCATTCACAGGCTGCCATTTGCCAGCAGGTCACATTTAAATTACTTTGATATTTTATCATTATAATTGAGGCCACTGCTGTAAAATAACAAGCAAAGTGCAACACATGCTGGATATGGAATTGCTCATTTAATGCTGGAAGTACTTGACAGCTCAGGGAAGGCACTCGCGACTTTAAAGCATCTCCTTTGTTGCCCACATCTTCCTTCGTGGCTTATCTTCCACCATGGGCTTACTGTATTTGGGTATTTACTGACTGCACGCCCTGATTTCCAGTGGAATTCATGCAGTCAAACAGCATTCGTTCAATCAAGAATATATAAATTGTGAAGCAATTATTTATTTATTGAAATCAAATCAAATTCAATTTTTTACAATAAAATTGTAAATGTATTTATTTTCTTATTATGATAAATATATATACATTTTAAATTGTCTTTTTGTCTGGGTTGGTTTTACATCCCTCCCTCCTTCCTGCCTGTGTATCACCTGTGGCTTCAACAACCGTCCCAGCCCCGCATGGTCCTGAGCCCCACGCTCAATCACGCACAGCACAATTGCATTCAGCAATGATAGAAATCCCACTTTATTCTTTCAAAACGGAACTGCTGTCCGTCAAGGGCCATTCTACATCTGTGTAAGAAGGATGTGCTTCCTGTCCAGGATCATTCAGTATCTGTTTAAACGGGCTGGATGTCAGTTCCGGTTCATCATTTGCCAGTTTAAGACGTATTTTCTCATAATCCGGATCATCCTGGATATGTTAAAAGGAGTGTGATTTCACTGCGATGATCGAATTGTAAAACTGTTGTGTTTCAAGCTACATTGACGTTGACTGTGTCCGTGCACATCCATATCGCAGCGCATCTATTCATTACTCGAAATATGCTCATGTTTTACTAAATCCACTCCTTCATGTCACATTGGCCCAAATTTGCTCTCAATATAAAAAACAATAAATGGTGCAACGACGGCAACGGCCGCGTGGCATAATAGATATAGGCGTCTGGCTTCGGTTATAATCGCGATGTTATCAAAAGACTGCAGGTTCAAGTCGTGCCACGGTCACCTAACGCGCCAAGTGAAATGTTTTATTCTTTGCTTTGATTCTGCCTCAAAACCAAACATCTCGAACAGTCACTCACCTGAAGTGAAGGAAGGCTGTTTGCTTTCAGAAGCAAATGGCACTAATTCATCACTGTTGATCTGGTAGCACGGGCAGAACAAGCGGTCAAGTAGACTTTCATGCACATTATTTCTGTTTGGATGCAAAAAGTAGGGGATGGATGTCTGACATTGATGTAAATAGGAGACAAGGTGACTGAGATGTTCAGGCGATAGACTGCTGATCCAGTATGCCCCCACCCTCGTCGTTATTTTGTTAAACATTTGAACCCTCGGTTTTTTACGTCATTCACATTTAACCTCAATGCCAAATTCACTTTTTACTGACAAGGATGCAGCTGGTTGGTAAAGTAATGTCTCAAAACATTATCTTTTCATTAAAGGGAAAACATTAGCAGGACAATGGCGAGGGGAACTCATTAGATCGGTCTCTGAGAGTCAGCGCAGGCACGATGGGCCGAACAGCAAATTCATGTCAGAATCTGAGAGCTACGTACTTCATTATCGGCGGCTCATTGATCTCGTGGTATGATTCTCGCTTAGAGATTTTAATAATTGAAATGCGAGAGATCCCGGACGAGCCCTGCCAACTTTTCGTCAAAAAAGCATTTCTCAGCCGGTCGACATGTCAGAAAACTGACATGTTTCAAATTAAAACGTGTGATTTCGCTCCGTTGTTCACACAGCGTCGAAATTCCTGGAGATTCCCAGGAGCAAAGTGAAACTCTCCGAACTGAGTAAAGTTCATGCATCTCAGAAGTACTCGTCTCTGTGTCTCATTGGACAACCTAAACCCGTGTTTGATTCCGGCCAATACTTGATCAGTATACCTTCCTTTCTGCACGCATGAGCTCACCTCCATTGGTATAAGCATACATTTAGCGTCAATCTCCGCTTCAACGTGAAACAGACTCTGCCCTGAATATGAGTGCGTCCTGTTTCTCTGGCGCTACAAAGATGTGAGAAGCTGGCTTTGGAATTAGTCCCTTGGCTGGCGAATTTAAACCGTACAGGAAATCAATCCGGGGTGGCCAAGCTGCCTGGTCAGATTAAAAGGCGTTCACACCCTACATTCCAGGCATGTTATAGTGTTCTGGCCTCAACTTTCGGTTCAACGTATCGGATCATAAGCACCGCTCCCATTGTCTGCTAATGATTCTGCTGTTCCCACTAACACCTCCACTGGTCCATCCTTTGTTACTTTATTGCCCGCTTACCACCCACTTTGCCTTTTCGCATTGTGCCATTTATTATTCAATCACTCCGTCGCTGCACTGTGTCACAGACATTTCCTTTTGTCCTTCCTCGCTGCCTATTTTTTCCAGGCGCTACTTTCGTGGAAAAAATCTGTAATCTTTACAGTTTTCTGAAATAATCGGAATGATCATCTGACTGAACGTGAGCCCGGTTTCTTCATCCACAGAATGTTCACGACCTGCTGAGTTTTACAGAATTCTTTGTTTTTGTTCATTCTGTTTCCGTATCCCTTTTCTGGTGATGTGCTGATCGCCGTGGTCATTCTCTGTCTCTCTAAAATGGTGTGGTTTCAGTCCCGGATCATTATGTATGTATTTAAAAGGGATGCGCTAACTGTCCCGGATATCAAATTTCAAATTTCAAAAACTGCCTTTGGAGAGTGCAGGAATTTTAGTTTGTTTGTATGTTTGTGTAAGCGAGAGAGTGCGTGCAAACGTTCTGCGCATTCTTACTGTGCATTTCATGTCATGAGAGAAAAAAGGTATTACATGCAACTAGAAGCCAAACTGATTTGATTCAACACGCATTGGAGGACTGCCTGACAGGAGAAGAAACTGCTGTGGGATATTGCTGTTCCACATGTGAAAGAAGGCAAATTACATAAGTTAGAAACATAGCGATTTTAGCGAGAGCTTGCGTATGGGCTGTGTGACATGATGAAATCCTTCCCCCTTATTTTCAAATACAAATAAAATCAAGAAAGACATGGCTGACTGACTGACTTTGTTTACATAAATATATGTATAAATATGTATATATGCGTTTATTTTTATACATTCCCTAATTTTTAACTTTCACAATAAATGTGCTTTTTCTGTTCTGCCTGCATTGGCTCTATTACATTTGACCTCTTTCACAGCAAAAGCAGCTGCTGTCAGATCCAGCAAAAAAGCACTCGTGACTTTAAAAGATCGCCTTTGTTGCCCACATCTTCCCTCGTGGCTTGTCTTCCACCATGGGCTTACTGTGTTTGGGTATTTACTGACTGCACGCCCTGATTTCCAGTGGATTTCATGCAGTCGCACAGCCTTCGTTCCATCAAAAATATATAGATGAAGAAACAATTATTTATTTTTTAAAATCAAATCACATTTAATTTTTTGCAATTAAATTGTAAATTTATTTAGTTTCTAATTATGACAAATATATATATGTTTTAAATTGTCTTTTTGTCTGGATTGGTTTTACTTCCCTCCCTCCTTCCTGCCTGTCTATCTCCTGTGGCTTCAACAACCGTCCCAGACCCGCATGGACCTGAGGCCCACACTCACTCACGCACAGCACAATTGCCTTCAGGAATGATAGAAATCCCACTTTATTCTTTTAAAGGGGAACTGCCGTCCGTCAAATGCTATTCTACAGCTGTGTAAGAGGGATGTTCATCCTGTCCAGGATCATTTGGTGTCTGTTCAAACGGGATGGTTGTCTGTTCCGGTTC
The DNA here is from genome assembly GCF_044704955.1 of Pristiophorus japonicus. Taxonomy (NCBI): domain Eukaryota; kingdom Metazoa; phylum Chordata; class Chondrichthyes; family Pristiophoridae; genus Pristiophorus; species Pristiophorus japonicus. The sequence continues at coordinate 1,124,760 of NW_027254624.1, forward strand.
ATCAATTGCCCCTTGAAGACGTATTTTCTCATAATTCGGATCATCCAGTATATTTTAAAAGGATTGTGATTTCAGCTGCGATAACCGAATTGTTAAACTGTTGCGTTTCAAGCTACATTGAGGTTACCTGTGCCCGTGCGCATCCATATCGCAGCGCATCGATTCATTACTCGAAATATGCTCATGTTTTGCGAAATCCACTCCTTGATATAACTCTTGTCCCAAATTTGCTCTCAATATAAAAAACAACAAATTTTCGGCCGACAGCAACGGCCGCGTGGCCAAATGGATAAAGCGTCTGACTTTGATTGCAACTGCGATGTTATCAGCAGATTACAGGTTCGAGTCCTGCCGCGGTCAACTAACTCGCCGTGTGAAATGTTATATTCTTTGTTTTGATTCTGACTCAAAACCAACCATCTCGGACAGTCACTCACCTGAAGTAAAGGAAGGCTGTTTGCTTTAAGAAGCTAATGGCACATTTTCATCACTGTCGATATGGTTGCATGGGCAGAACAAGCGGTGAAGTAGATTTCGTGCACATTATTTCTGTTTGAATACAAAAAGTAGGGGATGGATGTCTGACTTTGCACTAAATAGCAGACAAGGTGACTGAGAGGTTCAGGCAATGGACTGCTGATCCAGTATGTCCTCAGCTTCGTCGTTATTGTGTTAAATATTTGACACCTCGTTTTTTTCTTCAATCACATTTAACCCCATTGCCAAATTCACCTTTTACTGACAAGGATGCAGCTCGTTGGAAAAGTAATGTATCAAAAAATAATCTATTTATCAAAGGGAAATCAGTAGCTGGACTATGGAGATGGGGAATCATTAGATCGGTCTCTGAGAGTCAGCAAAGGAACGTTGGACCGAATAGGATCTAACGTCAGAATCTGAGAGCTACCTCCTTCACTGTCGGCGACTCTTTGGTCTGGGGTATGATTCTCGCTTAGGCATTTTAATAATTGAAATGCGAGAGCTCCCGGGTTCGAATCAAGTACGAGCTCAGCCGATTTTTAGTCAAAAAAACACCTCTCAGCCGGTCGACATGTGAGAAAACTGACATGTTTCAAATTAAAACCTGTGATTTCGCTCCGTTGTTCACACAGCGTCCAAAGTCCTGGAGATTCCGAGGAGCAAAGTGAAATTCACCAAACTGAGTAAAGTTTATGTATCTCAGATGTACTCGGCTCTGTGTCTCATTGGACAACCTAAACCCGTGTTTGATTCCGGCCAATACTTGATCAGTATATCTTGCTTTCTGCACGCATGAGCTCATCTCCATTGGGATAAGCATACATTCAGCATCAGTCTCAACTTCAACGTGAAACAGACTCTGCCCTGAATATGAGTGCGTCCTGTTTCTCTAGCGCTGAAAAGATGTGAGAAACTGGCTTAGGAATTAGTCCCTTGGCTGGCGAATTTAAACCGTACAGGAAATCAATCCGGGGTGGCCAAGCTGCCTGGTCTGATTAAAAGGCGTTCACACCCTACATTCCAGGCATGTTATAGTGTTCTGGCCTCAACATACGGTTCAACGTATCGGATCATAAGCACCGCTCCCATTGTCTGCTACTGGTTCTGCTGTTCCCACTAACACCTCCTCTGGTCCATCCTTTGTTACTTTATTGCCCGCTTACCACCCACTTTGAATTTTCGCATTGTGCCATTTATTATTCAATCACTCCTACGCTCCACTGTGTCACAGACATTTACTTTTGTCCTTCCTCGCTGCCTATTTTTTTCTAGGCGCTATTTTCGTGGAAAAAATCTGTAATCTTTACATTTTTCTGAAAAAATCGGAATGATCAACTGACTGAACGTGAGCCCGGGTTCTTCATCCACAGAATGTTCACGATCTGCTGAGTTTTACAGAATTCTTTGCTTTTGTTCATTGTGTTTCTTTATCCCTTTTAAGGTGATGTGCTGGTCTGCCCGGGGTCATTCTCTATCTCTCCAAAATGGTGTGCTATCAGTATCGGATCATTATGTATCTGTTTAAAAGGGATGTGCTGTCTGTCCCGGATTTCAAATTTCAAATTTCAAATTTCAAAAACTGCCTTCGGATGGTAAAGGAATTTTAGTTTGTTGTTGTGTTTGTGTAAGCGAGGGAGTGCGTGCAAACGTTCTGCGCGATCTTACTGTGCATTTCATGTCATGGGAGGAAAAATGCATTACATGCAACTTGAAGCCACACTGATTTGATTCAATACGCATTTGAGGACTGCCTGACAGGAGAAGAATCTGCTGTGGGATTTTGCTGTTCCACATCTGAAAGAAGGCAATTTACATAAGCTGGAAACATAGCGATTTTAGCGAGAGCTTGCGGATGGGCTGAGTGACATGATGAGTTCCTTCCGCCTAATTTTCAAATACAAATCAAATCAAGACAAGACAAGACATGACTGGCCGATTGACTTTGTTTATATACAGATATGTATAAATATTTATATATGCGTATATTAACATACATTCCCTACTTTTAACTTTCACAATAAATGTGCTTTTTCTGTTCTGCCTGCACTGGGCTCAATTACATTTGACCTCTTTCACAGCACACGCAGCTGCTGTCAGATCCAGCAGAAAGGCACTCGCGCCTTTAAAAGATCGCCTTTGTTGCCCACATCTTCCCTCGTGGCTTGGCTTCCACCATGGGCTTACCGTGTTTGGGTATTTACTGACTGCACGCCGTGATTTCCAGTGTAGTTGATACAGTCACACAGCCTTCGTTCAATCAAAAATATATCGATTGTGAAACAATTATTTATTTATTTAATTCAAATCAAATTCAATTTTTGGATTAAAATTGTAAATGTATTTATTTTCTTATTCTGATAAATATATATATGTTTTAAATTGTCTTTTTGTCTGGGTTGGTTTTACTTCCCTCCCTCCTTCCTGCCTGTCTATCACCTGTGGCTTCAACAACCGTCCCAGCCCCGCGTGGTCCTGAGAACCGCGCTCACTCACGCACAGCACGATTGCATTCAGGAATGATAGAAATCCTACTTTACTCTTTTGAAAGGGAACTGCTGTCCGTGAAGGGCCATTCTACAGCTGTGTAAAAGGGATGTGCTTCCTGTCCAGGATCATTCGGCGTCTGTTCAAACGTGATGGTTGTCAGTTCCGGTTCATCATTTGTCCCTTTAAGACGTATTTTCTCAAAATCCGGATCATCCTGTACATTTAAAAGGAGTGTGATTTCAGTTGCGATAAACGAATTGTTAAACTGTTGTGGTTCAAGCTACATTGACGTTGCCTGTATCCGTGCACATCCATATCGCAGCGCATCTGTTCATTACTCAAAATATGCTCATGTTTTCCGAAATCCACTCCTTGATATAACCCTTGTCCCTTATTTGCTCTCAATATAAAAAACAACAAATTATATGCCGATGGCAGCGGCCGCGTGGCCTAATGGATAAGGCGTCTGACTTCGATTGTGATCTGTGATGTTATTAGAAGATTGCAGATTCAAGGCCTGCCGCGATCAACTAACTCGCCGCGTGAAATTTTATATTCTTTGTTTTGATTCTGCCTCAAAACCAACCATCTCGGATAGGCACTCACCTGAATTAAAGGAAGGCGGTTTTCTTTAAGAAGCTAATGGCACATTTTCATCACTGTCGATCTGGTTGCACGGGCAGAACAAGTGGTGAAGTAGACTTTCGTGCAAATTATTTCTGTTTGAATGCAAAAAGTAGGGGATGGATGTCTGACGTTTCAGTAAATAGGAGACAAAGTGACTGAGAGGTTCAGGCAATGGACTGCTGATCCAGTATGCCCCCAGCTTCGTCGTTATTGTGTTAAACATTTTCCCCTCGTTTTTATTCATCAATCACATTTAACCTCATTGCCAAATTCACCTTTTACTGACAAGGATGCAGCTCGTTGGTGAAGTAATGTCTCAATAAATAATCACTTCATCAAAGGGAAAACATTAGCAGGACTATGGAGAGGGGGACTCATTAGATATGTCTCTGAGAATCAGCACAGGCACGATGGTCATAAATAGCAAACTAACGTCAGAATCTGAGAGCTACATCCGTCACTGTCGGGGCTCGTTGGTCTAGGGGTATGATTCTCGCTTTGTGTTTTTCATAAGTGAAATGCGAGCGGTCCTAGGTTCAAATCTCCGACGAGCCGTGCCAAGATTTAGTCAAAGAACCGCTTCTGAGCCTGTCGACATGTGAGAAAACAGACATATTTCAAATGAAAACGTGTCATTTCGCCCCGTTGTTCCCACAGGGTCCAAATCCTGGAGTTTTCCAGGAACAAAGTAAAACTCACCAAACTGAGTAAAGTTTGAAAAATAATGCAGGAATAGGACATTTGGCCCTTCTCGCCTGCACCGCCATTCAATGAGTTCATGGATGAACATGCAACTTCAGTACCCCCTTCCTGCTTTCTCGCCATACCCCTAGATCCCCCGAGTAGTAAGGACTTCATCTAACTGACCTTTTGTATATATTTAGTGAATTGGCCTCAACTACTTTCTGTGGTAGAGAATTCCACAGGTTCACCACTCTCTGGGTGAAGAAGTTTCTCCTCATTTCGGTCCTAAATGGCTTACCCCTTATCCTTCGACTGTGAGCCCTGGTTCTGGACTTCCCCAACATTGGGAACATTCTTCCTGCAACTAACCTGTCGAAACCCGTCAGAATTTTAAACGTTTCTATGATGTCCCATCTCATTCTTCTGAACTCCAGTGAATACAAGCCCAGTTGATCCAATCTTTCTTGATAGGTCAGTCCCACCATCCCGGGAATCAGTCTGGTGAACGGACGCTGCACTCCCTCAATAGCAAGAATGTCCTTCATCAAGTTAGGAGACCAAAACAGTACACAATACTCCAGGTGTGGCTTCACCAAGGCCCTGTACAACTGTCGCTACAGCTCCCTGCCCCTGTACTCAAATCCCCTCGCTATGAATGCCAACATGCCATTTGGTTTCTTAACCGCCTGCTATACCTGCATGCCAACCTTCAATGACTGATGTACCATGACACCCAGGTCTCGTTGCACCTCCCCTTTTCCTAATCTGTCACAATTCAGATAATAGTCTGTCGCTCTGTATTTACCACCACCGTGGATAACCTCACATCTATCCACATTATACTTCATCTGCCATGCATTTGCCCACTCACCTAACCTATCCAAGTCACTCTGCAGCCTCATAGCATCTTCCTCGCAGCTCACACTGCCACCAACCTCGTCTTATCCGCAAATTTGGAGATAGTGCATTTAATCCCCTCATCTAAATCATTAATGTACAATGTAAACAGCTGAGGCCCCAGCACCTTGCGGTAGCCCACTAGTCACTGCCTGCCATTCTGAAAAGTCCCCATTTACTCCTACTCTTTGATTCCTGTCTGACAACCAGTTCTCATTCCATGTCAGCACACTACCCTCAATCCCATGTGCTTTAACTTTGCACATTAATCTCTTGTGTGGGATATTGTCGCAAGCTTTCTGAAAGTCCAATTATAGCACACCAACTGGTCCTCCCTTGTCCACTCTACTGGAAACATCCTCAAAAAATTCTAGAAGATTTGTCAAGCACGATTTCCCTTTCACAAATCCATGCTGACTTGGACCTATCATGTCACCTCTTTCCAAAGGCTATGACATCCTGAATAATTGATTCCATCATTTTACCCACTACTGAGGTCAGGCTGACCGGTCTATCATTCCATGTTTTCTCTTTCCCTCCTTCTTTAAAAAGTGGCGTTACATTGGCTACCCTCCACTCCATAGGAACTGATCCAGAATCAATGGAATGTTGGAAAATGACTGTCAATGCATCCGCTATTTCCAAGGCCACCTCCTTAAGTACTCTGAGATGCAGTCCATCAGGCCCTGGGGATTTATCGGCCTTCAATCCCATCAATTTCCCAAAGACAATTTCCCGATGAAAAACGATTTCCCACAGTTCCTCCTCCTTACTAGACCCTCTGACCACTTTTATATCCGGAAGGTTGTTTGTGTCCTCCTTAGTGAATACCATACCAAAGTAGTTGTTCAATTGGTCTGCGATTTATTTGTTCCCCGTTATGACTTCCCCTGATTCTGAATGCAGGGGACCTACGTTTGTCTTTACTAACTGTTTTCACTTTACTTATGTATAGAAACTTTTGCAATCAGCATTAATGTTCCCTGCAAGCTTCGTCTCGTACTCCATTTTCCCTGCCCTAATCAAACCCTTTATCTTCCTCTGCTGAGTTCTAAATTTCTCCCAGTCCCCGGGTTCGCTGCTATTTCTGGCCAATTTGTATGCCACTTCCTTGGCTTTAATACTATCCCTGATTTCTCTTGATAGCCACGGTTGTACCACCTTCCCTTTTTTATTTTTACGACAGACAGGAATGTACAATTGTTGTAGTTGATCCATGCGGTCTCTAAATGTCTGCCATTGCCCATCCACAGTCAACCCCTTCAGTATCATTCGCCAATCTATCCTAGCCAATTCACTCCTCATAACTTCAAAGTTACCCTTCTTTAAGTTCTGGACCATGGTCTCTGAATTAAGTGTTTCATTCTCCATACTAATGCAGAGTTCCACCATGTTATGGTCACTCTGTGATGTTATCAGAAGATTGCTGGGTCGAGTAATGCAGCGGTCAGGTAACTCGCCGTATGAAATGTTATATTCTTTTTTTGATTCTGCCTCAAAACCAACCATCTCGTACAGTCACTCACCTGAATTAAAGGAAGGCTGTTTGCATTAAGAAGCTAACGGCACATTTTCATCACTGCCGATCTGGTTGCTTGGGCAGAACAAGCGGTGAAGTAGACTTTCTTGCACATTATTTCTGTTTGGATGCAAAAAGTAGGGGATAGATGTCTGACGTTGCTGTAAGTAGGAGACGAGGTTGCCGAAAGGATCAGGCGATGGACTGCTGATCCAGTGTGCTCCCACCCTCGTCGTTATTGTGTTAAAAATGTGACCCCTCTGGTTTTTTTGTCAATCGCATTTAACCTCATTCCCAAATTCACCTTTTACTGACAAGGATGCAGCTCTTTGGTAATGTAAAGTCTCAAATTAATAATATATTCATCAAAGGGACAACATTAGCACGACGATGGAGAGGGGGACTCACTCGATCGGTCTCTGAGAGTCAGCACATGCACGATGGGCCGGAATTGTAAACTGCCGTCAGAATCTGAGAGCAACGCTCTTCGCAGTCGGCGGCTCGTTGGTCGAGGGGTATGATTCTTGCTTCGGGATTCTTATAATTGGAAATGCGAGATGTCCCGCGTTCAAATCCCGGACGAGCCCTGCCAACTTTTAGTCATAGAACCGCTTCTGAGCTGGTCGACATGTGAAAAAACGGACATATTTCAAATTAGAAACGTGTAATTTCGCTCCGTTGTTCCCACATCGTACAAATCCTGGAGTTTCCCAGGAGCAAAGTGAAACTCACCGACCTGAGTAAAATTTAAGTTCTCAGGTGTTCTCCGCTCTGAACAGAGTTAAGTTGAAGTATCTCAGATGCACTCGGCTCTGTGTCTCATTGGACAACCTAAACCCGTGTTTGGTTCCGGCCAATACTTGATCAGTATATCTTCATTTCTGTCTGCATGAGCTCACCTCCATTGGGAGAAGCAAACATTCGGCGTCAATCTCCACTTCAACGTGAAACAGACTCTGTCCTGAATATGAGTGCGTCCTGTTTCTCTAGTGCGGAAAAGATGTGAGAAGCTGGCTTTTGAATTAGTTTGCTGCCGAATTCAAACCGAACAGGAAATCAATCCGGGGTGGCCAAGCTGCCTGGTCTGATTAAAAGGCGTTCACACCCTATATTTCAGGCATGTTATAGTCTTCTGACCTCAACATTAGGTTCAGCGTATCGGATCATAAGCACCGCTCCCATTGTCTGGTAATGGTTCTGCTGTTCCCACTAACACCTCCTCCAAACCATTCTTTGTTATTTTTTTGCCCGCTTACCACCCACTTTGCCTTTTTCGAATTTGTCATTTATTATTCAATTACTCCTACGCTCCACTGTAGCACAGACATTCCCTTTTGTCCTTCGTTGCTGCCTATTATTTCCAGGCGCTATTTTTGTTGAAAAAATCTGTAAAATTAAAATTTTTCCTGAAAGATCGGAATGATCATCTGACTGAACGTGAACCCGGGCTCATCATCCACAGAATCTGCACGACCTGCTGAGTTTTACAGAATACTCTGTTTTTGTTCATTCTGTTTCCGTATCCCTTTTAAGGTGATGTGCTGATGGTCGGGGTCATTCTCTGTCTCTCTAAAATGTTGTGCGATCAGTCCCGGTTCGTTCTGTGTCAGTTTAAAAGGGATGTGCTGTCTGTCCCCGATTTCAAATTTCAAATGTCAAAAACTGCCTTTGGAGGGTGCAGGAATTTTACTTTGTTTGTGTGTTTGTGTAAGCGAGAGAGTGCGTCCAAACATGCTGCATGATCTTACTGTGCATTTCATGTCACGTGAGGAAAAAGGCATTATTTGCAACTTGATGCCACACTGATTTGATTGAACACGCATTCGTGGACTGCCTGACAGGAGAAGTGTCATGTATTCAACCAGCATTGTAACCCATGTATAAACTGACGTAAGTTGCACACCGTGAGAACACTGACCAACAGGTGGAAGACACTCCTAACCTGGACCTTCAGGTATAAAAGGGGAAGCTCCACCCACCTTCATCACTTGAGTGCCAAGGAATAACGGACAGGTCACAGACTGACCTTCTCTCAAGCATGGGCCTCTTATGCATTTATACTGTGTAGTAAGGACGTATCAATGGCGACAAGACACTGGGATTTAAACCACACGAGCATGGCCACTAGCAGAACAGACGAGAGGTATTGTGTTAAGGATGGTTGGGACAGAGATTCAACATTGTTAAAGCAGCACACAGTTCTCCAGGCAGACAAGGGCAGTCAGGCATGCCCCAACATGTAGTCGAACCCAGAGGGGGAGTTCGACAGAGACAATGGCAAGCTGAACAGCGATTCACGCCATTGCAAGGGACAATGCGGCCAGTAATGGGGCCATCAACACCTGTTAATGGTGCACTTAAGGACAATAACAGGGGCAGTCAGGGACGATCGACTGGCAAGGGACCTTTTGTTTCAAACCGCAACTCATGCTGGAGGCGTGGAGGTATACATTCAGCCGGAGTTTGCAGAGATGAGCAAAATACCTGCAGAAATTGCAGAAATGGACACTGGGGGAAATCGCTGGAAGCTAAAGTTCAGCCAGTTCATGTGGAGCACGTATGCAGTTCATACACCAGGATGCCACCGATAATGATGAAATTGCTCCTCAATGGCATCCCAGTATCAATGGAGTTAGACACGGGTGCTAGTCAGTCCCTGATGGGTAACAAACAGTTCGAAAAGTTGTGGGCATCCAAGGCCAGGAGGCAGAAATTATCGCCGATTGACTCACAGCTACGGACTTACACAAAGCAGATCATTCCGGTGCTCGGCAGCGCCACAGTAGTCGTGACCCACAAAGATTCGGAGAACAGGTTGCCACTCTGGATTGTCCCAGGGGACTGTCCCGCACTATTGGGGAGGAGTTGGCTTGCTGTCTTGAACTGGAAATGGGGCGATGTCAATGCAATTTCCTCTGTGGAACGAGTATCATGCTTACAGGTCCTGGACAAATTTGACTCATTATTTCAACCCGGCATTGGCACTTTCATGGGGGCCAATGTAATGAGTCACATAATCCCGGACGCCAGACCAGTACACCACAAGGCCAGAGCGGTGGCGTACGTGATGCAGGAAAAGATAGAAGGCGAATTGTACCGCCTGTTGAGGGAAGGTATCATCTCGCCAGTCGAATTCAGTGACTGGGCGAGCCGATTGTGCCTGTGCTCAAGGCGGATGGGTCGGTCAGGATATGTGGCGATTACAAGGCCACCATCAATTGGGTGTCACTCCAAGACCAGTATCCACTACCGACAGCGGAGGACCTATTTGCGACGCTATCCAGTGGTAAACTTTTTTCAAAATTGGACCTGACCTCAGCTTACATGAACCAGGAGCTGGTGAGTGAGTTGAAGAAGCTGACCACCATCACGACACACAAGGGGTTGTTTGAGTACAACAGATGTCCATTCGGGATTCGCTCGGCCGCCGCGATCTTCCAACGAAATATGGAAAGCCTCCTCAAGTCGATTCCAAGGACGGTGGTTTTTCAGGACGACATCCTCATTACGGGTTACGATACTGAAGAACACCTATACAACCTGGAGGAGGTGCTACGCAGACTGGACCGGGTAGGTCAACGATTGAAAAAGGCGAAGTGCGTCTTCCTAGCTCCAGACGTAGAATTCCTGGGGATGAGGGTAGCAGCAGACGGGATAAGCCCTACTGCATCCAAGACAGAAGCGATCCAGAGAGCACCCAGACCCCGTAACACGACGGGGCTGCATTCGTTCCTGGGGCTCCTGAACTATTTTGGTAACTTTCTTCCCAAATTGAGCACGCTGCTAGAGCCGCTACATGTGCTCCTACGCAAAGGTCGCGAATGGGTCTGGGGGGACAGCCAGGAAAGGGCTTTTAATAGAGCGCGCAATTTGTTATGTTCCAACAATCTGCTAACGCTATATGACCCATGCAAGAAACTTGTGTTAACGTGCGATGTGTCGTCCTATGGTGTCGGGTGTGTGTTGCAGCATGTCAATGCCAAGGGTCAGTTACAGACAGTAGCTTATGCTCCAGGAGTCTGTCCCAGGCAGAAAGGGGCTAGGGAATGGTAGAAAATGAGGCGCTCGCATGTGTATATGCGGTAAAGAAAATGCACCAGCACCTATTTGGCAGGAAATCTGAGCTGGAGAAAGATCACAAACCCCTAACATCCATTTTGGCCAACAACAAGGCCATAAATGCAAACGGATCGGCCTGCATACAGAGGTGGGCACTCACGTTAGCTGCCTATGACTACACAATTCGCCACAGACCGGGCACCGAAAACTGCGCCGATGCACTCAGCAGGCTCCCGCTAGCCACCACTGAGGGGGCTACCGAGCATGGTGCTGAGATGGTCATGGCTGTTGAAGCTTTCGGAAGCGAAGGCTCACCCGTGACAGCCCGTCAGATTAAAGTCTGGACAAATAGAGACTCGCTATTGTCTCTAGTAAAGAAATGTGTCCTGAATGGGGACTGGGCAGCCACGTACAGGGCATGCCCTGAGAAATTTAAACCATTTCACGGGCGCAATGATGAACTCTCGATTCAGGCCGATTGCCTTCTTTGGGGAAACTGCGTAGTCATGCCCCCGATGGGCAGAGAGGTGTTCATCAGAGAACTCCACAATGGGCACCCGGGCATTGTCATGATGAAGGCAATTGCCAGGTCACACATTTGGTGGCCAGGGATAGACGCAGATCTGGAACTTTGTGTTCACAGGTGCAACACGTGTGCCCAGCTGGGCAATGCGCCCAGGAAGCCCCCCTTAGCCCCTGGCCATGGGCCGCCAAGCCTTAGTCACGCATCCATGTGGACTACGCAGGTCCTTTCATGGGGAAAATGTTTTTGGTTGTAGTAGACGCCTATCCAAATGGATCGAGTGTGACATTTTAAATTCAAGCACATCCTCTGCCACGGTAGAAAGTCTATGGGCAATGTTCGCCGCCCACGGTCTATCGGAGATCTTGGTCAGCGACAATGGCCCGTGCTTCACAAGCACTGAATTCCAGGACTTATTGCAGGCAATGGAATTGACCGTGTTAGAACGGCACCGTTCAAGCCGGCCTCAAACGGCCAGGCAGAACGAGCAGTGCAGATAATCAAACAGGGGATGCTCAGATTCCAAGGGGGTTCCCGACAAACCCGCTTATCACGCCACCTGTTGGCCGATAGATCCCGACCACATTCGTACACAGGGTTTCCACCCGCAGAGCTACTAATGAAAAGGACGCTCAAAACCCGATTATCCGTTATACACCCCACCATGAAAGAAATTGTCGAGAGCAGGCGCCAGTCACAATATCACTTCCATGACAGGAATGCGAGGGCGCGATGTATTGATGTAAATGATCCTGTTTTTGTCCTCAACTAGGCTGCAGGGCCCAAATGGCTCGCAGGCACTGTGGTTGCCAAAGAGGGAAATATGATTCTGGTAGTTAAACTTACCAATGGACAAATCTGCCGCAAACATGTGGATCAAACAAAAAGGAGGTTCAGCAACCCCATAGAAGAAGCAGAGGAAGAACACGATATAGAGTTCACTCCACCACAGGTGACCGAACACCGGAACCAAAGGGAGGAGAGCCCAGTCACTGTGGGCAGTCCGGACAGGCCTGAGGCACCGCAAACAGCAGACACTCAGCCAACGCCCAACAACCGGAGCCCCAACTCAGGCGCTCTACAAGGGAGCGTGAACCACCAGAGAGACTCAACCTGTGATCCCAATAACTTTGGGGGGGGGGGGTGATGTCATGATTCAACCAGCATTCTAACCCATGTATAAACTGACGAAAGTTGTACACCGTGAGAACACTGACCACGAGGTGGGAGACACTCCTAACCTGGAGATTCAGGTATAAAAGGGGAAGATCCACCCACCTTCATCACTTGAGTGCTAAGGAATAAAGGACAGGTCACAGACTGACCTTCTCTCAAGCATGGGCCTCTTGTGCATTTCTACTGTGCAGTAAGGACGTATCAAGAAGAATCTGCTCTGGGATTTTGCTATTCCACATCTGAAAGAAGGCAAATGACATAAGTTAGAAACATAGCGAGTTCAGCGAGAGCTTGCCGATGCGATGTGTGACATGAAGACCTCCTTCCCCCTTATTTTCAAATACAAATCAAATCAAGACAAGACAAGACATGACTGACTGACTGACTTTGTTTATATATATCAGTATATTAATATTGATATATATGTATATTTATATACATTCCCTACTTTTTAACTTTTACGATAAATGTACTTCTTCTGGTCAACCTGCACTGGCTCTATTACATTTGATATCTTTCACAGCACACGCAGCTGCTGTCAGATCCAGCAGAAATGCACTCGCGATTTTAAAAGATCACTTTTGTTGCCCACATGTTCCATCGTGGCTTGTCTTCCACTATGGTATAAACGTGTTTGGATATTTACTAACTACACCACCTGATTTCCAGTGGAATTCATCCAGTCACACAGCCTTCGTTCAATCAAAAACATATAGATTATGAAACAATTGTTTATTTATTTAAATCAAATCAAATTCAATTTTTTGCAATAAAATTGTAAAATTATTTATTTTCTTGTTATGATAAATATATAGATATTTTAAAATTTCTTTTTCTCTGAGTTGGTTTTACACCCCTCCCTCCTTCCTGCCTGTCTATCACATGTGGCTTCAACAACCTTCCCAGCCCCGACTGGTCCTGAGCCCCACACTCAATCACGCACAGCACAATTGCTTCAAAAATGAAAGAAATCCCAATTTATTCTTTGAAAAACGAACTGCTGTCAGGCATGGGTCATTCTATATCTTTGTAATAGGGATGTGTTTTTACAGTTCAGGGTTATTCGGTGCCTGCTTAAAATGGATGGTTGTGAGTTCTGGTTCACAATTTGCCCATTTATGACGTATTTTCACATAATCCGGATCATTCTGTATAGTTTTAAAAGGAGTGTGATTTCAGCTGCGACGACCGAATTGTTAAACTGTTGTGTTTCAAGCGACATTGACGTTGCCTGTTCCCGTGCGCATCTATATCGCAGCGCATCTATTCATTACTCGAAATATGCTCATGTTTTCCGACATCCATGACTTGAAGTAACCTTGTCCCAAATTTGCTCTCAAGATAAAAAACAACAAAATCTGTGCAGATGGCAGCGGCCGCGTGCCCTAATGGATAAGTCATCTGACTTCGATAATAACCGCGAGGTTCGAGTCCTACCGCGGTCAACTAACACGATGCATCAAATTTTATATTCATTGTTTTGATTCTGCCTCAAAATCAACCATCTCGGACAGTCACTCACCTAATGTAAAGGAAGGCTGTTTGCTTTAAGAAGCTAATGGCACATTTTCATCACTGCCGATCTGGTTGCACGGGCAGAACAGGCGGTGAAGTAGACTTCCTTGCACATTATTTCTGTTTGGATGCAAAAAGTAGGAGATGGATGTTTGACGTTGCTGTAAATAGGAGACGAGGAGGCCGAGCGGTTCAGGCGATAGACTGCGAATCCAGTGTGCTCCCACCCTCGTCGTTATTGTGTTAAAAATTTGATCCCTCTGGTTTTTTTATCAATGACATTGCCAAATTCACCTTTTACTGACAAGGATGAAGCTCTTTGGTGATGTAATGTCTCAGATTAATAATATATTCATCAAAGGGAAAACATTAGCACGACTATGGAAAGGGGCGCTCCTTGGATCGGTCTCTGAGAGTCAGCACAGGCACGATGGTTCAAATTGTAAACTACCGTCAGAATCTGAGAGCTACGCTCTTCGTTGTCGGCGGCTCGTTGGTCTAGGGTTATGATTCTCGCTTTGGGATTGTCAAAATTAAAATACGAGAGGTCCCACGTTCAAATCCCAGACGAGCCCCGCCAACTTTTAGTCAAATAACCGCTTCTGATCCGGTCGACATGTGAGAAAACGGACATATTTCAAATTAAAACCTGTGATTTCGCTCCGTTGTTCCCACAGCGTCCAAATCCTGAAGATTCCCAGGAGCAAAGTGAAACTCACCGGACTTAAATTTTCTCAGATGCGCTCGGCTCTGTGTCTCATTGCACAACCTTAACCCGTGTTTGGTTCCGCCAATACTTGTTCAGTATATCTTCATTTCTGCATGCATGAGCTCACCTCCATTGGGATAAGCATACATTCGGCGTCAATCTCCAATTCAACGTGAAACATACTCTGCCCTGAATATGAGTACGTCCTGTTTCTCTAACGCCGAAAAGATATGAGAAGCTGTCTTTTGCATTAGTCCCTTGGTTGCCTAATTCAAACCATCCAGGAAATCACTCCGGGGTGGCCAAGCTGCCTGGTCTGATTAAAAGGCGTGAACACCCTATATTTCAGGCATACTATAGTCTTCTGGCCTCAACATTAGCGTCAGCTTATCGGATCATAATCACCGCTCCTATTGTCTGTTAATGATTCTGCGTTTCCCACCAACACCTCCTCCATACCATTCTTTGTTACTTTGTTGCCCGCATACCACGCACTTTGCCTTTTCGCATTGTGCCAATCACTCCTACGCTCCACTGTATCACAGACATTCCCTTTTGTCCTTCTTCGCTGCTAATTTTTTTCCAGGCGCTATTTTTGTTGAAAAAATCTATAAAATTTACATTTTTCGCAAAATATCGGAATGATCATCTGACTGAACGTGAACCCGGGATCTTCACCACAGAATCTGCACGACCTGCTGAGTTTTACAGAATTATCTGTTTTTGTTCATTCTGTTTCGGTGTCCCTTATAAGGTGATGTGGTGATGGTCGGGGAATCTCTGTCTCTCTAAAATGGTGTGCGATCAGTCCCGGTTCATTCTGTGTCTGTTTAAAAGTGATGTGCTGTCTGTCCCTAATTTCAAATTCAAATTTCATAAAACTGCCTTTGGAGGGTGCAGGAATGTTAGTTTGTTTGTGTGTTTGTGTAAGCGAGAGAGTGCGCGCAAACGTGCTTCGCGAACTTACTGTGCATTTCATGTCAGGTGAGAAAAAAGTTATTACATGCAACTTGAAGCCATACTGATTTGAATGAACACGAATTCCAGAACTGCCTGACAGGAGAAAAATCTGCTGTGGGATTTTGCTCTTCCACATCAGAAAGAAGGCAATTGACATAAGTTAGAAACATCGCGATTTTAGCGAGAGCTTGCTATGGGCTGTGCGACATGATGACCTCCTTCCCCCTTATTTTCAAATACAAATCAAATCAAGACAAGACAAGACATGACTGACTGATTGACTTTGTTTATCGGTATAGGTATATAAATATTTATATATACGTATATTTATATACATTCCCTATTTTTTAACTTTCACAAAAATTGGACTTCTTCTGTTCTGCCTGCACTGGGTTCTATTACATTTGACCTCTTTCACAGCACATGTAGCTGCTGTCAGATCCAGCAGAAAGGCACTCGCGATTTTGAAAGATCGCATTTGTTGCCCACATCTTCCCTCGTGGCTTGTCTTCCACCATGGGCTTACTGTGTTTGGGTATTTACTGACTGAATCACCTGATTTCCAGTGGAATTCATCCAGTCACACAGCCTTCGTTCAATCAAATATATATAGATTATGAAACAATTATTTATTTATTCAAATCAAATCAAATTCAATTTTTTGCAATAAAATTGTAAAATTATTATTTTCTTATTGTGATAATTATATAGATATTTTAAATTGTCTTTTTGTCTGGGTTCGTTTTACTTCCCTCCCTACTTCCTGCCTGTCTATCACCTGTGGCATCAACAACTGTCCCAGCCCCGACTGGTCCTGAGCCCCACGCTCACTCAGGCACAGTACAATTGCTTTCAAGAATGATAGAAATCCCACTTTATTCTTTTAAAAGTAAACTGCTGTCAGTCAAGGGTAATTCTACATCTTTGTAATAGGGATGTGCTTGTTGTTCAGGATCATTCGGTGTCTGCTTAAACGGGATGGTTGTCAGTTCCGGTTCACAATTTGCCCCTTTGTGACGTATTTTCTCATAATCCGGATCATTCTGCATAGTTTTAAAAGGAGTGTGATTTCAGCAACGATGACCGAATTGTTAAACTGTTGTGTTTCAAGCTACATTGACGTTGTCTGTGCCTGTGCGCATCCATACGCAGCGCATCTATTCATTACTCGAAATATGCTCATGTTTTACTACATCCATTCCTTTCAATAAGCTTATCACGAATTTACTCTCAATTTCAAAAACAACAAATTTTGAGCCAATGGCTGCGGCGTGTGGTCAAATGGACAAGGCGTCTGACTTCGATTGTAACCACAATGTTATCAAAAGATTAAAGGTTCGACTCATACCGCAGTTAACCAACTCGCAGCGTGAAATTTTATATTCTTTATTTTGATTCTGCCTCAAATTCAACCATCTCGGACAGTCACTCACCTGATGTAAAGGAAGGCTGTTTGCTTTAAGAAGCTAATGGCACATTTTCATCACTGTCGATCTTGTTGCACGGGCAGAACAGGCGGTGAAGTCGACTTCCTTGCACTTTATTTCTGTTTGGATGCAAAAAGTAGGTGAAGGATGTCTGACGTTGCTGTAAATAGGAGACGAGGTGTCCCAAAAGGTTCAGGCGATGGACTGCTGATCCAGTGAGCTCCCACCCTCGTCGTTATTGTCTTAAAATTGGATCCCTCTGTTTTTTTTGTCAATCACATTTAACCTCATTGCCAAATTCACCTTTTACTGACAAGGATGCAGCTCTTTGGTAATGTAATGTCTCAAATTAATAATATATTCATCAAAGGGAAAACATTAGCTGAACTATGGAGAGGGGAACTCATTCGATCGGTCTCGGAGAGTCAGCACAGGCACGATGGGCCGAATAGTAAACTAC
Source organism: Pristiophorus japonicus (assembly GCF_044704955.1). Classification (NCBI taxonomy): domain Eukaryota; kingdom Metazoa; phylum Chordata; class Chondrichthyes; family Pristiophoridae; genus Pristiophorus; species Pristiophorus japonicus. Next base: position 1,142,283 of record NW_027254624.1, read on the forward strand.
CGTCAGAATCTGAGAGCTACGCTCTTCGCAGTCGGCGGCTCGTTGGTCTAGGGTTATGATTCTCGCTTTGCGATTTTCACAATTGAAATGCGAGAGGTTCTGTGTTCAAATCCCCGATGAGCCCTGCAAACGTTTAGTCAAAGAACCGCTTCTGAGCAGGTCGACATGTGAAAAAACGGACATATTTCAAATTATAAACGTATGATTTCGCTCCGTTGTTCCCACAGTGTCCAAATCCTGGTGTTTCCCAGGAGCAAAGTGAAACTCACTGAACTGAGTAAAGTTGAAGTATCTCATATGTGCTCGGCTCTGTGTCTCATTGGACAACCTAAACCCGTGTTTGCTTCCGATCAAAACTTGATCAGTCTATCTTCATTTCTGCATGCATGAACTCACCTCCATTGGGATAAGCATACATTCGGCGTCAATCTCCACTTCAACTTGAAACATACTCTGCCCTGAATATGAGTGCGTCCTGCTTCTCCAGTGCCGAAAAGATGTGAGAAGCTGGCTTTTGAATTAGTCCCTTGGCTACCGAATTGAAACCGAACAGGAAATCAATCCGGGGTGGCCAAACTGCCTGGTCTGATTAAAAGGCGTTCACATCCTATATTTCAGTCATGTTATCGTCTTCTTGCCTCAACATTAGGTTCAGCGTATCGGATCTTAAGCACCGCTCCCATTGTCTGGTAATGGTTCTGCTGTTCTCACTAACACCTCCTCTGGACCATCCTTTGTTACTTTAGAAACATAGACATAGAAGCATAGAAAATAGGTGCAGGGGTAGGCCATTCGGCCCTACTAGCCTGCACCGCCATTCAATGAGTTCATGGCTGAACATGCAACTTCAGAACCCCTTTCCTACTTTCACACCATACCCCTTGATCCCCCTTGTAGTAGGGACTTCATCTAACTCCCTTTTGAATATATTTAGTGAATTGGCCTCAACAACTTTCTGTGGTAGAGAATTCCACAGGTACACCACTCACTGGGTGAAGAAATTCCTGCTCATCTCGGTCCTAAATGGCTTACCCCTTATCCTTAGACTGTGTCCCCTGGTTCTGGACTTCCCCAACATTGGGAACATTCTTCCTGCATCTAACCTGTCTAACCACGTCAGAATTTTAAACGTTTCTATGAGGTCCCCTTTCATTCTTCTGAACTCCAGTGAATACAAGCCCAGTTGATCCAGTCTTTCTTCATAGGTCAGTCCCGCCATCCCGGGAATCAGTCTGGTGAACCTTCGCTGCACTCCCTCAATAGCAAGAATGTCCTTCCTCAGGTTAGGATACCAAAACTGTACACAATACTCCAGATGTGGCCTCACCAAGGCCCTGTACAACTGTAGCAACACCTCCCTGCCCCTGTACTCAAATCCCCTCGCGATGAAGGCCAACATGCCATTTGCTTTCTTAACGCCTGCTGTACCTGCATGCCAACCTTCAATGACTGATGTACCATGACACCCTGGTCTCTTTGCACCTCCCCTTTTCCTAATCTGTCACCATTCAGATAATAATCTGTCTCTCTGCTTTTACCACCAAAGTGGATAACCTCACATTTATCCACATTATACTTCATCTGCCATGCATTTGCCAACTCACCTAACCTATCCAAGTCGCTCTGCAGCCTCATAGCATCCTCCTCGCAGCTCACACTGCCACCCAACTTAGTGTCATCCGCAAATTTGGAGATACTACATTTAATCCCCTCGTCTAAATCATTAATGTACAGTGTAAACAGCTGGGGCCCCAGCACAGAACCTTGCGGTACCCCATTCTGAAAAGTCCCCATTTACTCCTACTCTTTGCTTCCTGTCTGACAGCCAGTTCTCAATCCATGTCAGCACACTACCCCCAATCCCATGTGCTTTAACTTTGCACATCAATCTCTTGTGTGGGACCTTGTCGAACGCCTTCTGAAAGTCCAAATATACCACATCAACTGTTTCTCCCTTGTCCACTCTACTGGAAACATCCTCAAAAAATTCCAGAAGATTTGTCAAGCATGATTTCCCTTTCACAAATCCATGCTGACTTGGACCTATCATATCGCCTCTTTCCAAATGCACTGCTATGACATCCTTAATAATTGATTCCATCATTTTACCCACTACCGATGTTAGGCTGACCGGTCTCAAATTCCCTGTTATCTCTCTCCTCCTTTTTTTAAAAGTGGGGATACATTGGCTACCCTCCACTCCATAGGAACTGATCCAGAGTCAATGGAATGTTGGAAAATGACTGTCAATGCATCCGCTATTTCCAAGGCCACCTCCTTAAGTACTCTGGGATGCAGTCCATCACGCCCTGGGGATTTATCGGCCTTCAATCCCATCAATTTCCCCAACACAATTTCCCGACTACTAAGGATTTCCCTCAGTTCCTCCTCCTTACTAGACCCTCCGACCCCTTTTATATCCGGAAGGTTGTTTGTGTCCTCCTCAGTGAATACCGAACCAAAGTACTTGTTTAATTGGTCCGCCATTTCTTTCTTCCCCGTTATGACTTCCCATGATTCTGACTGAAGGGTACCTACGTTTGTCTTTACTAACCTTTTTCCCTTTTCATATCTATAGAAACCTTTGCAATCGGTCTTAATGCTCCCTGCAAGCTTCTTCTCGTACTCCATTTTCCCTGCCCTAATCAAAACCTTTGACCTCCTCTGCTGAGTTCTAAATTTCTTCCAGTCCCCGGGTTCGCTGCTATTTCTGGCCAATTTGTATGCCACTTCCTTGGCTTTAATACTATCCCTGATTTCCCTTGATAGCCACGGTTGAGCCACCTTCCCTTTTTTATTTTTACGCCAGACAGGAATGTATAATTGTTGTAGTTCATCCATGCAGTCTCTAAATGTATTCCATTGCCCATCCACAGTCAACCCCTTAAGTATCATTCGCCAATCTATCCGAGCCAATTCACGCCTCATACCTTCAAAGTTACCCTTCTTTAAGTTCTGGACCATGGTCTCTGAATTAACTGTTTCATTCTCCATCCTAATGCAGAATTCCACCATATTATGGTCACTCTTCCCCAAGGGTCCTCGCACAACGAGATTGCTAATTAATCCTCTCTCATTACACAACACCCAGTCTAAGATGGTCTCCCCGCTCGTTGCTTCCTCGACATATTGGTCTAAAAAACCATCCCTTACGCACTCCAGGAAATCCTCCTCCACCTTATTGCTTCCAGTTTGGTTAACCCAATCTATGTGCATATTAATGTCACCCATTATAACTGTTGCACCTTTATTGCACGCACCCCTAATTTCATATTTGATGCCCTCTCCAACATCACTACTACTGTTTTGAGGTCTGTACACAACTCCCACGAACGTTTTTTGTCCTTTGGTATTCTGCAGCTCTACCCATATAGATTCCACATCATCCAAGCTAATGTCCTTCCCAACTATTGCCTTAATTTCCTCCTTAACCAGCAATGCTACCCCCACCTCCTTTTCCTTTATTCTATCTTTCTTGAATGTTGAATACGCCTGGATGTTGAGTTTCCAGCCCTGATCATCCTGGAGCCACGTCTCCGTAATCCCAATCACATCATATTAGTTAACATCTATTTGCACAGTTAATTCATCCACCTTATTGCGGATACTCCTTGCATCAAGACACAAAACCTTCAGGCTTGTTTTTTAACACCCTTCCTCCTTTTAGAATTTTGCTGCACAATGGCCCTTTTTGTTCTTTGCCTTGGGTTTCTCTGCCCTCCACTTTTCCTCATCTCCTTTCTGTCTTTTGCTTTTGCCTCCTTTTTGTTTCCCTCTGTCACCCTGCATTGGTTCCCATCCCCCTGCCATATTAGTTTAAATCCTCCCCAACAGCACTAGCAAACCCTCCCCCTCGGACATTGGTTCCGGTCCTGCCCAGGTGCAGACCATCTGGTATGTACTGGTCCCACCTCCCCCAGAACCGGTTCCAATGACCCAAGAATTTGAATCCCTCCCTGCTGCACCACTGCTCAAGCCACGTAATCAACTGCGCTATCCTGCGATTCCTACTCTGACTATCACGTGGCACTGGTAGCCATCCCGAGATTACTACTTTTGAGGTGCTACTTTTTAATTTAGCTCCTAGCTCCTTAAATTCGTTTCGGAGGACCTCATCACTTTTTTTACCTATGTCGTTGGTACCAATGTGCACCACGACAACTGGATGATCTCCCTTCCTTTTTAGAATGTCCTGCACCCGCTCCGAAACATCCTTGACCCTTGCACCAGGGAGGCAACATACCATCCTGGAGTCTCCGTTGCGGCCGCAGAAACGCCTATCTGTTCCAAGTACAATTGAATCCCTTATCACTATCGCTCTCCCACTCTTTTTCCTGCACTGTTGTGCAACAGAGCCAGCCACGGTGCCATGATCTTGGCTGCTGCAGCCCTCCCCTGATAAGTCATCCCCCTCAGCAGTACCCAAAGCAGTGTATCTGTTTTGCATGGGGATGACCACAGGCGACTCCTGCACTACCTTCCTTGCACTGCTCTTCCTGTTGGTCTTCCATTCCCTATTTGGCTGTGGACCCTTCTCCTGCGGTACGACCAACTCACTACACGTGATACTCACGTCATTCTCAGCGTCGTGGATGCTCCAGAGTGAATCCACCCTCAGCTCCAACTCCGCAACGCAGTCCGTCAGGAGCTGGAGGTGGATCGACTTCCTGCACACATAGTCGTCAGGGACAATGGAGTCATCCCTGAGTTCCCACATGGTAGAGGAGGAGCATAACACCCGACCGAGCTCTCCTGCCATGACTTAACGCTTAGATACACTTAAATTGGCAACAACAATGTTAAAAGTTACTCACTGATATAGAAGAGAAAAAAGAAAAACTACTCACCAATCACCAGCCAAGCACTTACCCTCTTGGCTGTGACTTCACCTTTTGATTTCTTTCTACTTCTTATTTGCCTTCTATCCCCGCTGCAGCTGCACAAGTCATGCCTCTCGCTGCCGCTAGGCCTTGAAAGGCCTCACCAACGCCAGGAACTCCCGCCTCTCGGACTGCCCGCTTACAACCCACTTTGCCTTTTCGCATTGTGCCATTTATTATTCAATAACTCCTACGCTCCACTGTATCACAGACATTCCCTTTTGACCTTCCTCGCTGCCTATTTTCTTTCAGGCGCTACTTTTGTTGAAAAAATCTGTAAACTTTACATTTTTCCTAAACTTTCGGAATGATCATCTGACTGAACCTGAACCCGGCATCTTCATCGACAGAATCTGCACGAACTGGTGAGATTTGCAGAATTCTCTGTTTTTGTTCATTCTGTTTCCGTTTCGCTTTTAAGGTGATGTGCTGATCGCCGGGGTCAGTCTCTGTCTCTCTATCATGGAATGCTATCAGTCCCGGATCATTCTGTGTCTGTTTGAAAGGGATTGTGTTCACTCTCCCGGATTTCAATTTCAAATTTCAAAAACTGCCTTTGGAGAGTGCAGGAAGTTTAGTTTGTTTGTGTGTTTGTGTAAGCGAGAGAGTGCGTGCAATCGTGCTGCGCGATCTTACTGTGCATTTCATGTCACCTGAGAAAAAAGGCATGACATATAACTTGAAGCCATACTGATTTGATTGAACACGCATTCCAGGACTGCCTGACAGGAGAAGAAACTGCTGTGGGATTTTGCTATTCCACATCTGAAAGAAGGCAAATACATAAGTTAGAAACATCGCGATTTTAGCGAGAGCTTGCATATGGGCTGTGTGACATGATGACCTCCCTCTCCCTTATTGTCAAATACAAATCAAATCAAGACAAGACAAGACATGACTGACTGACTGATTTTGTTTTTATATCTATATATATATATATATATATATATATATATATATATGTGTATATATTTATATATATATATATTTAGAAACATTCCCTACATTTTAAATTTCACAATAAATGTAATTCTTCTGTTCTGCCTGCACTGGCTCTATTATATTTGTCCACTTTCACAGCACTAGCAGCTGCTGTCAGATCCAGCAGAAAGGCACTCGCGATTTTAAAATATCGACTTTGTTGCCCACATCTTCCCTCGTGGCTTGTCTTCCACCATGGGATTACTGTGTTTGGGTATTTACTAACTGCACCCCCTGATTTCTAGTGGAATTCATCCAGTCACACAGCCTTAGTTCAACCAAAAATAAAAAGATTATGAAACAATTATTTATTTATTTAAATCAAATGAAATTCACTGTTTTGCAATAAAATTGTGAAATTATTGATTTTATAGATATTTTAAATTGTCTTTTTGCTTTTTGCTTTAAGAAGCTTTCAGGAAGGCTGTTTGCTTTTAGAAGCTAATGGCACATTTTCATCACTGTCGAGCTGGTTACACGGGCAGAACAGGCGGTGAGGTAGACTTCCTTGCACATTATTTCTGTTTGGATGCAAAAAGTAGGTGATGGATGTCTGACGTTGCTGTAAATAGGAGACGAGTTGTCCGAAAGGTTCAGGCGATGGACTGCTGATCCAGTGTGCTCCCACCCTCGTAGTTATTGTGTTAAAAACTTGATCCCTCTTTTTTTTTGTCAATCACATTTAACCTCATTGCCACATTCACCTTTTACTGACAAGGATGCAGATCTTTGGTAATGTAATGTCTCAAATTAAAAATATATTCATCAAAGGGAAAACAGTAGCTGAACTATGGAGAGGGGAACCCATTAGATCGGTCTCTGAGAGTCAGCACAGGCACGATGGGCCGAATAGTAAACTACCGTCAGAATCTGAGATCTACGATCCTCGTAGACGGCGGCTCGTTGGTCTAAGGGTATGATTCTCGCTTTGGGATTTTCAAAATTGAAATGCGAGAAGTCCCGGGTTCAAATCCAGGATGAGCCCTGTCAACTTTTAGTCAAAGAATCGCTGCTGAGCAGGTCGACATGTGAGAAAACGAACATATTTCAAATTATAAACGTGTGATTTCGCTCCGTTGTTCCCACAGCGTCCAAATCCTGGAGTTTCCCAGGAGCAAAGTGAAACTCACTGAACAGAGTTAAGTTAAAGTATCTCAGATGCACTCGGCTCTGTGTCTCATTGGACAACCTAAACCTGTGTTTGGTTCCGGCCAATACTTGATCAGTCTATCTTCATTTCTGCATGCATGAGCTCACCTCCATTGGGATAAGCAGACATTCGGCGTCAACCTCCACTTCAACGTGAAACAGACTCTCCCCTGAATATGAGTGCGTCCTGTTTCTCTCGTTCGGAAAAGATGTGAGAAGCTGGCTTTTGAATTAGTCCCTTGGCTGCTGAATTCAAACTGTACAGGAAATAAATCCGGGGTGGCCAAGCTGCCTAGTCTGATTAAAAGGCTTTCACATCGTATATTTCAGGCATGTTAATCTTCTGGCCTCAACATTAGGTTCAGCGTATTGTATCATAAGCACCGCTCCCATTGTCTGGTAATGGTTCTGCTGTTTCCACTAACACCTCCTCTGGTCCATCCTTTGTTACTTTATTGCCCGCTTACCACCCACTTTGCCTTTTCGCATTGTGCCATTTATTATTCAATCACTCCTAGGCTCCACTCTATCACAGACATTCCCTTTTGTCCTTCCTCGCTGCCTATTATATTCCAGGAGCTATATTTGTTGAAAAAATCTGTAAACTTTACATTTTTCCTAAAATATCGGAATGATCTTCTGACTGAACCTGAACCCTGGATCTTCATCCACAGAATCTGCACGAACTGGTGAGTTTTACAGAATTCTCTGTTTTTGTTCATTCTGTTTCCGTATACCTTTTCAGGTGATGTGCTGATCGCCGGGGTCAGTCTCTGTCTCTCTAACATGGAACGCTACCAGTCCCGGATCATTCTGTGTCTGTTTGAAAGGGATTGTGTTCACTCTCCCGGATTTCAATTTCAAATTTCAAAAACTGCCTTTGGAGAGTGCAGGAATTTTAGTTTGTTTGTGTGTTTGTGTAAGTGAGGGAGTGCGTGCAAACATGCTGCGCGATCTTACTGTGCATTTCATGTCATGTGAGAAAAAAGGCATGACATGTAACTTGAAGCCATACTGATTTGATTGAACACGCATTCCAGGACTGCCTGACAGGGGAAGAAACTGCTGTGGGATTTTGCTATTCCACATCTGAAAGAAGGCAAATGACATAAGTTAGAAACATCGCGATTTTAGCGAGAGCTTGCGCATGGGCTATGTGACATGATGACCTCCTTCCCCCTTATTGTCAAATACAAATCAAATCAAGACAAGACAAGACATGACTGACTGACTGACTTAGTTTATATATATATATATATATATATATATATGTCTATATTTACATATACATATATTTATAAACATTTCCTACTTTTTAACTTTCACAATAATAGTACTTTTTCTGTTCTGCCTGCACTGGGTTCTATTACATTTGACCTCTTTCACAGCACACGCAGCTGCTGTCAGATGCTGCAGAAAGGTACTCGCGATTTTAAAATATCGACTTTGTTGCCCACATCTTCCATCGCTGCTTGTCTTACACCATGGGCTTACTGTGTTTGGGTATTTACTGATTGTATCACCTGATTTCCAGTGGAATTCATCCAGTCACGCAGCCTTCGTTCAATCAAAAATATATAGATTATGAAACAATTATTTATTTATTCAATTCAAATCAAATTCACTGTTTTGCAATAAAATTGTGAAATTATTGATTTTATTATTATGATAATTATATAGATATTTTAAATTGTCTTTTTGTCTGGGTTCGTTTTACTTCCGTCCCTCCTTCCTGCCTGTCCATCACCTGTGGCATCAACAACTGTCCCAGCCCCGACTGGTCCTGAGCCCCACGCTCATTCAGGCACAGTACAATTGCCTTCAAGAATGATAGAAATCCCACTTTATTCTTTTAAAAGTGAACTGCTGTCAGTCAAGGGTAATTCTACATCTTTGTAATAGGGATGTGCTTGTTGTTCAGGATCATTCGGTGTCTGCTTAAACAGGATGGTTGTCAGTTCCGGTTCACAATTTGCCCCTTTGTGACGTATTTTCTCATAATCCGGATCATTCTGCATAGTTTTAAAAGGAGTGTGATTTCAGCTACGATGACCGAATTGTTAAACTGTTGTGTTTCAAGCTACATTGACGTTGCCTGTGCCCGTGCGCATCCATATCGCAGCGCATCTATTCATTACTCGAAATATGCTCATGTTTTACTCAATCCATTCGTTGCAATAACCCTTATCCCAAATTTGCTCTCATTATAAAAAATAACAAATTTTGAGCCAATGGCAGCGGCCGTGTGGCCTAATGGACAAGGCGTCTGACTTCGGTTGTGACCATGATGTTATCAGAAGATTACAGGTTCGAGTCCTACCGCAGTCAACTAACTCGCAGCGTGAAATATTCTATTCTTTGTTTTGATTCTGCCGCAAAATCAACCATCTCGGACAGTCACTCACCTGATGCAAAGGAAGGCTGTTTGCTTTAAGAAGCTAAATGCACATTTTCATCACTGTCGAGCTGGTTACACGGGCAGAACAGGCGGTGAGGTAGACTTCCTTGCACATTATTTCTGTTTGGATACAAAAAGTAGGTGATGGATGTCTGACGTTGCTGTAAATAGGAGACGAGTTGTCCGAAAGGTTCAGGCGATGGACTGCTGATCCAGTGTGCTCCCACCCTCGTAGTTATTGTGTTAAAAACTTGATCCCTCTGTTTTTTTTGTCAATCACATTTAACCTCATTGCCACATTCACCTTTTACTGACAAGGATGCAGCTCTTTGGTAATGTAATGTCTCAAATTAAAAATATATTCATCAAAGGGAAAACAATAGCTGAACTATGGAGAGTGGAACCCATTAGATCGGTCTCTGAGAGTCAGCACAGGCACGATGGGCCGAATAGTAAACTACCGTCAGAATCTGAGATCTACGATCCTCGTAGGCGGCGGCTCGTTGGTCTAAGGGTATGATTCTCGCTTTGGGATTTTCAAAATTGAAATGCGAGAAGTCCCGGGTTCAAATCCAGGATGAGCCCTGTCAACTTTTAGTCAAAGAATCGCTGCTGAGCAGGTCGACATGTGAGAAAACGAACATATTTCAAATTATAAACGTGTGATTTCGCTCCGTTGTTCCCACAGCGTCCAAATCCTGGAGTTTCCCAGGAGCAGAGTGAAACTCACCGAACAGAGTTAAGTTAAAGTATCTCAGATGCACTCGGCTCTGTGTCTCATTGGACAAACTAAACCTGTGTTTGGTTCCGGCCAATTCTTGATCAGTCTATCTTCATTTCTGCATGCATGAGCTCACCTCCATTGGGATAAGCAGACATTCGGCGTCAACCTCCACTTCAACGTGAAACAGACTCTGCCCTGAATATGAGTGCGTCCTGTTTCTCTCGTGCGGAAAAGATGTGAGAAGCTGGCTTTTGAATTAGTCCCTTGGCTGCTGAATTCAAACTGTACAGGAAATAAATCCGGAGTGGCCAAGCTGCCTGGTCTGTTTAAAAGGCTTTCACACCGTATATTTCAGGCATGTTATCGTCTTCTGGCCTCAACATTAGGTTCAGCGTATCGTATCATAAGCACCGCTCCCATTGTCTGGTAATGGTTCTGCTGTTTCCACTAACACCTCCTCTGGTCCATCCTTTGTTACTTTATTGCCAGCTTACCACCCACTTTGCCTTTTCGCATTGTGCCATTTATTATTCAATCACTCCTACGCTCCACTCTATCACAGACATTCCCTTTTGTCCTTCCTCGCTGCCTATTATATTCCAGGAGCTATATTTGTTGAAAAAATCTATAAACTTTACATTTTTCCTAAAATATCGGAATGATCTTCTGACTGAACCTGAACCCTGGATCTTCATCCACAGAATCTGCACGAACTGGTGAGTTTTACAAAATTCTCTGTTTTTGTTCTTTCTGTTTCCGTATACCTTTTCAGGTGATGTGCTGATCGCCGGGGTCAGTCTCTGTCTCTCTAACATGGAATGCTATCAGTCCCGGATCATTCTGTGTCTGTTTGAAAGGGATTGTGTTCACTCTCCCGGATTTCAATTTCAAATTTCAAAAACTGCCTTTGGAGAGCGCAGGAATTTTAGTTTGTTTGTGTGTTTGTGTAAGTGAGGGAGTGCGTGCAAACGTGCTGCGCGATCTTACTGTGCATTTCATGTCATGTGAGAAAAAAGACATGACATGTAACTTGAAGCCATACTGATTTGATTGAACACGCATTCCAGGACTGCCTGACAGGAGAAGAAACTGCTGTGGGATTTTGCTATTCCACATCTGAAAGAAGGCAAATGACATAAGTTAGAAACATCGCGATTTTAGCGAGAGCTTGCACATGGGCTATGTGACATGATGACCTCCTTCCCCCTTATTGTCAAATACAAATCAAATCAAGACAAGACAAGACATGACTGACTGACTGACTTAGTTTATATATATATATATATATATGTCTATATATACATATACGTATATTTATAAACATTTCCTGCTTTTTAACTTTCACAATAATAGTACTTTTTCTGTTCTGCCTGCACTGGGTTCTATTACATTTGACCTCTTTCACAGCACACGCAGCTGCTGACAGATGCTGCAGAAAGGTACTCGCGATTTTAAAATATCGAATTTGTTGCCCACATCTTCCATCGGTGCTTGTCTTACACCATGGGCTTACTGTGATTGGGTATTTACTGATTGTATCACCTGATTTCCAGTGGAATTCATCCAGTCACACAGCCTTCGTTCAATCAAAAATATATAGATTATGAAACAATTATTTATTTATTCAATTCAAATCAAATTCACTGTTTTGCAATAACATTGTGAAATTATTGATTTTATTATTATGATAATTATATAGATATTTTAAATTGTCTTTTTGTCTGGATTCTTTTTACTTCCCTCCCTCCTTCCTGCCTGTCCATCACCTGTGGCATCAACAACTGTCCCAGCCCCGACTGGTCCTGAGCCCCACGCTCATTCAGGCACAGTACAATTGCCTTCAAGAATGATAGAAATCCCACTTTATTCTTTTAAAAGTGAACTGCTGTCAGTCAAGGGTAATTTTACATCTTTGTAATAGGGATGTGCTTGTTGTTCAGGATCATTCGGTGTCTGCTTAAACGGGATGGTTGTCAGTTCCGGTTCACAATTTGCCCCTTTGTGACGTATTTTCTCATAATCCGGATCATTCTGCATAGTTTTAAAAGGAGTGTGATTTCAGCTACGATGACCCAATTGTTAAACTGTTGTGTTTCAAGCTACATTGACGTTGCCTGTGCCCGTGCGCATCCATATCGCAGCGCATCTATTCATTACTCGAAATATGCTCATGTTTTACTCAATCCATTCGTTGCAATAACCCTTATCCCAAATTTGCTCTCATTATAAAAAAGAACAAATTTTGAGCCAATGGCAGCGGCCGTGTAGCCTAATGGACAAGGCGTCTGACTTCGGTTGTGACCATGATGTTATCAGAAGATTACAGGTTCGAGTCCTACCGCAGTCAACTAACTCGCAGCGTGAAATATTCTATTCTTTGTTTTGATTCTGCCGCAAAATCAACCATCTCGGACAGTCACTCACCTGATGCAAAGTAAGGCTGTTTGCTTTAAGAAGCTAAATGCACATTTTCATCACTGTCGAGCTGGTTACACGGGCAGAACAGGCGGTGAGGTAGACTTCCTTGCACATTATTTCTGTTTGAATGCAAAAAGTAGGTGATGGATGTCCGACGTTGCTGTAAATAGGAGACGAGTTGTCCGAAAGGTTCAGGCGATGGACTGCTGATCCAGTGTGCTCCCACCCTCGTAGTTATTGTGTTAAAAACTTGATCCCTCTGTTTTTTTTGTCAATAACATTTAACCTCATTGCCACATTCACCTTTTACTGACAAGGATGCAGCTCTTTGGTAATGTAATGTCTCAAATTAAAAATATATTCATCAAAGGGAAAACAGTAGCTGAACTATGGAGAGTGGAACCCATTAGATCGGTTTCTGAGAGTCAGCACAGGCACGATGGGCCGAATAATAAACTACCGTCAGAATATTAGATCTACGATCCTCGTAGGCGGCGGCTCGTTGGTCTAAGGGTATGGTTCTCGCTTTGGGATTTTCAAAATTGAAATGCGAGAAGTCCCGGGTTCAAATCCAGGATGAGCCCTGTCAACTTTTAGTCAAAGAATCGCTGCTGAGCAGGTCGACATGTGAGAAAACGAACATATTTCAAATTATAAACGTGTGATTTCGCTCCGTTGTTCCCACAGCGTCCAAATCCTGGAGTTTCCCAGGAGCAAAGTGAAACTCACCGAAAAGAGTTAAGTTGAAGTATCTCAGATGCACTCGGCTCTGTGTCTCATTGGACAACCTAAACCTGTGTTTGGTTCCGGCCAATACTTGATCAGTCTATCTTCATTTCTGCATGCATGAGCTCACCTCCTTTGGGATAAGCAGACGTTCGGCGTCAACCTCCACTTCAACGTGAAACAGACTCTGCCCTGAATATGAGTGCGTCCTGTTTCTCTCGTGCGGAAAAGATGTGAGAAGCTGGCTTTTGAATTAGTCCCTTGGCTGCTGAATTCAAACTGTACAGGAAATAAATCCGGGGTGGCCAAGCTGCCTGGTCTGATTAAAAGGCTTTCACACCGTATATTTCAGGCATGTTATCGTCTTCTGGCCTCAACATTAGGTTCAGCGTATCGTATCATAAGCACCGCTCCCATTGTCTGGTAATGGTTCTGCTGTTTCCACTAACACCTCCTCTGGTCCATCCTTTGTTACTTTATTGCCCGCTTACCACCCACATTGCCTTTTCGCATTGTGCCATTTATTATTCAATCACTCCTACGCTCCACTCTATCACAGACATTCCCTTTTGTCCTTCCTCACTGCCTATTATATTCCAGGAGCTATATTTGTTGAAAAAATCTGTAAACTTTACATTTTTCCTAAAATATCGGAATGATCTTCTGACTGAACCTGAACCCGGGATCTTCATCCACAGAATCTGCACGAACTGCTGAGTTTTACAAAATTCTCTGTTTTTGTTCATTCTGTTTCCGTATACCTTTTCAGGTGATGTGCTGATCGCCGGGGTCAGTCTCTGTCACTCTAACATGGAATGCTATCAGTCCCGGATCATTCTGTGTCCGTTTGAAAGGGATTGTGTTCACTCTCCCGGATTTCAATTTCAAATTTCAAAAACTGCCTTTGGAGAGTGCAGGAATTTTAGTTTGTTTGTGTGTTTGTGTAAGTGAGGGAGTGCGTGCAAACATGCTGCGCGATCTTACTGTGCATTTCATGTCATGTGAGACAAAAGGCATGACATGTAACTTGAAGCCATACTGATTATATTGAACACGCATTCCAGGACTGCCTGACAGGAGAAGAAACTGCTGTGGGATTTTGCTATTCCACATCTGAAAGAAGGCAAATGACATAAGTTAGAGACATCGCGATTTTAGCGAGAGCTAGCGCATGGGCTATGTGACATGATGACCTCCTTCCCCCTTATTGTCAAATACAAATCAAATCAAGACAAGACAAGACATGACTGACTGACTGACTTAGTTTATATATATATATATATATATATATATATATGTCTATATTTACATATACGTATATTTATAAACATTTCCTACTTTTTAACTTTCACAATAATAGTACTTTTTCTGTTCTGCCTGCACTGGGTTCTATTACATTTGACCTATTTCACAGCACACGCAGCTGCTGTCAGATGCTGCAGAAAGGTACTCGCGATTTTAAAATATCGACTTTGTTGCCCACATCTTCCATCGGTGCTTGTCTTACACCATGGGCTTACTGTGTTTGGGTATTTACTGATTGTATCACCTGATTTCCAGTGGAATTCATCCAGTCACACAGCCTTCGTTCAATCAAAAATATATAGATTATGAAACAATTATTTATTTATTCAATTCAAATCAAATTCACTGTTTTGCAATAACATTGTGAAATTATTGATTTTATTATTATGATAATTATATAGATATTTTAAATTGTCTTTTTGTCTGGGTTCGTTTTACTTCCCTCCCTCCTTCCTGCCTGTCCATCACCTGTGGCATC
The DNA here is from genome assembly GCF_044704955.1 of Pristiophorus japonicus. Classification (NCBI taxonomy): domain Eukaryota; kingdom Metazoa; phylum Chordata; class Chondrichthyes; family Pristiophoridae; genus Pristiophorus; species Pristiophorus japonicus. The sequence continues at coordinate 1,157,342 of NW_027254624.1, forward strand.
AACAACTGTCCCAGCCCCGACTGGTCCTGAGCCCCAAGCTCATTCAGGCACAGTACAATTGCCTTCAAGAATGATAGAAATCCCACTTTATTCTTTTAAAAGTGAACTGCTGTCAGTCAAGGGTAATTCTACATCTTTGTAATAGGGATGTGCTTGTTGTTCAGGATCATTCGGTGTCTGCTTAAACGGGATGGTTGTCAGTTCCGGTTCACAATTTGCCCCTTTGTGACGTATTTTCTCATAATCCGGATCATTCTGCATAGTTTTAAAAGGAGTGTGGTTTCAGCTACGATGACCGAATTGTTAAACTGTTGTGTTTCAAGCTACATTGACGTTGCCTGTGCCCGTGCGCATCCATATCGCAGCGCATCTATTCATTACTCGAAATATGCTCATGTTTTACTCAATCCATTCGTTGCAATAACCCTTATCCCAAATTTGCTCTCATTATAAAAAAGAACAAATTTTGAGCCAATGGCAGCGGCCGTGTGGCATAATGGACAAGGCGTCTGACTTCGGTTGTGACCATGATGTTATCAGAAGATTACAGGTTCGAGTCCTACCGCAGTCAACTAACTCGCAGCGTGAAATATTCTATTCTTTGTTTTGATTCTGCCGCAAAATCAACCATCTCGGACAGTCACTCACCTGATGCAAAGGAAGGCTGTTTGCTTTAAGAAGCAAAATGCACATTTTCATCACTGTCTAGCTGGTTACACGGGCAGAACAGGCGGTGAGGTAGACTTCCTTGCACATTATTTCTGTTTGGATGCAAAAAGTAGGTGATGGATGTCTGACGTTGCTGTAAATAGGAGACGAGTTGTCCGAAAGGTTCAGGCGATGGACTGCTGATCCAGTGTGCTCCCACCCTCGTAGTTATTGTGTTAAAAACTTGATCCCTCTGTTTTTTTTGTCAATCACATTTAACGTCATTGCCAAATTCACCTTTTACTGACAAGGATGCAGCTCTTTCGTAATGTAATGTCTCAAATTAAAAATATATTCATCAAAGGGAAAACAGTAGCTGAACTATGGAGAGTGGAACCCATTAGATCGGTTTCTGAGAGTCAGCACAGGCACGATGGGCCGAATAGTAAACTACCGTCAGAATCTGAGATCTACGATCCTCGTAGGCGGCGGCTCGTTGGTCTAAGAGTATGATTCTCGCTATGGGTTTTTCAAAATTGAAATGCGAGAATTCCCGGGTTCAAATCCAGGATGAGCCCTGTCAACTTTTAGTCAAAGAATCGCTGCTGAGCAGGTCGACATGTGAGAAACCGAACATATTTCAAATTATAAACGTGTGATTTCGCTCCGTTGTTCCCACAGCGTCCAAATCCTGGAGTTTCCCAGGAGCAAAGTGAAACTCACCGAACAGAGTTCAGTTAAAGTATCTCAGATGCACTCGGCTCTGTGTCTCATTGGACAACCTAAACCTTTGTTTGGTTCCGGCCAATACTTGATCAGTCTATCTTCATTTCTGCATGCATGAGCTCACCTCCATTGGGATAAGCAGACGTTTGGCGTCAACCTCCACTTCAACGTGAAACAGACTCTGCCCTGAATATGAGTGCGTCCTGTTTCTCTCGTGCGGAAAAAATGTGAGAAGCTGGCTTTTGAATTAGTCCCTTGGCTGCTGAATTCAAACTGTACAGGAAATAAATCCGGGGTGGCCAAGCTGCCTGGTCTGATTAAAAGGCTTTCACACCGTATATTTCAGGCATGTTATCGTCTTCTGGCCTCAACATTAGGTTCAGCGTATCGTATCATAAGCACCGCTCCCATTGTCTGGTAATGGTTCTGCTGTTTCCACTAACACCTCCTCTGGTCCATCCTTTGTTACTTTATTGCCCGCTTACCACCCACTTTGCCTTTTCGCATTGTGCCATTTATTATTCAATCACTCCTACGCTCCACTCTATCACAGACATTCCCTTTTGTCCTTCCTCGCTGCCTATTATATTCCAGGAGCTATATTTGTTGAAAAAATCTATAAACTTTACATTTATCCTAAAATATCGGAATGATCTTCTGACTGAACCTGAACCCGGGATCTTCATCCACAGAATCTGCACGAACTGGTGAGTTTTACAAAATTCTCTGTTTTTGTTCATTCTGTTTCCGTATACCTTTTCAGGTGATGTGCTGATCGCCGGGGTCAGACTCTGTCTCTCTAACATGGAATGCTATCAGTCCCGGATCATTCTGTGTCTGTTTGAAAGGGATTGTGTTCACTCTCCCGGATTTCAATTTCAAATTTCAAAAACTGCCTTTGGAGAGTGCAGGAATTTTAGTTTGTTTGTGTGTTTGTGTAAGTGAGGGAGTGCGTGCAAACGTGCTGCGCGATCTTACTGTGCATTTCATGTCATGTGAGAAAAAAGGCATGACATGTAACTTGAAGCCATACTGATTTGATTGAACACGCATTCCAGGACTGCCTGACAGGAGAAGAAACTGCTGTGGGATTTTGCTATTCCACATCTGAAAGAAGGCAAATGACATAAGTTAGAAACATCGCGATTTTAGCGAGAGCTAGCGCATGGGCTATGTGACATGATGACCTCCTTCCCCCTTATTGTCAAATACAAATCAAATCAAGACAAGACAAGACATGACTGACTGACTGACTTAGTTTATATATATATAATATATATGTCTATATTTACATATACGTATATTTATAAACATTTCCTACTTTTTAACTTTCACAATAATAGTACTTTTTCTGTTCTGCCTGCACTGGGTTCTATTACATTTGACCTCTTTCACAGCACAAGCAGCTGCTGTCAGATGCTGCAGAAAGGTACTCGCGATTTTAAAATATCGACTTTGTTGCCCACATCTTCCATCAGTGCTTGTCTTACATCATGGGCTTACTGTGTTTGGGTATTTACTGATTGTATCACCTGATTTCCAGTGGAATTCATCCAGTCACACAGCCTTCGTTCAATCAAAAATATATAGATTATGAAACAATTATTTATTTATTCAATTCAAATCAAATTCACTGTTTTGCAATAACATTGTGAAATTATTGATTTTATTATTATGATAATTATATAGATATTTTAAATTGTCTTTTTGTCTGGGTTCGTTTTACTTCCGTCCCTCCTTCCTGCCTGTCCATCACCTGTGGCATCAACAACTGTCCCAGCCCCGACTGGTCCTGAGCCGCACGCTCATTCAGGCACAGTACAATTGCCTTCAAGAATGATAGAAATCCCACTTTATTCTTTTAAAAGTGAACTGCTGTCAGTCAAGGGTAATTCTGCATCTTTGTAATAGGGATATGCTTGTTGTTCAGGATCATTCGGTGTCTGCTTAAACGGGATGGTTGTCAGTTCCGGTTCACAATTTGCCCCTTTGTGACGTATTTTCTCATAATCCGGATCATTCTGCATAGTTTTAAAAGGAGTGTGATTTCAGCTACGATGACCGAATTGTTAAACTGTTGTGTTTCAAGCTACATTGACGTTGCCTGTGCCCGTGCGCATCCATATCGCAGCGCATCTATTCATTACTCGAAATATGCTCATGTTTTACTCAATCCATTCGTTGCAATAACCCTTATCCCAAATTTGCTCTCATTATAAAAAAGAACAAATTTTGAGCCAATGGCAGCGGCCGCGTGGCCTAATGGACAAGGCGTCTGACTTCGGTTATGACCATGATGTTATCAGAAGATTACAGGTTCGAGTCCTACCGCAGTCAACTAACTCGCAGCGTGAAATTTTATTTTCTTTGTTTTGATTCTGCCGCATTATCAACCATCTCGGACAGTCACTCACCTGATGCAAAGGAAGGCTGGTTGCTTTGAGAAGCTAAATGCACATTTTCTTCACTGTCGAGCTGGTTACACGGGCAGAACAGGCGGTGAGGTAGACTTCCTTGCACATTATTTCTGTTTGGATGCAAAAAGTAGGTGATGGATGTCTGACGTTGCTGTAAATAGGAGACGAGTTGTCCGAAAGGTTCAGGCGATGGACTGCTGATCCAGTGTGCTCCCACCCTCGTAGTTATTGTGTTAAAAACTTGATCCCTCTGTTTTTTTTGTCAATCACATTTAACCTCATTGCCAAATTCACCTTTTACTGACAAGGATGCAGCTCTTTGGTAATGTAATGTATCAAATTAAAAATATATTCATCAAAGGGAAAACAGTAGCTGATCTATGGAGAGGGGAACCCATTAGATCGGTCTCTGAGAGTCAGCACAGGCACGATGGGCCGAATAGTAAACTACCGTCAGAATCTGAGATCTACGATCCTCGTAGACGGCGGCTCGTTGGTCTAAGGGTATGATTCTCGCTATGGGTTTTTCAAAATTGAAATGCGAGAAGTCCCGGGTTCAAATCCAGGATGAGCCCTGTCAACTTTTAGTCAAAGAATCGCTGCTGAGCAGGTCGACATGTGAGAAAACGAACATATTTCAAATGATAAACGTGTGATTTCGCTCCGTTGTTCCCACAGCGTCCAAATCCTGGAGTTTCCCAGGAGCAAAGTGAAACTCACCGAACAGAGTTCAGTTAAAGTATCTCAGATGCACTCGGCTCTGTGTCTCATTGGACAAACTAAACCTGTGTTTGGTTCCGGCCAATACTTGATCAGTCTATCTTCGTTTCTGCATGCATGAGCTCACCTCCATTGGGATAAGCAGACATTCGGCGTCAACCTCCACTTCAACGTGAAACAGACTCTGCCCTGAATATGAGTTCGACCTGTTTCTCTCGTGCCGAAAAGATGTGAGAAGCTGGCTTTTGAATTAGTCCCTAGGCTGCTGAATTCAAACTGTACAGGAAATAAATCCGGGGTGGCCAAGCTGCCTGGTCTGATTAAAAGGCTTTCACACCGTATATTTCAGGCATGTTATCGTCTTCTGGCCTCAACATTAGGTTCAGCGTATCGTATACCGCTCCCATTGTCTGGTAATGGTTCTGCTGTTTCCACTAACACCTCCTCTGGTCCATCCTTTGTTACTTTATTGCCCGCTTACCACCCACTTTGCCTTTTCGCATTGTGCCATTTATTATTCAATCACTCCTACGCTCCACTCTATCACAGACATTCCCTTTTGTCCTTCCTCGCTGCCTATTATATTCCAGGAGCTATATTTGTTGAAAAAATCTGTAAACTTTAAATTTTTCCTAAAATATCGGAATGATCTTCTGACTGAACCTGAACCCGGGATCTTAATCCACAGAATCTGCACGAACTGGTGATTTTTACAAAATTCTCTGTTTTTGTTCATTCTGTTTCAGTATACCTTTTCAGGTGATGTGCTGATCGCCGGGGTCAGTCTCTGTCTCTCTAACATGGAATGCTACCAGTCCCGGATCATTCTGTGTCTGTTTGAAAGGGATTGTGTTCACTCTCCCGGATTTCAATTTCAAATTTCAAAAACTGCCTTTGGAGAGTGCAGGAATTTTAGTTTATTTGTGTGTTTGTGTAAGCGAGAGAGTGCGTGGAAACATGCTGCGCGATCTTACTGTGCATTTCATGTCATGTGAGAAAAAAGGCATGACATGTAACTTGAAGCCATACTGATTTGATTGAACACGCATTCCAGGACTGCCTGACAGGAGAAGAAACTGCTGTGGGATTTTGCTATTCCACATCTGAAAGAAGGCAAATGACATAAGTTCGAAACATCGCGATTTTAGCGAGAGCTTGCGCATGGGCTATGTGACATGATGACCTCCTTCCCCCTTATTGTCAAATACAAATCAAATCAAGACAAGACAAGACATGACTGACTGACTGACTTAGTTTATATATATATATATATGTCTATATTTACATATACGTATATTTATAAACATTTCCTACTTTTTAACTTTCACAATAATAGTACTTTTTCTGTTCTGCCTGCACTGGGTTCTATTACATTTGGCCTCTTTCACAGCACACGCAGCTGCTGTCAGATGCTGCAGAAAGGTACTCGCGATTTTAAAATATCGACTTTGTTGCCCACATCTTCCATCGGTGCTTGTCTGACACCATGGGCTTACTGTGTTTGGGTATTTACTGATTGTATCACCTGATTTCCAGTGGAATTCATCCAGTCACACAGCCTTCGTTCAATCAAAAATATATAGATTATGAAACAATTATTTATTTATTCAATTCAAATCAAATTCACTGTTTTGCAATAAAATTGTGAAATTATTGATTTTATTATTATGATAATTATATAGATATTTTAAATTGTCTTTTTGTCTGGGTTCGTTTTACTTCCCTCCCTCCTTCCTGCCTGTCCATCACCTGTGGCATCAACAACTGTCCCAGCCTCGACTGGTCCTGAGCCCCACGCTCACTCAGGCACAGTACAATTGCCTTCAAGAATGATAGTAATCCCACTTTATTCTTTTAAAGGTGAACTGCTGTCAGTCAAGGGTAATTCTACATCTTTGTAATAGGGATGTGCTTGTTGTTCAGGATCATTCGGTGTCTGCTTAAACGGGATGGTTGTCAGTTCCGGTTCACAATTTGCCCCTTTGTGACGTATTTTCTCATAATCCGGATCATTCTGCATAGTTTTAAAAGGAGTGTGATTTCAGCTACGATGACCGAATTGTTAAACTGTTGTGTTTCAAGCTACATTGACGTTGCCTGTGCCCGTGCGCATCCATATCGCAGCGCATCTATTCATTACTCGAAATATGCTCATGTTTTACTCAATCCATTCGTTGCAATAACCCTTATCCCAAATTTGCTCTCATTATAAAAAAGAACAAATTTTGAGCCAATGGCAGCGGCCGCGTGGCCTAATGGACAAGGCGTCTGACTTCGGTTGTGACCCTGATGTTATCAGAAGATTTTAGGTTCGAGTCCTACCGCAGTCAACTAACTCGCAGCGTCAAATATTCTATTCTTTGTTTTGATTCTGCCGCAAAATCAACCATCTCGGACAGTCACTCACCTGATGCAAAGGAAGGCTGTTTGCTTTAAGAAGCTAAATGCACATTTTCATCACTGTCGAGCTGGTTACACGGGCAGAACAGGCGGTGAGGTAGACTTCCTTGCACATTATTTCTATTTGGATGCAAAAAGTAGGTGATGGATGTCTGACGTTGCTGTAAATAGGAGACGAGTTGTCCGAAAGATTCAGGCGATGGACTGCTGATCCAGTGTGCTCCCACCCTCGTAGTTATTGTGTTAAAAACTTGATCCCTCTGTTTTTTTTGTCAATCACATTTAACGTCATTGCCAAATTCACCTTTTACTGACAAGGATGCAGCTCTTTCGTAATGTAATGTCTCAAATTAAAAATATATTCATCAAAGGGAAAACAGTAGCTGAACTATGGAGAGTGGAACCCATTAGATCGGTTTCTGAGAGTCAGCACAGGCACGATGGGCCGAATAGTAAACTACCGTCAGAATCTGAGATCTACGATCCTCGTAGGCGGCGGCTCGTTGGTCTAAGAGTATGATTCTCGCTATGGGTTTTTCAAAATTGAAATGCGAGAATTCCCGGGTTCAAATCCAGGATGAGCCCTGTCAACTTTTAGTCAAAGAATCGCTGCTGAGCAGGTCGACATGTGAGAAACCGAACATATTTCAAATTATAAACGTGTGATTTCGCTCCGTTGTTCCCACAGCGTCCAAATCCTGGAGTTTCCCAGGAGCAAAGTGAAACTCACCGAACAGAGTTCAGTTAAAGTATCTCAGATGCACTCGGCTCTGTGTCTCATTGGACAACCTAAACCTTTGTTTGGTTCCGACCAATACTTGATCAGTCTATCTTCGTTTCTGCATGCATGAGCTCACCTCCATTGGGATAAGCAGACATTCGGCGTCAACCTCCACTTCAACGTGAAACATACTCTGCCCTGAATATGAGTTCGACCTGTTTCTCTCGTGCCGAAAAGATGTGAGAAGCTGGCTTTTGAATTAGTCCCTTGGCTGCTGAATTCAAACTGTACAGGAAATAAATCCGGGGTGGCCAAGCTACCTGGTCTGATTAAAAGGCTTTCACACCGTATATTTCAGGCATGTTATCGTCTTCTGGCCTCAACATTAGGTTCAGCGTATCGTATACCGCTCCCATTGTCTGGTAATGGTTCTGCTTTTTCCACTAACACCTCCTCTGGTCCATCCTTTGTTACTTTATTGCCCGCTTACCACCCACTTTGCCTTTTCGCATTGTGCCATTTATTATTCATCACTCCTACGCTCCACTCTATCACAGACATTCCCTTTTGTCCTTCCTCGCTGCCTATTATATTCCAGGAGCTATATTTGTTGAAAAAATCTGTAAACTTTAAATTTTTCCTAAAATATCGGAATGATCTTCTGACTGAACCTGAACCCGGGATCTTCATCCACAGAATCTGCACGAACTGGTGAGTTTTACAAAATTCTCTGTTTTTGTTCATTCTGTTTCCGTATACCTTTTCAGGTGATGTGCTGATCGCCGGGGTCAGTCTCTGTCTCTCTAACATGGAATGCTATCAGTCCCGGATCATTCTGTGTCTGTTTGAAAGGGATTGTGTTCACTCTCCCGGATTTCAATTTCAAATTTCAAAAACTGCCTTTGGAGAGTGCAGGAATTTTAGTTTGTTTGTGTGTTTGTGTAAGCGAGAGAGTGCGTGCAAACGTGCTGCGCGATCTTACTGTGCATTTCATGTCATTTGAGAAAAAAGGCATGACATGTAACTTGAAGCCATACTGATTTGATTGAACACGCATTCCAGGACTGCCTGACAGGAGAAGAAACTGCTGTGGGATTTTGCTATTCCACATCTGAAAGAAGGCAAATGACATAAGTTAGAAACATCGCGATTTTAGCGAGAGCTTGCGCATGGGCTATGTGACATGATGACCTCCTTCCCCCTTATTGTCAAATCCAAATCAAATCAAGACAAGACAAGACATGACTGACTGAATGACTTAGTTTATATATATAATATATGTCTATATTTACATATACGTATATTTATAAACATTTCCTACTTTTTAACTTTCACAATAATAGTACTTTTTCTGTTCTGCCTGCACTGGGTTCTATTACATTTGACCTCTTTCACAGCACACGCAGCTGCTGTCAGATGCTGCAGAAAGGTACTCGCGATTTTAAAATATCGACTTTGTTGCCCACATCTTCCATCGGTGCTTGTCTTACACCATGGGCTTACTGTGTTTGGGTATTTACTGATTGTATCACCTGATTTCCAGTGGAATTCATCCAGTCACACAGCCTTCGTTCAAAATAAAATATATTGATTATGAAACAATTATTTATTTATTCAATTCAAATCAAATTCACTGATTTGCAATAAAATTGTGAAATTATTGATTTTATTATTATGATAATTATATAGATATTTTAAATTGTCTTTTTGTCTGGGTTCGTTTTACTTCCCTCCCTCCTTCCTGCCTGTCCATCACCTGTGGCATCAACAACTGTCCCAGCCCCGACTGGTCCTGAGCCCCACGCTCATTCAGGCACAGTACAATTGCCTTCAAGAATGATAGAAATCCCACTTTATTCTTTTAAAAGTGAACTGCTGTCAGTCAAGGGTAATTCTACATCTTTGTAATAGGGATGTGCTTGTTGTTCAGGATCATTCGGTGTCTGCTTAAACGGGATGGTTGTCAGTTCCGGTTCACAATTTGCCCCTTTGTGACGTATTTTCTCATAATCCGGATCATTCTGCATAGTTTTAAAAGGAGTGTGATTTCAGCTACGATGACAGAATTGTTAAACTGTTGTGTTTCAAGCTACATTGACGTTGCCTGTGCCCGTGCGCATCCATATCGCAGCGCATCTATTCATTACTCGAAATATGCTCATGTTTTACTCAATCCATTCGTTGCAATAACCCTTATCCCAAATTTGCTCTCATTATAAAAAAGAACAAATTTTGAGCCAATGGCAGCGGCCGCGTGGCCTAATGGACAAGGCGTCTGACTTCGGTTGTGACCCTGATGTTATCAGAAGATTACAGGTTCGAGTCCTACCGCAGTCAACTAACTCGCAGCGTGAAATTTTCTATTCTTTGTTTTGATTTGCCTCAAAATCAACCATATCGGACAGTCACTCACCTGATGCAAAGGATGGCTGTTTGCTTTAAGAAGCTAAATGCACATTTTCATCACTGTCGAGCTGGTTACACGGGCAGAACAGGCGGTGAGGTAGACTTCCTTGCACATTATTTCTGTTTGGATGCAAAAAGTAGGTGATGGATGTCTGACGTTGCTGTAAATAGGAGACGAGTTGTCCGAAAGGTTCAGGCGATGGACTGCTGATCCAGTGTGCTCCCACCCTCGTAGTTATTGTGTTAAAAACTTGATCCCTCTGTTTTTTTTGTCAATCACATTTAACCTCATTGCCAAATTCACCTTTTACTGACAAGGATGCAGCTCTTTGGTAATGTAATGTCTCAAATTAAAAATATATTCATCAAAGGGAAAACAGTAACTGAACTATGGTGAGGGGAACCCATTAGATCGGTCTCTGAGAATCAGCACAGGCACGATCGGCCGAATAGTAAACTACCGTCAGAATCTGAGATCTACGGTCCTCGTAGACGGCGGCTCGTTGGTCTAAGGGTATGATTCTCGCTTTGGGATTTTCAAAATTGAAATGCGAGAAGTCCCGGGTTCAAATCCAGGATGAGCCATGTCAACTTTTAGTCAAAGAATCGCTGCTGAGCAGGTGGACATGTGAGAAAACGAACATATTTCAAATTATAAACGTGTGATTTCGCTCCGTTGTTCCCACAGCGTCCAAATCCTGGAGTTTCCCAGGAGCAAAGTGAAACTCACTGAACAGAGTTAAGTTAAAGTATCTCAGATGCACTCGGCTCTGTGTCTCATTGGACAACCTAAACCTGTGTTTGGTTCCGGCCAATACTTGATCAGTCTATCTTCATTTCTGCATGCATGAGCTCACCTCCATTGGGATAAGCAGACATTCGGCGTCAACCTCCACTTCAACGTGAAACAGACTCTGCCCTGAATATGAGTGCGTCCTGTTTCTCTCGTGCCGAAAAGATGTGAGAAGCTGGCTTTTGAATTAATCCCTTGGCTGCCGAATTCAAACCGTACAGGAAATAAATCCGGGGTGGCCAAGCTGCCTGGTCTGATTAAAAGGCGTTCACTCCCTACATTTCAGGCATGTTATAGTGTTCTGGCCTCAACATTAGATTCAACGTATCGGATCATAAGCACCGATCCCATTGTCTGGTAATGGTTCTGCTGTTCCCACTAACACCTCCTCCGGACCATTCTTTGTTACTTTATTGCCCGCTCACCACCCACTTTGCCTTTTCGCATTGTGCCATTTATTATCCAATCACTCCTACGCTCCACTCTATCACAGACATTCCCTTTTGTCCTTCCTCGCTGCCTATATTTTCCAGGCCTTAATTTTGTTGAAAGAAATCTGTAAAGTTTACATTTTTCCTAAAATATCGGAATGATCATCTGACTGAACGTGAACCCGGGATCTTCATCCACAGAATCTGCACGAACTGGTGAGTTTTACACAATTCTTTGTTTTTGTTCATTCTGTTTCCCTATCGCTTTTACGGTAATGTGCTGATGGCTGGGGACAATCTCTGTCTCTCTAAAATGGTGTGCTATCATTCCCGGTTAGTACTGTGTCTGTTTAAAAGGGATGTGCTGTCTGTTCCGGATTTCAAATTTCAAATTTCAAAAACTGCCTTTGGAGGGTGCAGGAATTTTAGTTTGTTTGTGTGTTTGTGTAAGCGAGGGAGTGCGTGCAAACGTGTTGCGCGATCTTACTGTGCATTTCATGTCATGTGAGAAAAAAGGCATCACATGCAACTTGAAGCCACACTGATTTGATTGAACACGCATTCCAGAACTGCCTGACAGGAGAAGAATCTGCTGTGGGATTTTGCTATTCCACATCTGAAATAAGGCAAATGACATAAGTTAGAAACATCGCGATTTTAGCGAGAGCTTGCGTATGGGCTGTGTGACATGATGAGCTCCTTCTCCCTTATTTTCAAATACAAATCAGATCAAGACAAGACAAGACATGATGACTGATTGACTTTGTTTAGATTTATATATATATATATATATATATATATATATATGTATATTCACTTACATTCCCTATTTGCTAACATTCACAATAAATGTGCTTTTTCTGTTCTGGCTGCAATACCTCTATTACATTTGATGTCTTTCACAGCACAAGCAGCTGCTGTCAGATCCAGCAGAAAGGCACTCGCGACTTTAAAAGGTCGCATTTGTTGCCCACATCTTCCCTCGTGGCTTGCCTTCCACCATGGGCTGACTGTGTTTGGGTATTTACTGACTGCACCACCTGATTTCCAGTGGAATTCATCCAGTCACACAGCCTTCGTTTAATCAAAAATATATAGATTATGAAACAATTATTTATTTATTTAAATAAAATAAAATTCAATTTTTTGAAATAAAATTGTAAATGTATTTATTTTCTTATTATGATAAATATATATATATATATATTTCAAATTGGCTTTTTGTCTCGGTTATTTTTACTTCCCTCCCTCCTTTCTGCCTGTCTATCACCTGTGGCTTCAATAACCGTCTCTGCCCCGCGTGTTCCTCAGACCCGCGCTCACTCACGCACAGCACAATTGCCTTCAGGAATGATGGAAATCCCACTTTATTCTTTTGAAACGGAACTGCTGTCAATCATGCGTCATTCGACATCTGTAAAAGGGATGTACTTGCAGTCCCGATTCATTCGGTGTCAGTTTAAACGGGGTGGTTGTCAGTTCCGGTTTATGTTTTGCCCTTTTAAGACGTATTTGCTCAGAATGCCGGATCATCCTGTTTAGTTTTAAAAGGAGTGTGATTTCAGCTGCGATGACCGAATTGTTAAACTGTTGTGTTTCATGGTACATTGACGTTGCCTGTGCCCGTGCGCATCCATATCGCAGCGCATCTAGTTATTATTCGAAATATGCTCATGTTTTCCTGCATCCATTCCTTGAAATAAACCCCTGTCCCAAATTTGCTCTCAAAATAAAAAAACAACAATTTTTGTGCCAATGGCAGCGGCCGCGTGGCCTAATGCATAAGGCGTTTGACTTCGATTGTAACCACGATGTTATCAGAAGATTGCAGGATCGATTTCTGCCGCGGTCAACTAACTCGCTGCGTGAAATTTTAATTATTTGCATTGATTCTGCCTCAAAAGCAACCATCTCGGACAGTTACTCACCTGAAATAAAGGAAGGCTGTTTGCTTTAAGATGCTAATGGTACATTTTCATCACTGTCGATCTGGTTCCAAGGGCAGAACAGGCGGTGAAGTACAATGTTTTTGCACGTTATTTCTGTTTGGTTGCAAAGGGAATGGATGTCTGACGTTGCTGTAAATAGGAGACGAGGTGTCCGAGAGTTTCAGGCGATGGACTGCTAATCCAGTGTGCTCCCACCCTCGTCGTTATTATGTTAAACCTTTGACCCCTCTGGATTTTTTTGTCAATCACATTTAACCTCATTGCCAAATTCACTTTTTACTGACAAGGATACAACTCTTTGGTAATGTAATGTCTCAAATTAATATTTTATTCATCAAATGGAAAACATTAGCAGGACAATGGAGAGGGGGACTCATTCGATTGGTCTCTGAGCGTCAGCACAGGCACGATGGGCCGAATAGCAACCTACCGTCAGAATCTGAGAGCAGCGCTCATCGTTGTAGGTGGCTCGTTGGTCTAGGGGTGTGATTCTCACTTTGGGATTTTCATAATTGGAAATGCGAGAGGTCCCGGGTTCAAATCCCGGACGAGCCCTGTTAACTTTTAGTCAAAGGACCGCTTCTGAGCCGGTCGACATTTGAGAAAAAAAGACATATTACAAATTGAATCGTGTGAAATCGCTCCGTTGTTCCCACATCGTCCAAATCTTTTAGATTCCCAGGAGCAAAGTGAATCTCACCTAACTGAGTAAAATTAAAATATCTCAGATGTACTCGGCTCTGTGTCTCATTGGACAACCTGAACTCGTGTTTGGTTCCGGCCAATACTTGATCAGCATATCTTCATTTCTGCATGCATGAGCTCACCTCCATTCAGATATGCATACATTCGGCGTCAATCTCAACTTCAACTTGAAACATACTCTGCCCTGAATATGAGGGCGTCCTGTTTCTCTCGCGCCGAAAAGATGTGAGAAGCTGGCTTTTGAATTAGTCCCTTGGCTGCCGAATTTAAACCGTACAGGAAATCAATCCGGGGTGGCCAAACTGCCTGGTCTGATTAAAAGGCGTTCACACCCTATATTTCAGGCATGTTATAGTCTTCTGGCCTCAACATTAGGTTCAACGTATCGGATCATAAGCACCGCTCCCATTTTCTGGTAATGGTTCTGCTGTTCCCACTAACACCTCCTCTGGTCCATCCTTTGTTACTTTATTGCCCGCTTACCACTCACTTTGCCTTTTCGCATTGTGCCATTTATTATTCAATCACTCCTAAGCTCCATTGTATCACTGACATTCCCTTTTGTCCTTCCTCGCTGCCTATTTTATTCCAGGCGCTATTTATGTTGAAAAAATCTGTAAACTTTCCGTTTTTCCTAAAATATCGAAATGATCATTTGACTGAACGTGAGCCCGGGATCTTCATCCACAGAATCTGCACGATCTGCTGAGTTTTACAGAATGCTTTGTTTTTGTTCATTGTGTTTCTGTATCCCTTTTAAGGTGATGTGCTGGTCTGCCAGGGGTCATTCTCTGTCTCTCCAAAATGGTGTGCTCTCAGTATCGGATCATTATCTATCTGTTTAAAAGGTATGTGCTGTCGGTCCCGGATTTCAAATTTCAAATTTCAAAAACTGCCTTTTGAGGGTGCAGGAATTTTAGTTTGTTTGTGTGTTTGTGTCAGCGAGGGAGTGCGTGCAGACGTGCTGTGTGATCTTACTGTGCATTTCATGTCATGGGAGAAAAAAGGCATTATTTGCAACTTGAAGCCACACTGATTTGATTGAACACGCATTCGAGGACTGCCTGACAGGAGAAGAATCTGCTGTGGGATTTTGCTGTTCCACATCTGAAAGAAGGCAAATTACATAAGTCAGAAACATAGCGATTTTAGCGAGAGCTTGCGTATGGGCTGTGTGACATGATGCCCCCTTATTTTCAAATACAAATCAAATCAAGGCAAGACAAGACATGATGACTGATTGACTTTGTTTAGATATATATATATATATATGTAAATTCACATACATTCCCTACTTGCTAACATTCACAATAAATGTGCTTTTTCTGTTCTGGCTGCAATACCTCTATTACATTTGATGTCTTTCACAGCACAAGCAGCTGCTGTCAGATCCAGCAGAAAGGCACTCGCGACTTTAAAAGTTCGCCTTTGTTGCCCACATCTTCCCTCGTGGCTTGTCTTCCACCATGGGCTTACTGTCTTTGGGTATTTACTGACTGCACGCCCTGATTTCCAGGGGAATTCATCCAGTCACACAGACTGCGTTCAATCAAAAATATATAGGTTATGAAACAATTATTTATTTATTTAAATCAAATCAACTTTAATTTTTTGCAATAAAATTGTAAAAATATTTATTTTCTTATTATAATAAATACATAGATACTTTAAATTGTATTTTTGTCTGGGTTGGTTTTACTTCCCTCCCTCCTTCCTGCCTGTCTATCACCTGTGGCTTCAACAACAGTCCCAGCCCCGACTGGTCCTGAGCCCCACACTCACTCACGCACAGCATAATTGCCTTCAAGAAAGATAGAAATCCCACTTTATTCTTTTAAAAGCGAACTGCTGTCAGTCAAGGGTCATTCTACATCTTTGTAATCGGGATGTGATTGTTGTTCAGGATCATTTGGCGTCTGCTTAAACGGGATGGTTGTCAGTTCCGGTTCATCATTTGCCCCTTTATGACGTATTTTCTCATAATCCGGATCATCCTGTATAGTTTTAAAAGGAGTGTGATTATCAGCTGCGATGACCGAATTGTGAAACTGTTGTGTTTCAAGCTACATTGACGTTGCCTGTGCCCGTGCGCATCCATATCGCAGCGAATTTATTCATTACTCGAAATATGCTCAATGTTTTCCTACATTCATTCATTAAAATAACCTTTGTCCCAAATTTGCTCTCAAGATAAAAAAAACAGCAAATTTTGCGCCAATGGCAGCAGCAGCGTGGCCGAATGGATAAGGTGTCTGACTTCGATTGTAATCACGATGTTATCAGAAGATTGCAGGTTTGAGTCCTGTCGCGGTCAACTAACTCGCCACGTGAAATTTTATATTCTTTGTTTTGATTCTGCCTCAAAACCAACCATCTCGGACAGTCACTCACCTGAAGTAAAGGAAGGCTGTTTGCTTTAAGAAGCTAGTGGCACATTTTCATCACTGTCCATCTGGTTCCACGGGCAGAACAGGCGGTGAAGTAGACTTTTTTGCACGTTATTTCTGTTTTGATGCAAAGGGGATGGATGTCTGATGTTGCTGTAAATAGGAGACGAGGTGGCCGAGAGTTTCAGGCGATGGACTGCTAATCTAGTGTGCTCCCACCCTCGTTGTTATTGTGTTAAACATTTGACCCCTCTGGTTTTTTTGTCAATCACATTTAACCTCATTGCCAAATTCACTTTTTACTGACAAGGATGCATCTCTTTGGTAATGTAATGTCTTAAATTAATAATATATTCATCAAAGGGAAAACATTAGCAGGACTATGGAGAGGGGGACTCATGAGATAGGTCTCTGCGAGTCAGCACAGGCACGATGGGCCGAATGGTAAACTACCGTCAGAATCTGAGAGCTACGCTCCTCATCGGCGGTGGCTCGTTGGTCTAGGCGTATGATTCTCGCTTTGGGATTTTCATAACTGAAATGCGAGCGATCCCGGATGAGCCCTGCCAACTTTTAGTCAAATAACCGGTTCTGAGCCAGTCGACCTGTGAGAGAACGGATATATTACAAATTGAAACGTGTGATTTCGCTCCGTTGTTTCCACAGCGTCCAAATCCTGGAGTTTCCCAGGATCAAAGTGAAAATCACCTAACTGAGTAAAGTTAAATTATCTCAGATGTACTCGGCTCTGTGTCTCATTGGACAACCTAAACCCGTGTTTGGTTCCGGCCAATACTTGATCAGTATATCTTCATTTCTGCATGCATGAGCTCACCTCCATTGGGATTAACATATATTCTGCGTTCGTCTCCACTTCAACCTCAAACATACTCTGCCCTGAATATGAGTGCGTCCTGTATCTCTAGCGCTGAAAAGATGTGAGAAGCTGGCTTTGGATTTAGTCCCTTGGCTGCCGAATTCAAACCGTACAGGAAATCAATCGGTGGTGGCCAAGCTGCCTGGTCTGATTAAAAGGCGTTCAAACCCTACATTCCAGGCATGTTATAGTGTTCTGTCCTCAACATTAGGTTCAGTGTATCGGATCATAAGCACCGCTCCCATTATCTGCTAATGGTTCTGCTGTTCACACTAACACCTCCTCTGCTCCATCCTTTGTTATTTTACACCCGCTTACCACCCACTTTGCCTTTTCGCATTGTGCCATTTATTATTCAATCACTACTGAGCTCCACTGTATCACAGACATTTCCTTTTGTCCTTCCTCGCTGCCTATTTTTTTCCAGGCGCTATTTTTGGAAAACAAATGTGTAAACTTTACATTTTTCCTAAAATATCGGAATGATCATCTGACTGAACGTGAACCCGGGATCTTCATCCACAGAATCTGCACGACCTGTTAACTTTAAAGAAATCTCTGTTTTTGTTCAATCTGTTTCCGTATCCCTTTTAAGGTGATGTGCTGATGACCGGGGTCTTTTTCTGTCTCTCGAAAATTGTGTGCTATCAGTCCCGGATCGTTCTGTGTCTGTTTAAAAGGGATGTGCTGTCTGTCCCGGATTTCCAATTTCAAATTTGGAGGGTGCAGGAATTTTAGTCTGTGTGTGTGTTTGTGTAAGTAAGAGAGTGTGTGCAAACGTGTTGCGCGTTCTTACTGTGCATTTCATGTCATGTGAGAAAAAAGGCATCACATGCAACTTGAAGCCACACTGATTTGATTGAGCACGGATTCGATGACTGCCTGACAGGAGAAGAATGTGCTGTGGGATTTTCTATTGCACATCTGAAAGTAGGCAACTTACATAACGTAGCCAAATTTGCTGACGATACAAAGATGGGAGGAAAAGCAATGTGTGAGGAGGACACAAAATATCTGCAAAAGGACAAAGGCAGGCTCAGTGAGTGGTCACAAATTTGGCAGCTAGAGTACAATGATTGAAAGTGTGAGATCAAGCACTTTTGCAGAAAATTCACGAGCAAATTATTATTTAAATGGAGAAAGATTGCAAAGTGATGCAGTACACCGGCAACTGAGAGTACTTGCATGAAACACAAAATGATAGCATGCAGGTATAGCAATTGATCAGGTAGGCCAATGGTATCTTGGCCTTTATTGCAAAGGGGTTGGAGTATAAAAGCAGGAGAGTCTTGCTACAGCTATATAAGTTATGGATGAGGCCACACCAGGAATATTGCGTGCAGTTTTGTTTTCCATATTAATGAAACTATATACTTGCTTTGGAGGCAGTTCAGAGCAACTTCACTGGGTTGATTCCGAGGATGAGGGGGTTGACTTATGAGGAAAGTTTGAGCTGGCTGGGCCTCTACTCTTTGGAATTCAGAAGAATGAGAGGTGATCTTATTGAAAAGTATAAGATTATGAGGGAGCTTGACAAAGTGAATGCAGAGAGGATCTTTCCACTGATGGAAGAGACTAGAACTAGAGGGCATGATCTTAGAATAAGGGGCCACCCATTTAAAACAGAGATGAGCACTGTTCGGATATAAATCCAGCCTCTCCCTTTAAAATGAAGTGAACACAAAATAACGAGAAATTGCCAAAACCCAGGATTGAACCATAGACTTTGAAATCTCCAGTCTACTGCGCTCCAACTGAGCTATCACACCCGACAGCAGACATACGAAAAATTTCTCACACATTTCTGAAAGAAAATCTAACCCCGAGAGGAATTGTCCCGCTCACTATATCCTCACTTTGGGGCATTGGGTCCCAAACAAATCTAGGAACTCAGCTTGTGTTATTGTAATGTAAAATAATATTGAAAATCTCTATGCTCAGGTTAAGTTATCACTGCCTATGGCGCAGGCACGCTCTGATTACAGTCTTGTACACTTTTCTAATTTCAAAATGGTGCATGTGTCCACACTGGCACTGAATTGCCTGATAGCCGTGCTGTAATGAGCAGGGTTTGTTAGGGTGATGCAGCGCCAGAACGTACATGGAAGACTAATGTTAATTGTGATTGTTCTACACTGCAGTTAAATGTTGTTAAAACTTACAGTTTCAATCTGCAATGTTGAGAGATGTCGAGTTGTTTACTGCTGAACTTAAAACAATAGTGGGGGAAGTATTTTGTACCGCTGCAACGAATGATGCGCTGCTGATGTTAGGGGCAGCAGCAGTGTGGTGAGCTGCAAGTGTGTTCAGGAGCACCCACAGTGCGGCTAGGCATCCACTGAAATCTATTTCATTCTGTCCTTTTTTCTGGATTTTGCACTCTTGGAGCCGGTGAACATTTGCTTTGGTTTGCCTGTCTCTGGGACAGAGCTGTTCTGTCTGTCTATTCCTACTTATGACCATTTACGGGACCAGGCCGCTGCTTCAACTTTTATCAGCATCCCAGCAACACAAATAAACAGAAAGTTTGCCTCTCCGCCCCAGCGGGAAACAAGAAATGGATGTTATTCCAAATAATTCCCAACCCTTGGGATTCTGTGCGGATTTGTTTTATTTTGAAAGATTGGATTTTAAATGTTAGGAACAACCGAATAAAATATGAGAACTACTTGAATGGCGCGTAAGGGGATATCGGCGTTATTAGTACCAACTGAGCTAACCGGCCACAAAGTGTGTTGAAGGTAGGTGCCCGCCCAGCCTGAGGGGATTGTGTTTCCGGCTCACACTGGGTGACCGAGTTACTGCAAAAACATTGAACACATGATATCGCTTAAACATTGTTCGCTGTTCATATATAAAACTGGACAGGGTGTAAATAAGAAGTAATAGAAAAACAGCGCATGAATCGAACAATTCATTGTAGAAATTATTATCATGCAAGCGCTGAGCAGCCCATCTCTCAAGCACTCTCCAGATATAAAACCAGCTTCTCTCATTAAATGAAAGGAACACAAAATAACCAGCAATTGCCGAAACCCGGGATGTTTAAATCTTCAGTCTAACGCTTTCCCAACTGAGCTTTTTCGGCCCGACAGCAAATGAAGCAAAACTTTCTCACAGCTTTTTTAAAGAACAGCTAACCCCGGGAGGAATTGCCCCGCTCACTCAGTCCTCACTTCGGGGCAATGGGTCCCAAACAGATCTCGGAGTTCAGGTTGTGCTAATGTAATATATAATGATAATGAAAATATTTACGCTCAGGATAAGTTATCAGTGCCCATAGGCCAGGCACAATCTGATTCCAATCTTGCACACATTGCTAAGTTTAAAATGTTGAATTTTCCACACTGGCAGTGCATTGACTGATAGCCGTGCTGTGGTAAGCAAGGATGATGTGCTGCAAAAAGGTACATTGAAGACTAATGATGGACATGACTGGCAACATTTACTGTGTCAATCAGCAATTCTAGTTTCAGTTGTTGAGAGAGGTCTAGTCATTGACTGCTGACTTTAAAACAGCAGGCACAGAAGTGTATGTTGTATAGCTGCAACAAATAATGCGCTGCTGATGGTTGGAGCAGCAGCAGTGTGGTGAGCTGTAAATTTGTTCAGGAGTAGCAATGTAAATAGCCGAAAATACACTGTTCTCTGACCGGAAATCAAACCCAGGCTGCAGCGGTAAAAGCACCAAATCCTCACCACTAGTCCAGCGGGGAAGCTACTGCAAATATATTTGCCAGCAAACAGTCTGTTATGTATGCACGCCTACAATGTTATGATGTAATGTTATGATGTAATGTTATGATGTACTGTAACACTGACTGTACCTTCACCCTGTACACACCTTACCTGTACACCAGAGGCTGCTGCTGCTGGAGACCTAAGGGTCACCTGCACACTGCAGGTAACGCTGTATAAAAGGGAGCTCACCTCTTGGTGTCATCACTCTAGCTGCAATAAAGGACTACAGTCTTCACAGTTTAAGTATCAAACCCCTGCATCGTGGATTCATTAACAGAATATCTACCGACACAATAACTGGCGACGAGGTCACGAACTACACGCACAACATTTCGTGTGTCAGCAACTGTCAACTTTTCACCGATGAGGAAGATATGGACGCCTTCATGGAAAGGTTAAAGCACTTCTTCATAGTCAACCACCTGGATGGGGACACACCGGCTACACTGCCACACAAGTGCAGGGCCGTCCTGCTTAGTAGTTGTGGGCCCACTATCCATGGTCTTGTCAGGGACTTGCTAGCCCCAGCGAAGACAACAAACAAGAGCTATGGGGAACTTGTAGCCTAATGCAGGAGCAACTGATACCCAAAGACAGCATCCTCACAGCCAGGCACCGGTTCTACACTCACCGGCGACCCGAAGGCCAAGAAATTGCTAAGTATGCTGCAGATTTAAGAAGATCACCATGTGATTTTGGCGACCACCTTAACGAAGCACTAAGGGACAAATTTGTTTGTGGAACCGGCCACAAGGGCCTCCTCCACAAACTGCTCTCTGCAGACATCACAGTCACCCAGCAGAATGCAATTAAATTGAGCCAGGCCTACGTGATTTCAGGCAGCGACTCCAAGCGAATAATGACCCACACCCAGAACCCTAAACTAAGGAATTCAATGAACTGAATGGCTACTTCTAAAGGCAGAAATGCTGCCCTGAGTCCCGCAGCCCTGCATTCACCAAATGGGACAAATCGGTTAGCCCCATGCTGGCGCTGTGGAGGAAACCACAGGGCCCAGCAGTGCCGCTACAAAGACTATAGATGCAAAGGCTGCAAAGCGAAAGGGCACCTTCAGAGAATGTACAGAAAAAGCTTTACTCAGCACATCGCTGAAGAATTGTCTGATCAACTGGGCTCCGACATAGATGAAGGTGAAGCTGCTCAACCCCTAGAAGAAAAGTGTGGAATTTATACCTCCTCCACTGAAAGTTCCCCATGGAAGATGGAAGTAGCCATGATAGGAGTTCCAATTTCAATGGAGATGGAAACAGAGGCGAGCCAGTCTTTGATGAGCCAGCCGACCTTTGAAAAACTTTGGATCAATCCCGCCAAATGAGCAAAACTGTCTCCTGTCCAAGTGAAGCCGCTCACCTACACCAAAGGCAAATCACAGTCACTGGCAGTGGGGATGTCCAGGTCGCCCAGGGCGGTGTGATAAATCAATCTCCCACTGTGGATCATTGCCATCGAGGGTCCAACACTGCTGGGAAGAAGTTGGATGAAGCAGGTCCAGGGAAGGAGTTGGATGAAGCAGGTCCAAGTCAGTCGAAGTGATGACGGCCTCCGGGCTCCAGCAATCCACATCCCATTCAGTACAGAACTTGGATCCATGGCTGCACCTAGAAATCCTACCGTCCAGCTCTACTGCGCGGCGACAACTTCACAACACCATGGCGACATCACCAGAACCAAACATCCAGACTTCACCTTCCGGGGCGTGGCAGAACTCCAAGTGAAGCAAATCGTCGAGAAAAGTGGATTCCCGGCGTCTGTGGCTGGACCTGAGAAGGAGAGATCATCACAGCCTAACTGGAGGAGAGCGAGAAGATGGCGGCCGCACCACGAGGCGAAGAACCTAAAATCAAAATGGCCACGACCAGACCACGAGGGGCAGCGTTGGAGGAGCGACACGTGGCAACGTGCGGCGAAGTGGATTGGAAGGCCCCCTTAAACGAGACCGGTAACTGAAAGAATTGAACAGGACAGTTTCAATGTAAAGATGACAAGGACTTTAAAGTTACAAATACAGTTAGCAAATGCAGGTATGATAATGTACCGTTGAATTGTGATGCTGGAATAACTGATGAGAAAATGTAATGAATGCTTGTGTAAGTGATGTTGAGAACAAGTTTGTAACGCTTAATGATGATGATAGAAATTTAGAAATGCCAAATGCAACCATGTGTGGAGAGACCAAGATACAAGAAATTGATGTAAATGCTGTAAGTTACAATGTAAAGAGAGAAAGCAGTGTAGATTGGACTCTGTATGATTGGAGACAATATGTCATGTATACAAGAAGTATACTGTTAAAGGACACCGGGTTCAACAGGGACAATGTTAATACAGCGGAATCCCCCAGTGGGAGACCCCCTGGTCCAGCGGGCTACCTGATCATATAGCCTGGACTTTTGGGACAAATGTGATGCCCCAGGAAGGGCTCACACACACACATAGTGGGTACAGACCCACTGCAGGGACAGGGACAGCGGTCAATGGGCAGCACAGCCACCAATACTGGCAACCTGCCCCAGATCGGCCCTACACCCCCTGGCCATCAGGGCCAACACCAGGAGCGAGAGGCCAGTACCCTCCAGCTTTCCTGCCAGACCCTGGACTGAGCAGACTTTCATCACAAACGGAGGACAAGAAGCCCACACAGTCCTGTGGTCCTGCCCACCACCATCATCATCCATCATCATCGGCAGTCCCTCGAATCCAGGATGACTTGCTTCCATATCAAAAAGTTCACAGGTGTTTCAATGAAGCAGCTAAAATTCCAGGTCCGAACTAAACCTTGAAATTTGGATGATGCCTGTGCGTGGATTTTTTAAATGTGTTTTGGCCGTTGCACACCAGCCAGCACACGCGCTAAACAGAGCTAGGTCTTGGTCCAGTGGCAAGGATTAACCAAGACTAACTGGAGACCAGCTCTGCTGCACAAGTCGCAGTGTGGGCTGGTCTGTGCTGCCCCTGGGCCTGCGCCTCTCCTGGGCCCCGATCATATCCCTCTGCAATCTCTCGCCACTCCTTTGCCCCAACCTCGCCGGTCCTGCAGTATCTGCCAATGCTCCAATCATCGACCTGGACATTGGTGACGTCACTCTGCACTGCCGTTGCTCTCCTGCTCCGGTACCAGCTGCTCCCTGGAGTGGTGTACCGCCACCTGCTCCTTCCACTCCCAGGCCTGCTCCGCTGGTGCTCGCAGACCGGAGGCTGCACAGCCTACTGCGCCAGGCCTCCACACTGCTCCTTCCGCTTCCCGGCCTGCTCCGATGGTGCTCTCAGACTGCGGGCTGCTCAGCCTGCATTAATGCATTACAGTCCGCACAACATGCACCCTCGCTGCTTATCCCTGCCCACCACCACACACTTACCCACTCTACAGAGTATGTACCCTACCCACTGCTGCACTGGCAGCCCCACTGAGGGATCCCACAAAAGTGACATCACATGGTCTGTGCGTGAGTGGGGAAATGTATGAGGCCAGCTTCATGCACAGGCATCACATCTGGCACCAACACAGCCCTCACCAAAAGCTCCCACAGCCCACTACTGATCACATCACCACCTTCACCCTGCACAGACCTTACCTGTACACCAGAGGGTGCTGCTGCTGGAGACCTAAGGGTCACCTGCACACTGCAGGTAACCCAGTATAAAAGTGCGCTCACCTCTTGGTGTCCTCTCCCTAGGAGCTGCAATAAAGGACCACAGTCTTCACAGTTTAAGTCCCATATCACTGCCTCGTGGAGTCATTAAAAGAGTGCCTACATACAAACAGACCAATGCAGACTTTCCTCCTTGCTCCTTCGAAATTAACATCACATTCTTGCAACGTAAAACTGTTTGTAGCAAGTGGCATTTTTGTTGAGACATAGATGACCTGGCGGAGGGGCCAGAGTGTAGTTTAACAAAATTTGCAGATGACACAAAGATTAGTGGGAAAGCGGGTTATGTAGAGGACACAGAGAGGCTGCAAAGAGATTGAGACAGGTTAAACGAATGGGTTAAGGTTTGGCAGATGGAATACAATGTCGGAAAATGTGAGGTCATCCACCTTGGAAAAAAAAACAGTAAAAGGGAATATTATTTGAATGGGGAGAAATTACAACATGCTGCAGTGCAGAGGGACCTGGGGGTCCTTGTGCATAAATCCCAAAAAGTTAGTTTGCAGGTGCAGCAGGTAATCAGGAAGACGAATGGAATGTTGACCTTCATTGCGAGAGAGATGGAGTACAAAAGCAGGGAGGTCCTGCTGCAACTGTACAGGGTATTAGTGAGGCCGCACCTGGAGTACTGCGTGCAGTTCTGGTCACCTTACTTAAGAAGGATATACTAGCTTTGGAGCGGGTACAGAGACGAATCACTAGGCTGATTCCAGAGATGAGAGGGTTATCTTATGATGATAGATTGAGCAGACTGGGTCTTTATTCGTTGGAGTTCAGAAAGATGAGGGGTGATCTTGTAGAAACAATTAAAATAATGAAAAGGATAGACAAGATCGAGGCACAGAGGTTGTTTCCACTGGACGGGGAGACTAGAACTAGGGGGCACAGCCTAGGGGGAGCCAATTTAAAACCGAGTTGAGAAGGAATTTCTTCTCCCAGAGGGTTGTGAAGTCTGCCCAAGGAAGCAGTTGAGGCTAGCTCATTGAATTTATTCAAATCACAGATAGATAGATTTTTAACCAATAAGGGAGTTAAGGGTTACGGGGAGCAGGCGGGTAAGTGGAGCTGAGTCAACGGCCAGATTAGCCATGATCTTGTTGAATGGCGGAGCAGGCTCGAGGGGCTAGATGGCCTACTCCTGTTCCTAATTCTTATGTTCTTATGTTCTTTTGAAAGACATGTCCGCACAACTACAATATTAAGTGCGGGTAGGCATCCACTTAAATCTATTTCTCCCTGTCCTTTTCTCTGGTTTGTTCACTATCGGTGCCGGGTGAACATTTCATTTGTATTATTTTTCCTGAACTGAAGCCATTTGCCCATCTCTGGGGGACAGAATTGTTCTGTCTTACCGTTCCTGCTGATGACCATTAACGGGAACAGGCCGCCAGTTCATCGTTTATCAGCAGACCCAGAAATAGAAATAAACAGAAAGATGTGCCTCATCGCCACAGCGGCAAAGAAGCAATGGAAGTTATTCCAAATAATTCGCAACCCTTGGGATTCTGTATGAATTTGTTTCATTATAAATATTGGATGAAATGTTATGAAAAACCGGAAAAAAATATGAACAGTATTCGACCAGGGACCAAACCCACTACCTTGGCGTTAATAGCCCCATGCTCAAACCAACTGAGCGAACCGGTCACACTGTATAACAAATGTGTGTTTCCGGTACACACTGGGTGATAGATTTACTGCACACACATTGAACACATTACATCGCGTACACATTGTTCAGTGTTCATATACAAAACTGGGCAGAGTGTAAATAGAAAGTAACAGAAAAAGAGCGCTGAATCTAACAGAAATAATTTTGAAAATTATCACACAACCGCTGAACAGCCTGTCCCTCAAGTATAGTCCACATATAAAACCAACCTCTTCTCTTAAATTGGAAGAGAACACAAAATAACGAGAAATTGCCGTAACCCAAGATTTGGGTCCTTTCGATCTTCAGTCTAACGCTCTCCCAACTGAGCTTTTTCGGCCCGAAAGCAAATGAAGCAAAACTTTATCACAATTTTTTGAAACAAAACCGAACCCCGGGAGGAATTGCCCTGCCCACTCATTTGGGGGCAATGAGTCCAAAACTGATTTCGTAGCTCAGGTTGTGTTCATGTAATGTATAATGATAATGAAAATCTTAACGTTCAGATTAAGTTATCATTGCCCACGGCCCAGGCACTCTCTGATGCCAGTCTTGCACAAGTTGCTAAGTTCTTAATGTGTATTTTTCCACACTGGCAATGAATTGCCTGATCGCCGTGCTGTGAGCAGCTCGGTTTGTTTGGGTGATGACGCGCCAGAATGTACATGGAAGCCTAATGATAATTGTGATTGTTCTCAGACTGCAGTTAAATGTTGGCAAAACATACAGTGTCAATCAGTAATTCTAGTTCCATATGTTGATTTAATGTTCTGCAGAAGTGTTCATTAGATACAAAGCTAACCAGGCTACATCTCACAGCGTTGAAGACACAGTGAAATATGCTGGTGTGTTTATTCAAATTTCAGAATATAACGTTTTAGTAAAATTCCCCGTTATTTTGCTGGCACTGATGGGTTGTGAAAGGGAGATGTGCCGAAGTCACACTGAGCCGCACTGAATTCGAGCCAAGGTGAAATTATAACAGGTTCAGTCCTTAGCAGTGAGATGCTGAAGAGAGATAAGAGTCGTGAAACAAGGAGAGAGTTAACGATACTGATGCTGAATCTCCTTTAGATCAAACACTCCATGAAGTTTCTGCTGGGGAATTCAGATCTGGGAAATCGCCTGAGAAACTTAAACATAGACCTACAGCGAGCCAATGTGTAATACAGGAAGGGCCAGGCCAAATGAATATCTTAATCTTCAGGATAAGCCCATGCCCAGGCATTCTTTGATTACAGTGTTTCACAAGTTACTAAGATTACAATGTTGAATGTTTCCACACTGGCAATGCATTGATTAATAGCCGTGCTGTGATAAGCGAGAGTGATGTGGTGCAAAAAGGTACATGGAAGACTAATGATAGCTATGATTAAACACATTTACAGCATCGAGCAGAAATTCTAGTTCCATTTGTTGAGAGAGATCTAGTCATTTACTGCTGACTTTGAAACAGCAAGCACAGAAGTATTTTGTATCATTGCAATGAATGATGCGATGCTGAAGGTTGGGGCAGCAGAACTGTGGTGAGCTGCAAATTTGTTCAGGAGTAGCCGATTACCTTGCAGTTCAAACAGCCCAAAATGCACTGTTCCCTGACCGGGAAGCAAACCCTGTGCGCGAACAGTGAAAGTGCAATTCCTACCGACTAGACCACCAGGGAAGCTGCTGCAAGTAACTTTGCCAGCAAGCAGACAAACGCAGTCTTTCCTCCTTGCTCCTTCGAAATTCACATCACATTCGTGCCAGGTAAAACCGTTCGTAGCAAATGGCAATTTTGCTGAGAACACGAAAGGCATGTCCGCACAACCACAGCATTAAGTGCGGGTAGGCATCCACTGAAATCTATTTCATTCTGTCCTTTTCTCTGGGTTGTTCACTCTCGGTGCCGGGTGAATATTTCATTTGGTGTATTTGTCCTGAACTGAAGCCTTTTGCTTATCTCTGGGGACAGAACCGTTCTGTCTGTCCGTTCCTGCTGAGGACCATTTACGGGAACAGGCCGCCAGTTTATTGTTTATCAGCAGACCAAGAAATACAAATAAACAGAAAGATGTGCCTCTTCACCCCGGCGGCAAAGAAGCAATGGATGTTATTCCAAATAATTCCCAACCCTTGAGATTCTGTACAGATTTGTTTCACTATAAAGATTGGATATTAAATGTTATGAAAAACCCCCAAAAATATCAATTGTATTCAAATGTTCCGTACAGGGATCGAATCAGCGACCTTAGAATTAGTAACACCATGCTCTATGCCACTAAGCTAACTAACCACAAAGTGCGCTGAACATGTGTGAAAACCCAGCCTGACCGGATCGTGTTTCCGGCTCACACTGGGTGACAGAGTTACTGCATAAACATCGAACACATCACATCGCTTGAACATTTTTCACTGTTCATATTCAAAACTGGGCAGAGAGTAAATATAAAGTAACAGAAAAAGAGCGCTGCATCCAACAAAATTCATTTTGAAAATTATCATGGAACCGCTAAACAGCCCATCCCTCAAGCACTGTCCCCATACAAAACCAGCCTCTCCCCTTAAAGAAAATAATTCAAAAATTGCCAAAACCCAGAATTGAACCAAGTATTTTTTGGTCTTAACGCTAACACTCTCCAAACTGAGCTATTATCGGCCCGCAAAGAAGTGAAACAGAATTTTCTCACAACTTTTTGAGAGAAAACCTAACCCCGGAAGGAATTGTCTCGCCCACTCAGTCCTCACTTCGGGCGATGGGTCCCAAACAGATCTCGGAGATCAGATTGTGTTAATGTATGTATAATGATAATGAAAACCTTAACGCTCAAATTAAGTTATCACTGCCCACGGCCCAGGCTACGAATTATCTGATAGCTATGCTGTGATGAGCTACGTTTGTTAGGGTGATGCAGCGCCAGAATGTACATGGAAGCATAATGATAATTGTGATTGTTCTCACACTGCAGTTAAATGTTGGCAAAACTTACAGTGTCAATCAGCAATTCTAGTTCCATCTGTTGATTTAATGTTCTGCTGGAATGTTAATAAAGATACAAAGCTTGCTCACCAGGCTAGTGTTATGAAGTGTTGATAAAGATACAAAGTTTGTACACCAGGTTAGATCTCACTGTGTCGAAGACACAGTGAATTACATCAAACACTGCATGAATTCAGAGCTGGGAAATCGCCTGTTAATCCTAAACATAGGCACACAGTGAACCAATGCGCAATACAGGAGGGGCCCAGGCCTGATGAATATCTTAATGCTCAGGATAGGTTATCACTGCCCATGGCCCAAGCGCTCTCTGATTACAGTATTGCACACGTTGCTAAGTTTAAAATGTTGCATTTTTTCACACTGGCACTGCATTGACTGATAGCCATGCTGTGATAAGTGAGTGTGTAGCGCAAAAAGGTACATGGATGCCTAATGATAACCATGATTGATCTGACACTTGCAGTTAAATGTTTGCAACATTTATAGTGTCAATCGGCAGTTCTAGTTCCATATGTTGAGAGAAGTCTAGTCATTTACTGCTGACTTTAAAACAACAGACATATAAGTTTATTTTGTATCACTGCAACGAATGATGCGCTGTTCATGGCTGGGGAAAGCTGTAAATTGGTTCAGGGGCGGCCAATTACCTTGGATTTCAAACAGCCCAAAATACACTGAGCCGCACTGACCCCGAGCCAAGGTGAAATTATATTAAGTTCACTCTTTAGCAGCGAGAAGCTGCATGGAGATAACAGTCGCAAATCAAGGAGAGATTTTCTGATGCTGATGTTGAATCTCATTTATATTATACACTCCATGAAGTCTTTGCTGGGGGATTCAGAGCTGAAGAATCGCCTAATAAAGCAGCTTAAACATGTGAAACTATAACCTCAGTCTCTGCTCCCTGTCTGTCATTGCAGGGAGGCAGCTATTGGCTCTACCCCAGGGGCTCAGCTTGTGTGGAGAGTTTGCACATCTCACCCGGTGTGGTGCTGAGCTCCACACAACAGAATGCAATCAGGTTCCTTCCTCCGCCTTCCACATCTTAATTTATTGCACATGGTGTGGGACTGAGCCCTACACAGAGCAGGGAAAGCCCAGGCTCCATCCCCACCTGTGGTATATTACTCTATCACCCAGTGTGGTACTGAGCCTCACACACAGCAGGGAAAGCCCAGACTCCATCCCCACCTGTGGTATATTACTCTATCACCCAGTAGGTACTGAGCCTCACACAGAGCAGGGAAAGTTCAGGCTCCATCCCCACCTGTGGTATGTTACTCTATCACCCAGTGTGTTACTGAGACCCACACAGAGCAGGGAAAGCCCATGCTCCATCCCCACCTGTGGTATGTTACTCTATCACCCAGTGTGGTACTGAGCCCCACACAGAGCAGGGAAAGCCCAGGCTCCATCCCCACCTGTGGTATGTTACTGTATCACCAAGTGTGGTACTGAGCCTCACACAGAGCAGGGAAAGCCCAGGCTCCATCCCCACCTGTGGTATGATACTCTCTCTCACCCAGTGTGGTACTGAGCCCCACACAGAGCAGAGAAAGCCCAGACTCACTCCCCACCTGTGCTTTGTTACTCTATCACCCAGTGTGGTACTGAGACCCACACAGAGCAGGGAAAGCCCAGACTCACTCCCCACCTGTGCTTTGTTACTCTATCACCCAGTGTGGTACTGAGACCCACACAGAGCAGGGAAAGCCCAGACTCACTCCCCACCTGTGCTTTGTTACTCTATCACCCAGTGTGGTACTGAGACCCACACAGAGCAGGGGAAGCCCAGACTCCATTCGCACCTGTGATATGTTACTCCATCACCCAGTGTGGTACTGAGACCCACACAGAGCAGGATTGGTCGAGGCTCCATTACAAACCTGTGGTACGTTGTTTCACTTTGCATGCTGCTGACCCCCATATAGTACAGAAAGAACAGGGTCCCATCATTAGCCTCGCCTCTAGAGTGCCTGGTTCCCAGGGCATGCAGTGAAACAACCACGTGTATATCTGATCCCTACATTGAAGAATACTATAGCAGAAGAAATCGTGGAAAGATTCCCAAAGTTGTGAGAAACCCAGATACCATGTTAATTGGTTGCTGAACCATGCTAATAGCTGGACGCGGGTTTTCTGATCAATTTGTTTTACGTGTTTTCTTTGATCAACATTTGCATGTTCCCACAGTGAATACTACATTCTTTAATTGGGATAACTGAACAGAGAGTGGACAGTTGTTAGCTTGCTCACTGTAATCTGAAGTTTTGGCTCGATAACCTCATATGTTGTTGCCAAAAGTTCAGCACATCTCTGTAGTGCAATCGGGTAGCACGTTCGTCTATTAAGCGAATGATTGGTGGTTCGAGATCAGCGAGGGACGGTGATTATACTTCCTGGTCTTCAATATCTGTGGATTGGATGCATGAAAATGGGGAAAACACGGCCAGATGAAATTCAACTCGCAAAGTGTGAAATTCTCCATTTGGATCAGAGAAAGCCACTTTGTAGCACCGATGGTGATCACAGGCTGGGGGCCGCTCAGACTGCTGGGCCTGGCCTGCTCCTTTTGCTCCCCGACATGCTCCAATGGTTGAACAGCCCCCAGACTTCGAACCTTAAAAGATGTATGTGCTTGAATGCGCAAATCTCTCCCTGTCTCCACCTTCTTTAGTGCTTATCACTGACGCATGAATGACTGTTGAGCATTTACCTTACCCACGTGCATAACAGTGCACTTACCTAAGTTACACACCATTTACCAGTCATGAGACCAATCTCCCAAAACAGTAAGATCTGCCTGAAGCAGACGGGCCCCTAAGATTCGCACAAATCTTGATATCCTTATGCAAATTTATAGATTGTGCCCCCATCACCTACAACCAGATCATTAATAAAAATAGTAAAGAGCAACATATCCCACACCAACTCCTGAGGGAGCTCACTGCTGACCGGTATCCAAACCAACCCATTCCATCCATAACAGCTTGCTGCCTACGCACTGCCAGCCCACTCCCAATCCAGCTCATTATATTATGATTAATACCAGGAAAAAAATGTAAAAGACTGATTAAAGTAAATGTTGATCCCTTTTAGGATGAGACTGGGGAATTAATAGTGGGGTACAAGGAAATGGAAGACATTTTGAACAAATATTTTGCATCAGACTTCATGGTAGAGGATGCTAAAAACATCCAAATGGTAGATACTCAAGAAGCTAAAGAGAGGGAGGAACTAAAAACTATCACTATCGCTAAAGAAGTAGTATTTGGTAAAATAATGGGACTAAAGTGAACAGGTTCCCTGGACCAATGGCTTACGTCCTAAGGTCTGCAGAGATAATGGATGTATTGGTTGTAATCTACCAAAATTCATTGGATTCTAGGGAGGTCCCAGGAGATTGGAAAACCACAAATGTAACAATATTTAAAAAAGGAGGGAGACAGAAAATAGCCTAACTTCTGTCATTGGGAAAAAGCTGGTGTCCATTTTTAAGGAAGCGCTATCACGACATTTGGAAAAGTATAATACAGATAAACAGAGTCAGTATGGTTTTAAAAAAGAGAAATCATGTTTGACAAATTTGCTGGAGTTCTTTGAGGAAGTAATGTGCAAGGTGGATAAGGGGGAACCAATGAATGTGGTGTATTTGGTTTTCCAGCAGATACGCAATAAGGTGCCACATAACAGGTTACTGCACAAGAAAAAATTTCATGGGGTTGAGGGTAATATATTAGCATGGATAGAGGATGGGCTAACTAACAATTAAAAACCAATACATATAAAGTGGCCAAGGTTAGTGGGAAACTAGAAGATTGGGAGAATTTTAAACGACAGCAAAGAATGACTAAGAAAGCAATAAAGAAAGGATAGATTATGAAAGTAAACTTGCGCAAAACATAAAAACAGATAGTAAAAGCTTTTATCGATATATAAAACGGAGAAGAGTGACTAAAGTAAATGTTGGTCCCTTAGAAGATGTGAAGGGGGATTTAATAATGTGAAATGTGGAAATGGCTGAGACCTTAAACAATTATTTTGCTTCGGTTTTTAAAGTGGAAGACACAAAAACCATGCCGAAAATTGCTGGTCACGGGAATGTGGGAAGGGAGGACCTTGAGATAATCACTATCACTCGGGAGGTAGTGGTGGACAGGCTATTGGGACTCAAGGTAGACAAGTCCCCTGATCCTGATGAAATGCATCCCAGGGTATTAAAAGAGAAGAAGGAAGTTATAGCAGATGCTTTCGTTATAATCTACCAAAATTCTCTGGGCTCTGGGGAGGTACCATCAGATTGGAAAGCAGCTAATGTAATGCCTCTGTTTAAAAAAGGGGGCAGACAAAAGTCAGGTAACTATAGGCCAGTTAGTTTAACATCTGTAGTGAGGAAAATGCTTGAAGCTATCATTAAGAATGAAATAGCGAGACATCGAGATAGGAATAGTGCAATCAAGCTGACGCAACATGGATTCATGAAGGGGAAATCATGTTTAATCATTTACTGGAATTCTTTGAGGATATAACGAGCATGGTGGATCGAGGTGTACCGATGGATGTGGTGTATTTGGATTTCCAAAAGGCATTCGATAAGGTGCCACACAAAATATTACTGCAGAAGATAAAGGTATGCGGAGTCAGAGGAAATGTTTTAGCATGGATAGAAAATTGGCAAACTAACAGAAAGCAGAGAGTCGGGATAAATGGGTCCTTTTAAGGCTGGCAATAAGTGGTTAGTGGTGTGCCACAGGGATCAGTGCTGGGACTACAACTGTTTACAATATACATAGATGACCTGGAAGACGGGACAGAGTGTAGTGTAACAAAATTTGCAGATGACACAAAGATTAGTGGGAAAGCGGGTTGTGTAGAAGACACAGAGAGGCTGCAAAGAGATTCAGATAGGTTAAGCGAATAGGCTAAGCTTTGACAGATGGAATACAATGTCGGAAAATGTGAGGTCATCCACCTTGGAAAAAAAAAACAGTAAAAGGGAATATTATTTGAATGGGGAGAAATTACAACATGCTGCAGCACAGAGGGACCTGGGGGTCCTCATGCATGAATCTCAAAAAGTTAGTTTGCAGGTGCAGCAGGGAATCAGGAAGGTGAATGGAATGTTGGCCTTCATTGTGAGAGGGATGGAGTACAAAAGCAGGGAGGTCCTGCTGCAACTTTACAGGGTATTGGTGAGGCCGCACCTTGAGTACTGCGTGCAGTTTTGGTCACCTTACTTATGGAAGAATATGTTAGCTTTGGAGGGGGTACAGAGATGATTCACTAAGTTGATTCCAGCGATGAGGGGGTAACCTTATGATGATAGATTGAGTCGACTGGGTCTTTACTCGTTGGAGTTCAGAAGGATGAGGGGTGATCTTATAGAAATATTTAAAATAATGAAAGGGATAGACAAAATAGAGGCAGAGAGGTTGTTTCCACTGGTCGCGGAGACTAGAACTAGGGGGCACATCCTCGAAATACGGGGGAGCCAATTTAAAACTGAGTTGTGAAGGAATTTCTTCTCCCAGAGGGTTGCGAATCTGGAATTCTCTGCCCAAGGAAGCAGTTAAGGCTAGCTCATTGAATGTATTCAAATCACAAATTGATAGATTTTTAACCAATAAGGGAATTAAGGTTATGGGAAGCGGGCGGGTAAGTGGAGCTGAGTCCACGGCCAGATCAGCCATGATCTTGTTGAATGGCAGATCAGGCTCTAGGGGCTGTTCCTAATTCTCATGTTCTTATGTTCTAACAGAAGACAGAGTCGGGATAAATGGGTCAGTTTCCGGTTGTCAAATGGCAACTAGTTGGCGGTCATAGGGATTACTGCTGGGGCTGCAACTATTTACAATCTATATTGATGACTTGGATGAAGGGAACGAGTGTAATGTTTCCAAGTTTGCTGATGATACAAAGATGGGTGTGAAAGCACATTGTGTGGAGGACAGAAATAATCTGCAACGGTATGCAGACAGGCTAATTGAGTGGACCAATTGAGTGTAATGTGGGAAAGTGTGAGGTTATCCACTTTGGTAGAAAAAATAAAAATACAATTTATTATTTAAATGGAGAGATATTACAAAATGCTGCAGTACAGAGGGACCTGGAGGTCCTTGTGCATGAAACACAAAAAGTCAGGCACAGGAAATAATTATGAAGGCAAAGAAATGTTGGCCTTTATTGCAAGGAGGATGGAGTATAAAGG
Organism: Pristiophorus japonicus; assembly: GCF_044704955.1. Classification (NCBI taxonomy): domain Eukaryota; kingdom Metazoa; phylum Chordata; class Chondrichthyes; family Pristiophoridae; genus Pristiophorus; species Pristiophorus japonicus. The sequence goes on from NW_027254624.1 coordinate 1,192,773, forward strand.
CAGGGAAGTCCTGCTATGATTGAACAGAGTATTGGTGAGACCACACCTGGAGTACTGCGTACAATTTTGATCTCCTTATTTAAGGAGTGATATACTTGCATTGGAGACAGTTCAGAGAATCTTCACTAGTTTAATTTCTGAGATGAAGGAGTTGACTTCGGAAGATTGGCTGAGCCTGTACTCATTGGAGTTTAGAAGTATGAGAGAAGATCTTATTGAATCATATGATACTGAGGCGGCTCAACAAGGTAGATGTAGAGAGGATGTTTCCACTCGTGGGGAATCTGGAACTAGGGGGCAGAGTTTAAAATAACAGGTAGCCGATTTAGAACTGAGATGAAGAGAATTTTCTTCTCTTGGAGTGTCGTAAAACTTTGGAGTTTCCTACCCCAGAGAGCTGTGGAGCCAGGGTCATTGAAAATATTTAAAGTGGAGATAGCCAGACTTTAGAGCGATAATGGACTGAAGGGCTATGGTGATCAGTAGGGAAGTGGAGCTAAGCCAAGATCAGATCAGCTATGATCTTATTATACGGCAGAACAGGTTCGAGTGGACAATGGCCTACCCCTGCTCCTATTTCTTATGTTTTTTAAAGGATGAATTATGGATGCAAACACAATCAGCATTATTTTTTTATCTGACCCTTTTCCCGTTGATTATTTTGTCAAATATCCCGAATATTAAACTCCAGTCCAGTTATAGGGGTAATCAGTATCAGCAGAATGAAAGCCCAACTGTCAGAATGGACACGATTCAGTCTGGAACAACAGCGAATCCAAACCCTGGAGTCACTTGTGAACTCGCTGGTGTGTCAGCAGGTTGGATGATGTAGTGAATCCATTCCCACACTCAGAGCAGATGAACGGCCTCTCCCTGGTGTGAACTTGCTGGTGTATCAGCAGGTGGGATGACCGAGTGAATCCCTTCCCACACTCAGAACAGATGAACGGCCTCTCTCCAGTGTGAACTCGCTGGTGCATCAGCAGGTGTGATGACCGAGTGAATCCCTTCCCACACTCGAAGCAGGTGAACGGCCTCTCCCCAGTGTGAACTCGCTGGTGTGTTAGCAGGTGGGATGACCGAGTGAATGCTTTGCCACAGTCAGAGCAGGTGAACGGCCTCTCCCCAGTGTGAACTCGCTGATGTCTCAGCAGGTGGGATGATGTAGTGAATCCCTCCCCACACTCAGAGCAGCTGAATGGCCTCTCCCCAGTATGAACTCGCTGGTGAATTAGAAGATGGGATGACTGAGTGAATCCCTGCCCACATTCAGAGCAGGTGAATGGCTTCTCCCCTGTGTGAACTCGCTGGTGTTTCAACAGGTTGGAATGGGCAATGAATCCTTTCCCACACTTGGAGCAGGTGAATGGTCGCTCCCCAGTGTGAACTCGCTGGTGTTTCAACAGGTTGGAATGGGCAGTGAATCCCTTCCCACAATCAGAGCAGGTGAACGGCCTCTCTCCAGTGTGGCAGCGCCGATGAACTTCCAGATTAGATGGGTAATTGAATCCCTTCCCACAGTCCTCACATTCCCACGGTTTCTCTGTGGTGGGGGTGTCCTTGTGTCTCTCCAGGTTGGACGATCAGTTGAAGCCTGGTACACACAGATCACCTTTACGGGTTCTCCCCGCTGTTAATGGTGTGATGTTTTGTCAGTCTGTGTAACTGGTTAAAGCTCTTTCCACAGTCAGTGCACTGGAACACTCTCACTCGGGTGTGTGTGTCTCGTGCTTTTCCAGTATCACTGATGTTTGAAACCTGTTCCCACAGACAGAACAGACAAACTTTTCTCCTTCCACATTGAAACGCCGATGATACTCAGGTCCTGAGGAATCGAGTGATTCCGTCAGATCTTGATGTGATGTTTGGTTTGAGTTCCCCGCCTGCAAATCCTGCCCCTCGAATAACCTGGAAAAGGAGTTTACAAAAATCATTACTGCAAGAAGAGGACAGAAATTCAGAACAGACAATTCTAGATTCTAGAGAACATTCTTTCCTCTCTTATTCCAGAAAGCAGAAAATCCCCACTCCATACTCTTCCTCATTCCTGTCCTGAAATTCAGCTTGTCCTCTGCTCCCAATTTTCATCACCATCTCTGGCTGGGTTCAGTTCTACACTCATTGGTTCCCCTCCCCTAAAGGTGCTGACTCTGGCTGGGTTCAGTTCTGCACTCACTGGTTCCCCTCCCCTGAAGGTGCTGACTCTGGCTGGGTTCAGTTCTACACTCACTGGTTCCCCTCCCCTGAAGGTGCTGACTCTGGCTGGGTTCAGTTCTACACTCACTGGTTCCCCTCCCCTGAAGGTACTGACTCTGGCTGGGTTCAGTTCTACACCAACTGGTTCCCCTCCCCTGAAGGTGCTGACTCTGGCTGGGTTCAGTTCTACACTCACTGGTTCCCCTCTCCTGAAGGTGCTGACTCTGGCTGGGTTCAGTTCTACACTCACTGGTTCCCCTCTCCTGAAGGTGCTGACTCTGGCTGGGTTCAGTTCTACACTCACTGATTCCCCTCCCCTGAAGGTACTGACTCTGGCTGGGTACAGTTCTACACTCACTGGTTCCCCTCCCCTGAAGGTACTGACTCTGGCTGGCTTCAGTTCTCCACTCACTGGTTCCCCTCCCCTGAAGGTACTGACTCTGGCTGGGTACAGTTCTACACTCACTGGTTCCCCTCACCTGAATGTGCTGACTCTGGCTGGGTACAGTTCTACACTCATTGGTTCCCCTCCCCTGAAGGTGCTGACTCTGGCTGGGTTCAGTTCTACATTCACTGGATCCCCTCCCCTAAAGGTGCTGACTCTGGCTGGGTTAATAGAAACACAGAAAATAGGTGCAGGAGTAGGCCATTCGGCCCTTCGAGCTTGCACCACCATTCAATAAGATCATGCTGATTATTCACCTCAGTATCCATTTCCTGCTTTCTCTCCATACCACTTGATCCCTTTAGCCATAAGGGCCATATCCTACTCCCTCTTGAATATATCTAATGACCTGGCATCAACAACTCTCTGCAGAAGAGAATGCCACAGGTTCACAACTCTGAGTGAAGAAGTTTCTCCTCAACTAATTGCTAAATGGCCTACCCCTTATCCTTAGACTGTGTCCCCTGGTTCTGGAACTCCCAAATATCGGGAACATTCTTCCCGCATCTAACCTGTACAGTCGTGTCAGAATGTTATTTGTTTCTATGAGATCCCCTCTCATTCTTCTAAACTCCAGTGAATACAGGCCCAGTTGATCCAAACTCTCCTCATATGTCAGTCCTGCCATCCCTGGCATCAGTCTAGTGAACCTTCGCTGCATTCCCTCAATAGCAAGAATGTCCTTCCTCAGATTATGAGACCAAAACTGAACACAATATTCCAGGTGAGGCCTCAGCAAGACTCTGTACAACTGCAGTAAGACCTCCCTGGTCCTATACTCAAATCCCCTAGCTATGAAGGCCAACATGCCTTTTGCCTTCTTCACCAGCTGTGCCAAACTGTATGCCAATCTTCAATGCCTGATGTACCATGCCACCCAGATCTCGTTGCACCTCCACTTTTCCTAATTTGCCGCCGTTCAGTTAATATTCCGCCTTCATGTTTTTGCCACCGAATTGGATAAGCTCACATTTAACCACATTATACAGCATCTGCCATGCACTTGCCCATTCACCTAACCTGTCCAAGTCAACCTGCAGCCTCTTCGCATCCTCCTCACAGCTCACACCACCACCCAGCTTTAGTGCCATCTGCAAATTTGGAGATATTACTCTCGATTCCTTCCTCTTAATCATTGATGTATATTGTAAATAGCTGGGTTCCCTGCACTGAGCCCTGCGGCACCTAACTAGTCTCTGCCTGCCATTCTGAAATGACCCATTTATCCTGACTCTCTGCTTCCTGTCTAAAAACCAGTTCTCTATCCACGTCAAACCATTACCCCCAATACCATGTTCTACACTCACTGGTCCGGTGATATTGTTTCTGTCACTTAATGGGAAAATGGGGCAGTTTCAAATTGCTTGGTTAGGGTAGACTAGATACTTTATGAATCACTCTCTGGTACTGTGTGTCAGTGTGTGATCGACAGGTGTGTATAGGACAGATACTGTCACTCACTCTCTGGTACTGTGTGTCAATGTGTGATTGACAGGTGTGTATAGGACAGATACTGTCACTCACTCTCTGGTACTGTGTATCAGCGTGTGATTGCCAGATGTGTATAGGACAGACACTATCACTCACTTTCTGGTACTGTGTGTCAGGGTGTGATTGACAGGTGTGTATAGGACAGACACTGTTACTCACTCTCTGGTACTGTGTGTCAGTGTGTGATTGACAGGTGTGTATAGGACAGACACTGTCACTCACTTTCTGGTACTGTGTGTCAGTGTGTAATTGACAGGTGTAAAAAGGACAGACACTGTCACTCAATCTCTGCTCCTGTGTGTCAGTGTGAGATTGACAAGTGTGTATAGGACAGACACTGTCATTCACTCTCTGCTCCTGTGTGTCAGTGTGTGATTGACAGATGTGTATAGGACAGACACTGCCACTCATTCTCTGCTCCTGTGTGTCAGTGTGAGATTGACAGGTGTGGAAAGGACAGACACTATCACTCACTTTCTGGTACTGTGTGTCAGTGTGTGATTGACAGGTGTGTACAGGACAGACACTGTCACTCACTCTCTGGTACTGTGTGTCAGTGTGTGATTGACTGTTGTGTACAACAAATAGCTGCCACTCATTCTCTGCTCCTGTGTGTCAGTGTGAGATTGACAGGTGTGTATAGGACAGACACTGTCACTCACTCTCTGCTCCTGTGTGCCAGTCTGGGATTGACAGTTGTGTACAACAAATAGCTGCCACTCACTCTCTGGTCATACATATCAGTTTAGGTATTGTTGTTGACTATAGAATAGATTGTGTACCTGTCACTCTCTGTTACTGTGTGGCAGTGTTTGATTGTCAGCGGAATACAAAATGCAGATACTTTAACTCCCATTCTGTAATACAGATTGACCAAACTGATAAATATATTATTTTTCCAAAAACGACCGATATTTTACTCTCTGCAAAAATGCGTCAGTGTGGGATAGAGGGAGAATATACGAAAGACCCTGTCACTCACTCTCTGGTACTGTGTGTCAGTGTGTGATTGACAGGTGTGTATAGGACAGACACTGCCACTCACTCTCTGGTACTGTGTGTCAGTGTGAGATTGACTGCTGAACATGGGATAGACGCTGTACATTTCATTCTGTGACATTGCTATCAGTTTGGGATAGAAACATAGAAACATAGAAACATAGAAAATAGATGCAGGTGTAAGCCATTTGGCCCTTCTAGCCTGCACCGCAATTCAATGGGTTCATGGCTGAACATGCAACTTCAGTACCCCATTCCTGCTTTCTCGCCGTACCCCTTGATCCCCCTAATAGGAAGGACTACATCTAACTCCTTTTTGAATGTATTTAGTGAATTGGCCTCAACTACTTTCTGTGGTAGAGAATTCCACAGGTTCACCACTCTCTGGGTGAAGAAGTTTCTCCTCATCTCGGTCCTAAATGGCTAACCCCTTATCCTTAGACTGTGACCCCTGGTTCTGGACTTCCCCAACATTGGGAACATTCTTCCTGCATCTAACCTGTCTAAACCTGTCAGAATTATAAATGTTTCTATGAGATCCCCTCTCATTCGTCTGAACTCCAGTGAATACAAGCCCAGTTGATCCAGTCTTTCTTGTGATGTCAGTCCTGCCATCCCGGGAATCAGTTTTGTGAACCTTCGCTGCACTCCCTCAATAGCAAGAATGTCCTTTCTCAAGTTAGGAGACCTAAACTGTACACAATACTCCACGTGTGGCCTCACCAAGGCTCTGTACAACTGTAGTAAAACCTCCCTGCCCCTGTACATAAAATCCCCTCGCTATGAAGGCCAACTTGCCATTTGCTTTCTTAACCGCCTGCAATACCTGCATGCCAACCTTCAATGACTGATGTACCATGACACCCAGGTCTCATTGCACCTCCCCTTTTCTGACTCTGTCACCATTCAGATATCTTGGTTGACATAGGACAGGTATTGCATCTCTCAATCTCTGGTACAGTGAGGCAGAGTTGGATTGCCAGTTGAGTTTTTTTTTTACAGATACTGCTCCTGTTTTTCGCTCATTCCACGTGACAAATTCTGATGACAGCTCAGTGTTGGAGAGATACTGCCTCTCTCATTCTCTAACACTATGTGACAGGTGAGTGTTGGATAGATACTGCCTCTCTCATTCTCTGACACGATGTGACAGGTCAGTGTTGGAGAGATACTGCCTCTCTCATTCTCTGACACTATGTGACAAGTGAGTGTTGGATAGATACTGCCTCTCTCATTCTCTGACACTATGTGACAGGTGAGTGTTGGATAGATACTGCCTCTCTCATTCTCTGACACTATGTGACAGTTGAGTGTTTGATAGATACTGCCTCTCTCATTCCCTGACACTAAGTGACAGGTAAGTGTTGGATAGATACTGCCTCTCTCATTCTCTGACACTATGTGACAGGCGAGTGTTGGAGAGATACTGCCTCTCTCATTCTCTGACACTATGTGACAGGTGAGTGTTGGATAGATACTGCCTCTCTCATTCTCTGAGACAGTGTAACAGGTAAGTGTTGGATAGATACTGCCTCTCTCATTCTCTGTCACTATGTGACAGGTGAGTGTTGGATAGATACTGCCTCTCTCATTCTCTGACACTATGTGACAGGTGAATGTTGGATAGATACTGCCTCTCTCATTCTCTGACACGATGTGACAGGTGAGTGTTGGATAGATACTGCCTCTCTCATTCTCTGACACTATGTGACAGGTGAGTGTTGGATAGATACTGCCTCTCTCATTCTCTGATAATATGAGACAGGTGAGTGTTGGATAGATACTGCCTCTCTCATTCTCTGATATTATGAGACAGGTGAGTGTTGGATAGATACTGCCTCACTCATTCTCTGACACTATGTGACAGGTGAGTGTTGGATAGATACTGCAACTCTCATTCTCTGATATTATGAGACAGGTAAGTTTTGGATAGATACTGCCTCTCTCATTCTCTGATACTATGTGAAAGATGAGTGTTGGATAGATACTGCCTCTGTCATTCTCTGACACTTTGTGACAGGTGAGTTTTGGATAGATACAGCCTCTCTCATTCTCTGACACTATGTGACAGGTAAGTGTTGGATTTATACTGCCTCTGTCATTCTCTGACACTATGTGACAGGTGACTGTAGGATAGCTACTGCCTCTCCCATTCTCTGACACTATGTGACAGGTTAGTGTTGGACAGACACTGCCTCTCTCATTCTCTGACACTATGTGACAGGTGAGTGTTGGATAGATACTGTCTCTCCCATTCTCTGACACTATGTGACAGGTGAGTTTTGCATAGAGACTGTCTGTCATTCTTTCACACAATGTGACAGGTGAGTGTTGTATAGATTAGTGCATCTCTCATTCATTGACACCATCCCACAGGTGAGTGTTGGATAGATACTGTCTCTCTCATTCTCTGACACTATGTGACAGGTGAGTTTTGCATAGAGACTGTCTCTGTCATTCTTTCACAAAATGTGACATGTGAGTGTTGGATAGATTAGTGCATCACTCTTTCTCTGTCAATATGTGACAGGTAAGTGTTGGAGAGGTACTGCCTCTCTCATTCTCTGACACTATGTGACAGGTGACTGTAGGATAGATACTGCCTCTCTCATTCTTTCAAACTTTGTGACAGCTAAGTTTTGGATAGATACTGCCTCTCTCATTCTCTGATACCATGTGACAGATGAGTGATGGATAGATACTGCCTCTCTCATTCGCTGATACAGTGTGACAGGTGAGTGGAGGGTAGATACTGCCTCTCACATTCTCTGACACTGTGTGACAGGTGAGTGTTGGATAGATACTGCCTCTCTCATTCTATGACACTATGTGACAGGTAAGTGTTGGATAGACACTGCCTCTGTCATTCTCTGACACTTTGTGACAGGTGAGTGTTGGATAGATACAGCCTCTCTCATTCTCTGACACTCTGCGACAGGTAAGTGTTGGATAGATACTGCCTCTGTCATTCTCTGATACTATGTGACAGGTGAGTGTTGGATAGATACTGCCTCTCTCATTCTCTGTGACTATGTGACAGGTGAGTGTTGGATAGATACTGTCTCTCTCATTCTCTGACACTATGTGACAGGTGAGTGTTGGATAGATTAGTGCATCGCTCATTCTCTGACACTATCTCACAGGTAAGTGTTGGATGGATACTGCCTCTCACATTCTCTGACACTATGTGACAGGTGACTGATGGATAGATACAGCCTCTGCCATTCTCTGACACTATGTGACAGGTGAGTGTTGGATAGATACTGCCTCTCTCATTCTCTGACACGAAGTGACAGGCAAGTGTTGGATAGATACTGCCTCTCTCATTCTCTGACACGAAGTGACAGGTAAGTGTTGGATAGTAACTGCCTCCCTCATTCTCTGATACTGTGACACGTGTGTGTTGGATAGATACTGCCTCTTTCATTCTCTGACACTATTTGACAGGTGATTGTTGGATAGATACTGCCTCTCACATTCTCTGACACTGTGTGACAGGTGAGTGTTGGATAGATACTGTCTCTCTCATTCTCTGACACTATGTAACAGGTGAGTGTTGGATAGATACTGTCTCTTTCATTCTCTGAAATTTTGTGACAGGTGAGTGTTGGACAGTTACTGCCTCCCTCATTCTCTGATACTGTGACACGTGTGTGTTGGATAGATACTGCTTCTTTCATTCTCTGATATTATGAGACAAGTGAGTGTTGGATAGATACTGCCTCTCTCATTCTCTGATATTATGAGACAGGTGAGTGTAGGATAGATACTGCTTCTCTCATTCTCTGACACTATGTGACAGGTGAGTGTTGGATAGATGCTGCCTCTCCCTTCTCTGACACTATGTGACAGGTGAGTGTTGGATAGATACTGTCTCTCTCATTCTCTGACACTATGTGACAGGTGAGTTTTGCATAGATACTGTCTCTGTCATTCTTTCACACCATGTGACAGGTGAGTGTTGGATAGATTGGTGCATCTCTCATTCACTGACACCATCCCACAGGTCAGTGTTGGATAGATACTGCCTCTGTCATTCTTTCACACAATGTGACATGTGAGTGTTGGATAGATTAGTGCATCACTCTTTCTCTGACAATATGTGACAGGTAAGTTTTGGAGAGGTACTGCCTCTCTCATTCTCTTGCACGAAGTGACAGGTGAGTGTTGTATAGATTCTGCCTCTCATTCTCTGACACTATGAGACAAGGGAGTGTTGGATAGATACTGTCTCTGTCATTCTTTCACACTATGTGACAGGTGAATGTTGGATAGATTAGTGCATCTCTCATTCTCTGACATCATCGCACAGGTAAGTGTTGGATAGATACTGCCACTCTCATTCTCTGATACTATGTGACAGGTAAGTGTTGGATAGATACTGCCTCTCTCATTCTCTGATACTATGTGACAGGTGAGTGTTGGACAGATTCTGCCTCTCTCATTCTCTGACACTAAGTGACAGGTAAGTGTTGGATAGATACGGCCTCTCTCATTCTCTGACACTATGTGACAGGCGAGTGTTGGAGAGATACTGCCTCTCTCATTCTCTGACACTATGTGACAGGTGAGTGTTGGATAGATACTGCCTCTCTCATTCTCTGAGACAGTGTAACAGGTAAGTGTTGGATAGATACTGCCTCTCTCATTCTCTGACACTATGTGACAGGTGAGTGTTGGATAGATACTGCCTCTCTCATTCTCTGACACTATGTGACAGGTGAGTGTTGGATAGATACTGCCTCTCTCATTCTCTGACACTATGTGACAGGTGAGTGTTGGATAGATACTGCCTCTCTCATTCTCTGACACTATGTGACAGGTGAGTGTTGGATAGATACTGCCTCTCTCATTCTCTGATAATATGAGACAGATGAGTGTTGGATAGATACTGCCTCTCTCATTCTCTGACACTATGTGACAGGTGAGTGTTGGATAGATACTGCCTCTCTCATTCTCTGACACTATGTGACAGGTGAGTGTTGGATAGATACTGTCTCTCTCATTCTCTGACACTATGTGACAGGTGAGTTTTGCATAGATACTGTCTCTGTCATTCTTTCACACTATGTGACAGGTGAGTGTTGGATAGATTGGTGCATCTCTCATTCACTGACACCATCCCACAGGTCAGTGTTGGATAGATACTGCCTCTGTCATTCTTTCACACAATGTGACATGTGAGTGTTGGATAGATTAGTGCATCACTCTTTCTCTGACAATATGTGACAGGTAAGTGTTGGAGAGGTACTGCCTCTCTCATTCTCTTGCACGTAGTGACAGGTGAGTGTTGTATAGATTCTGCCTCTCATTATATGACACTATGAGACAAGTGAGTGTTGGATAGATACTGTCTCTGTCATTCTTTCACACTATGTGACAGGTGAATGTTGGATAGATTAGTGCATCTCTCATTCTCTGACATCATCGCACAGGTAAGTGTTGGATAGATACTGCCACTCTCATTCTCTGATACTATGTGACAGGTAAGTGTTGGATAGATACTGCCTCTCTCATTCTCTGATACTATGTGACAGGTGAGTGTTGGACAGATTCTGCCTCTCTCATTCTCTGACACTAAGTGACAGGTAAGTGTTGGATAGATACTGCCTCTCTCATTCTCTGACACTATGTGACAGGCGAGTGTTGGAGAGATACTGCCTCTCTCATTCTCTGACACTATGTGACAGGTGAGTGTTGGATAGATACTGCCTCTCTCATTCTCTGACACTATGTGACAGGTGAGTGTTGGATAGATACTGCCTCTCTCATTCTCTGACACTATGTGACAGGTGAGTGTTGGATAGATACTGCCTCTCTCATTCTCTGACACTATGTGACAGGTGAGTGTTGGATAGATACTGCCTCTCTCATTCTCTGATAATATGAGACAGGTGAGTGTTGGATAGATACTGCCTCTCTCATTCTCTGATATTATGAGACAGGTGAGTGTTGGATAGATACTGCCTCTCTCATTCTCTGACACTATGTGACAGGTGAGTGTTGGATAGATACTGCCTCTCTCATTCTCTGATATTATGAGACAGGTAAGTTTTGGATAGATACTGCCTCTCTCATTCTCTGATACTATGTGAAAGATGAGTGTTGGATAGATACTGCCTCTGTCATTCTCTGACACTTTGTGACAGGTGAGTGTTGGATAGATACAGCCTCTCTCATTCTCTGACACTATGTGACAGGTAAGTGTTGGATTTATAGTGCCTCTGTCATTCTCTGACACTATGTGACAGGTGACTGTTGGATAGCTGCTGCCTCTCCCATTCTCTGACACTATGTGACAGGTTAGTGTTGGACAGATACTGCCTCTCTCATTCTCTGACACTATGTGACAGGTGAGTGTTGGATAGATACTGTCTCTCCCATTCTCTGACACTATGTGACAGGTGAGTTTTGCATAGAGACTGTCTCTGTCATTCTTTCACACTATGTGACAGGTGAGTGTTGGATAGATTAGTGCATCTCTCATTCATTGACACCATCCCACAGGTGAGTGTTGGATAGATACTGTCTCTCTCATTCTCTGACACTATGTGACAGGTGAGTTTTGCATAGAGACTGTCTCTGTCATTCTTTCACAAAATGTGACATGTGAGTGTTGGATAGATTAGTGCATCACTCTTTCTCTGTCAATATGTGACAGGTAAGTGTTGGAGAGGTACTGCCTCTCTCATTCTCTGACACTATGTTACAGGTGACTGTAGGATAGATACTGCCTCTCTCATTCTTTCAAACTTCGTGACAGCTAAGTTTTGGATAGATACTGCCTCTCTCATTCTCTGATACCATGTGACAGATGAGTGATGGATAGATACTGCCTCTCTCATTCGCTGATACAGTGTGACAGGTGAGTGGAGGGTAGATACTGCCTCTCACATTCTCTGACACTGTGTGACAGGTGAGTGTTGGATAGATACTGCCTCTCCCATTCTATGACACTATGTGACAGGTGAGTGTTGGATAGATACTGCCTCTGTCATTCTCTGACACTTTGTGACAGGTGAGTGTTGGATAGATATAGCCTCTCTCATTCTCTGACACTCTGCGACAGGTAAGTGTTGGATAGATACTGCCTCTGTCATTCTCTGATACTATGTGACAGGTGAGTGTTGGATAGATACTGCCTCTCTCATTCTCTGTGACTATGTGACAGGTGAGTGTTGGATAGATACTGTCTCTCTCATTCTCTGACACTATGTGACAGGTGAGTGTTGGATAGATTAGTGCATCGCTCATTCTCTGACACTATCTCACAGGTAAGTGTTGGATGGATACTGCCTCTCACATTCTCTGACACTATGTGACAGGTGACTGATGGATAGATACAGCCTCTGCCATTCTCTGACACTATGTGACAGGTGAGTGTTGGATAGATACTGCCTCTCTCATTCTCTGACACGAAGTGACAGGCAAGTGTTGGATAGATACTGCCTCTCTCATTCTCTGACACGAAGTGACAGGTAAGTGTTGGATAGTAACTGCCTCCCTCATTCTCTGATACTGTGACACGTGTGTGTTGGATAGATACTGCCTCTTTCATTCTCTGTCACTATGTGACAGGTGATTGTTGGATAGATACTGCCTCTCACATTCTCTGACACTGTGTGACAGGTGAGTGTTGGATAGATACTGTCTCTCTCATTCTCTGACACTATGTAACAGGTGAGTGTTGGATAGATACTGTCTCTTTCATTCTCTGAAACTTTGTGACAGGTGAGTGTTGGACAGTTACTGCCTCCCTCATTCTCTGATACTGTGACACGTGTGTGTTGGATAGATACTGCCTCTTTCATTCTCTGATATTATGAGACAAGTGAGTGTTGGATAGATACTGCCTCTCTCATTCTCTGATATTATGAGACAGGTGAGTGTAGGATAGATACTGCTTCTCTCATTCTCTGACACTATGTGACAGGTGAGTGTTGGATAGATACTGCCTCTCCCTTCTCTGACACTATGTGACAGGTGTGTGTTGGATAGATACTGTCTCTCTCATTCTCTGACACGATGTGACAGGTGAGTTTTGCATAGATACTGTCTCTGTCATTCTTTCACACGATGTGACAGGTGAGTGTTGGATAGATTGGTGCATCTCTCATTCACTGACACCATCCCACAGGTCAGTGTTGGATAGATACTGCCTCTGTCATTCTTTCACACAATGTGACATGTGAGTGTTGGATAGATTAGTGCATCACTCTTTCTCTGACAATATGTGACAGGTAAGTGTTGGAGAGGTACTGCCTCTCTCATTCTCTTGCACGAAGTGACAGGCGAGTGTTGTATAGCTTCTGCCTCTCATTATATGACACTATGAGACAAGTGAGTGTTGGATAGATACTGTCTCTGTCATTCTTTCACACTATGTGACAGGTGAATGTTGGATAGATTAGTGCATCTCTCATTCTCTGACATCATCGCACAGGTAAGTGTTGGATAGATACTGCCACTCTCATTCTCTGATACTATGTGACAGGTAAGTGTTGGATAGATACTGCATCTCTCATTCTCTGATACTATGTGACAGGTGAGTGTTGGATAGATTCTGCCTCTCTCATTCTCTGACACTATGTGATAGGTGAGTGTTGGATAGATACTGCCTCTCTCATTCTCTGACACTATGTGGCAGGTGACTGTAGGATAGATACTGCCTCTCTCATTCTTTCACACTTTGTGACAGCAAAGTTTTGGATAGATACTGCCTCTCTCATTCTCTGATACCATGTGACAGATGAGTTATGGATAGATACTGCCTCTCTCATTCTCTGATACAGTGTGACAGGTGAGTGGAGGGTAGATACTGCCTCTCTCATTCTCTGATACTATGTAACAGGTAAGTTTTGGATAGATACTGCCTCTCTCATTCTCTGATACTATGTGACAGGTAAGTGTTGGATAGATACTGCCTCTCTCATTCTCTGACACTATGTGACAGGTGAGTGTTGGAGAGATACTGCCTCTCTCATTTTCTGACACTATGTGACAGGTGAGTGTTGGATAGATACTGCCTCTCTCATTCTCTGAGACAGTGTGACAGGTGAGTGTTGGATAGATACTGCCTCTCTCATTCTCTGATATTATGAGACAGGTGACTGTAGGATAGCTACTGCCTCTCCCATTCTCTGACACTATGTGACAGGTGAGTGTTGGACAGATACTGCCTCTCTCATTCTCTGACACTATGTGACAGGTGAGTGTTGGATAGATATTGCCTCTCCCATTCTCTGACACTATGTGACAGGTGAGTGTTGCATAGAGACTGTCTCTGTCATTCTTTCAAACTATGTGACAGGTGAGTGTTGGATAGATTAGTGCATCTCTCATTCACTGACACCATCCCACAGGTCAGTGTTGGATAGATACTGCCTCTGTCATTCTTTCACACAATGTGACATGTGAGTGTTGGATAGATGAGTGCATCACTCTTTCTCTGACAATATGTGACAGGTAAGTATTGGTGAGGTACTGCCTCTCTCATTCTCTGACACTATATGACAGGTGAGTGTTGGAGAGATACTGCCTCTCTCATTTTCTGACACTATGTGACAGGTGAGTGTTGGATAGATACTGCCTCTCCCATTCTCTGACACTATGTGACAGGTGAGTGTTGCATAGAGACTGTCTCTGTCATTCTTTCACACTATGTGACAGGTGAGTGTTGGATAGATTAGTGCATCTCTCATTCACTGACACCATCCCACAGGTCAGTGTTGGATAGATACTGCCTCTGTCATTCTTTCACACAATGTGACATGTGAGTGTTTGATAGATGAGTGCATCACTCTTTCTCTGACAATATGTGACAGGTAAGTATTGGTGAGGTACTGCCTCCCTCATTCTCTGACACTATGTGACAGGTGAGTGTTGGAGAGATACTGCCTCTCTCATTTTCTGACACTATGTGACAGGTGAGTGTTGGATAGATACTGCCTCTCTCATTCTCTGAGACAGTGTGACAGGTGAGTGTTGGATAGATACTGCCTCTCTCTTTCTCTGATATTATGAAACAGGTGACTGTAGGATAGCTACTGCCTCTCCCATTCTCTGACACTATGTGACAGGTGAGTGTTGGACAGATACTGCCTCTCTCATTCTCTGAAACTATGTGACAGGTGAGTGTTGGATAGATACTGCCTCTCCCATTCTCTGACACTATGTGACAGGTGAGTGTTGCATAGAGACTGTCTCTGTCATTCTTTCACACTATGTGACAGGTGAGTGTTGGATAGATTAGTGCATCTCTCATTCACTGACACCATCCCACAGGTCAGTGTTGGATAGATACTGCCTCTGTCATTCTTTCACACAATGTGACATGTGAGTGTTGGATAGATGAGTGCATCACTCTTTCTCTGACACTATGTGTCAGGTGAGTTTTGGATAGATACTGCCTCTCTCACTCTCTGAGACAGTGTGACAGGTGAGTGTTGGATAGATACTGCCTCTCTCATTCTCTGATATTATGAGACAGGTGACTGCAGGATAGCTACTGCCTCTCCCATTCTCTGACACTATGTGACAGGTGAGTGTTGGACAGATACTGCCTCTCTCATTCTCTGACACTATGTGACAGGTGAGTGTTGGATAGATATTGCCTCTCTCATTCTCTGAGACAGTGTGACAGGTGAGTGTTGGATAGATACTGCCTCTCTCATTCTCTGATATTATGAGACAGGTGACTGTAGGATAGCTACTGCCTCTCCCATTCTCTGACACTATGTGACAGGTGAGTGTTGGACAGATACTGCCTCTCTCATTCTCTGACACTATGTGACAGGTGAGTGTTGGATAGATATTGCCTCTCCCATTCTCTGACACTATGTGACAGGTGAGTGTTGCATAGAGACTGTCTCTGTCATTCTTTCAAACTATGTGACAGGTGAGTGTTGGATAGATTAGTGCATCTCTCATTCACTGACACCATCCCACAGGTCAGTGTTGGATAGATACTGCCTCTGTCATTCTTTCACACAATGTGACATGTGAGTGTTGGATAGATGAGTGCATCACTCTTTCTCTGACAATATGTGACAGGTAAGTATTGGAGAGGTACTGCCTCTCTCATTCTCTTGCACAAAGTGACAGGTGAATGTTGTATAGATTCTGCCTCTCTCATTCTCTGACACTATGAGACATGTGAGTGTTGGATAGATACCGTCTCTGTCATTCTTTCACACTCTGTGACAGGTGAGTGTTGGATAGATTAGTGCATCTCTCATTCTCTGACATCATCGCACAGGTAAGTGTTGGACAGATACTGCCTCTCCCTTTGTCTGATACTATGTGACAGGTAAGTGTTGGATAGATACTGCCTCTCTCATTCTCTGATACTATGTGACAGGTGAGTGTTGGATAGATTCTGCCTCTCTCATTCTCTTACACTATGTGATAGGTGAGTGTTGGATAGATACTGCCTCTCTCATTCTCTGACACTATATGACAGGTGACTGTAGGATAGATCCTGCCTCTCTCATTCTTTCACACTTTGTGACAGCTAAGTTTTGGATAGATACTGCCTCTCTCATTCTCTGATACCATGTGACAGATGAGTGATGAATAGATACTGCCTCTCTCATTCTCTGATACAGTGTGACAGGTGAGTGCAGGGTAGATACTGCCTCTCACATTCTCTGACACTGTGTGACAGGTGAGTGTTGGATAGATACTGCCTCTCTCATTCTCTGATATTATGAGACAGGTGAGTGTTGGATAGATACTGCCTCTCTCATTCTCTGATATTATGAGACAGGTGAGTGTTGGATAGATACTGCCTCTCTCATTCTCTGATATTATGAGACAGGTGAGTGTAGGATAGATACTGCTTCTCTCATTCTCACACTATGTGATAGGTGAGTGTTGGATAGATACTGCCTTCCTCATTCTCTTATACTATGTAACAGGTGACTGTAGGATAGCTACTGCCTCTCCCATTCTCTGATACTATGTGACAGGTGAGTGTTGGACAGAAACTGCCTCTCTCATTCTCTGACACTATGTGACAGGTGAGTTTTGCATAGAGACTGTCTCTGTCATTCTTTCACACTATGTGACAGGTGAGTGTTGGATAGATTAGTGCATCTCTCATTCACTGACACCATCCCACAGGTCAGTGTTGGATAGATACTGCCTCTGTCATTCTTTCACACAATGTGACATGTGAGTGTTGGATAGATGAGTGCATCACTCTTTCTCTGACAATATGTGACAGGTAAGTGTTGGAGAGGTACTGCCTCTCTCATTCTCTTGCACAAAGTGACAGGTGAGTGTTGTATAGATTCTGCCTCTCTCATTCTCTGACACTATGAGACATGTGAGTGTTGGATAGATACTGTCTCTGTCATTCTTTCACACTCTGTGACAGGTGAGTGTTGGATAGATTAGTGCATCTCTCATTCTCTGACATCATCGCACAGGTAAGTGTTGGATAGATACTGCCTTTCTCATTCTCTGATACTATGTGACAGGTAAGTGTTGGATAGATACTGCCTATCTCATTCTCTGATACTATGTGACAGGTGAGTGTTGGATAGATTCTGCCTCTCTCATTCTCTGACACTATGTGACAGGTGACTGTAGGATAGATACTGCCTCTCTCATTCTTTCACACTTTGTGACAGCTAAGTTTTGGATAGATACTGCCTCTCTCATTATCTATCCCCAAACTAATCCCACTGTCCCGCTCTCTCCCCATAGTCCTGTATCAATCCCCAAACTAATCCTACTGCCCCGCTCTCTCCCATTGGTCCTGTATCAATCCCCAAACTAATCCCACTGCCCCGCTCTCTCCCCACAGTCCTGTATCAATCCCCAAACTAATCCCACTGCCCCGCTCTCTCCCATTGGTCCTGTATCAATCTCCAAACTAATCCCACTGCCCCGCTCTCTCCCCATTGTCCTGTATCTATCCCCAAACTAATCCCACTGTCCCGCTCTCTCCCCATAGTCCTGTAGCAATCCCAAACTAATCCCACTGCCCCGCTCTCTCCCCATAGTCATGTACCAATCCCCAAACTAATCCCACTGCCCCGCTCTCTCCCTATAGTCCTGTATCAATCCCCAAACTAGTCCCACTGCCCCGCTCTCTACCCATAGTCCTGTATTAATCCCCAAACTAATCCCACTGCCCCGCTCTCTCCATAGCCCTGTTTCAATCCCCAAACTAATCCTACTGCCCCGCTCTCTCCCCATAGTCCTGTGTTAATCCCCAAACTAATCCCACTGCCCCGCTCTCTCCCCATAGTCCTGTATCAATCCCGAAACTAATCCCACTGCCCCGCTCTCTCCCCATAGTCCTGTTTCAATCTCCAAACTAATCCCAATGCCCCGCTCTCTCCCCATAGTCCTGTGTCAATCCGCAAACTAATCCCACTGTCCCGCTCTCTCCCCATAGTGCTGTATCAATCCCCAAACTAATCCCACTGACCCGCTCTCTCCCCATAGTCCTGTATCAATCCCCAAACTAATCCCACTGCCCTGCTCTCTCCTCAAAATCCTGTATCAATCCCCAAACTAATCCCACTGCCCCACTCTCTACCCACAGTCCTGTATCAATCACCAAACTAATCCCACTGACCCGCTCTCTCCCCATAGTCCTGTATCAAACCCACAATCTATACAGAAAGAGAGAGAGAGTAGGGACACACACATTCTCTCTCTCTCTCTATGTCTCTCACTCTTTGTCTCGCTCTCTGTCTCTCTCTATGTCTGTCTCTCTCCCTCTCTCTCTCTCCATCTCTGTCTCTGTCTCACTCGATGTCTCTCTCCCTCTCTCTCTCTCCCTCTCTGTCTCTCTCTCTCTATGTCTGTCTACCTCTCTCTCCCTCCCTCTCTTTCTCTTTCTCACTCTATGTCTCTCTATCTCTCTCTCTCTCCCTCTCTGAGTATCTTTCTGCCCGCATCATCCGTGACCTCACAATGACTTGACCCCGCGCGGATAGGGTCAGGAGCAGAGGCCAGAGGTCGGGAGTTAGAAAATGTAATCCCAAATGACACATTGTAAATCCCAGTGAGACTGTAAATAAACCGATACAAATATATAATGTGAGAAGATTTTAATAAAAAGTAAACGCAGACAGGAGCTCCATCCCCGCCCTTTCTCATCACTGCCCCGCTCCTTTGTATTAAAAAGCAGCAATAAGTTGTGCTCTGAAAGTGAGCACTTTGCTCAGGTATCAGCACCACGCACCATTGGTGAAGGGAAATACACAAACTATCTCTCTTCACAGAGACCCGGAGTTTGTAAACCTTCGCTTTAAAGGGCTGAATGTTCACATTTCCTCCGTGCGGGCTGTAAAACTGGAGCCGATCCCCTAACACCCGAGTGGTGGGAGGTAAAAGTGAGAATTCACCCCAGAGTGTTTAACCTTCCCTTGTAGCCCATTGTAGACCACTGACAGTCAGGAGATGGGGATAGTGAGCTGGGCAAAGGTCTGTAAAGTTTTACAGTACAATATCACCCGCTGCTGGTGTACATCAGTACTGCAGTAATACCAACATTGGAGAAACATTCGCCTCATTTCACAATTCAGGCAAGGCCTTTCTTCAGAACTGAGAGATAATTGGATCAGAGAGAAGGTAAAATAAACATGGGCCTGGAAAGCTGTCATTAAATCCCCTCACCTTTCTGAGTACATAACTCACTCAGAGAATTGTGAACCTGCAGAATTCTCTGCCTAACTCCAATGACTGAGTGAATCCCTTCCCACACTCAGAGAGGTGAACGGCCTCTCCCCAGTGTGAACTCGCTGGTGTATCAGCATGTGGGATAACTGAGTGTATCCCTTCCCTCACTCAGAGGTGTGAACGGCCTCTCCCCAGTGTGAACTCGCTGGTGTATCAGCAGGTGGAATAACTGAGTGAATCCCTTCCCACACTCAGAGAGGTGAACGGTCTCTCCCCAATGTGAACTCACTGGTGTATCAGTAGGTGGGATAACTGAATGAATCCCTTCCCACACTCAGAGAGGTGAACGGTCTCTCCCCAGTGTGAACTCACTGGTGTATCAGTAGGTGGGATAACTGAGTGAATCCCTTCCCACACTCAGAGAGGTGAACAGTCTCTCCCCAGTGTGACCTCGCTGGTGTATCAGCAGGTGGGATAACTCAGTGAATCCCTTCCCACACTCAGAGGTGTGAACGGGCTCTCCCCAGTGTGAACTCGCTGGTGTATCACCAGGTGGGATAAATGAGTGAATCCCTTCCCACACTCAGAGAGGTGAACAGTCTCTCCCCAGTGTGACCTCGCTGGTGTATCAGCAGGTTGGATAACTCAGTGAATCCCTTCCCACACTCAGAGGTGTGAACGGCCTCTCCCCAGTGTGAACTCGCTGGTGTATCACCAGGTGGGATAACTGAGTGAATCCCTTCCCACACTCAGAGAGGTGAACGGCCTCTCGCCAGTGTCAACTCGCTGGTGTATCACAAGGTGGGATTACTGAGGGAATCACTTCCAACACTCAGAGGTGTGAACGGCCTCTCCCCAGTGCAAACTCGCTGGTTTATCAGCAGGTGGGATAACTGAGTGAATCCCTTCCCACACTCAGAGAGGTGAACGGCCTCTCCGCTGTGTGAACTCGCTGGTGTATCAGCAGGTGGGATAACTGAGTGAATCCCTTCCCACACTCAGAGAGGTGAACGGTCTCTCCCCAGTGCGAACTCGCTGGTGTATCAGTAGGTGGGATAACTGAGTGAATCCCTTCCCACACTCAGAGGTGTGAACGGTCTCCCCCCAGTGTGAACTCGCTGGTGTATCAGCAGGTGAGATAACTGAGTGAATCCCTTCCAACACTCAGAGGTGTGAACGGCCTCTCCCCAGTGTGAACTCGCTGGTGTATCACCAGGTGGGATAACTGAGTGAGTCCCTTCCCACACTCAGAGAGGTGAACAGCCTCTCCCCAGTGTGAACTCGCTGGTGTGTCAGCAGGTGGGATAACTGAGTGAATCCCTTCCCACACTCAGAGAGGTGAACGGCCTCTCCCCAGTGTCAACTCGCTGGTGTATCACAAGGTGGGATAACTGAGGGAATCACTTCCAACACTCAGAGATGTGAACGGCCTCTCCCCAGTGTGAACTCGCTGGTGTATCACCAGATGGGATAACTGAGTGAATCCCTTCCCACACTCAGAGAGGTGAACAGCCTCTCCCCAGTGTGAACTCGCTGGTGTATCACCAGGTGGGACAACTGAGTGAATCCCTTCCCACTCTCAGAGGTGTGAACGGCCTCTCCCCAGTGTGACCTCGCTGGTGTATCACCAGGTGGGATAACTGAGTGAATCCCTTCCCACACTCAGAGAGGTGAACAGTCTCTCCCCAGTGTGAACTCGCTGGTGTATCACCAGGTGGGATAACTGATTGAATCACTTCCCACACTCAGAGGTGTGAACGGCCTCTCCCCAGTGTGAACTCGCCGATGTGTTTCCAGCTGGGATGGGTAGTTGAAACATTTCCCACAGTCCCCACATTTACAGGTTTTTTCTCCAGTGTGACTGCACTTGTGTCTCTCCAGGTTGGATAATCGGCTGACTCCTTGCCCACACACACAGCACGTGTACAGTTTCTCCCCGCTGTGAACAGTGTTTTTTACTTCCATGGTCAAAGGCCGAAGATATTCAGGTCCCGATGAATCGAATCACTCCATCAGGTCTGGATGTGATGTTAGGTTCGAGCCTCTGGTCGACAAATCCTCCCCGTTTAATACCCTGTAAAGTGAACTTCTGTGAAGTAAAGTGAAAGAATAACATTAGAACATAAGAAATAGGAGCAGGAGTAGGCCATCCGGACACTCGAGCCTGCTCCACCATTCAATAAGATCATGGCTGATCTGATCATGGACTCAGCTCCACTTCGCTGCCCGCTCCCCATAAACCTTTACTCCCATAATCGCTGAAAAATCTGTCTATCCCCGCCTTAAATATATTCAATGTCCCTTCTTCCACAACTCCCTGGGACAGGGAATTCCACAGAATTATAACCCTCTGAGAATAAATTCCTCCTCATCTCAGTTTTAAAAGGGCGACCCCTTACTCTGACACTATGCCCCGTGGTTTTAGTTTCCCCTATGAGTTGGAACATCCTCTCTGCATCCACCTTGTCAAGCCCCCTCGGTATCTTTTATGTTTCAATAAGATCACATCTCATTCTTCTTAACTCCAGTGTTCATAGGCCCATCCTACTCAACCTTTCTTCATAGTTCAACCCCCTCACCTCAGGAATCAACCCTGTGAACCTTCTCTGAACTGCTTCCAATGTAAGTATATCCTTCCTTAAATACAGAGACCAAAACTGCACGCTGTACTCCAGGTGTGGCCTCATCGATACCCTATACAGTTGTAGCAGGACTTCTCTGCTTTTATACTCGATCCCCCTTGCATTCCCAGCTTCTCCAATCTATCCAGGTAACTGAAGTCCCTCATCCCTGGAATCATTCTCGTAAATCTTTCCTGCACCCTCTATAAGGCCTTCATATTCTTCCAAAACTGCGTTGCACTCAGATGGGTCTGGATCACTGGACCCTGCGGCTGCTGGTCACTCACACACTGAGCCTCACATTCACACACACTTCAGCTGGGTCTGGATCACTGGACCCTGAGACTGGTCCCTCACACACTGAGCCTCACATTCACACACACTTCAGCTGGGTCTGGATCACTGGACCCTCATTCTGCTGGTCCCTCACACACTGAGCCTCACATTCACACACACTTCAGCTGGGTCTGGATCACTGGACCCTGAGGCTGGTCCCTCACACACTGAGCCTCACATTCACACACACTTCAGCTGGGTCTGGATCACTGGACCCTGAGACTGGTCCCTCACAAACTGAGCCTCATATTTACACACACTTCAGCTGGGTCTGGATCACTGGACCCTGAGACTGGTTCCTCACACACTGAGCCTCACATTCACACACACTTCAGCTGGGTCTGGATCACTGGACCCTGAGACTGGTCCCTCACACATGAGCCACACATTCACACACACTTCAGCTGGGTCTGGATCACTGGACCCTGAGACTGGTCCCTCACACACTGAGCCTCACATTCACACACACTTCAGCTGGGTCTGGATCACTGGACCCTGAGACTGGTCCATTAGACACTGAGCATCACATTCACACACACTTCAGCTGGGTCTGGATCACTGGATCCTGAGGCTGGTCCCTCACACACTGAGCCTCACATTCACACACACTTCAGCTGGGTCTGGATCACTGGACCCTGAGGCTGGTCCATTACAAACTTAGCCTCACATTCACATACACTTCAGCTGGGTCTGGATCACTGGACCCTGAGCCTCGTCCCTCACACACTGAGCCTCAAATTCACACACACTTCAGCTGGGTCTGGATCACTGGATCCTGAGACTGGTCTCTCACACACTGAGCCTCACATTCACACACACTTCAGCTGGGTCTGGATCACTGGATCCTGAGACTGGTCCCTCACACACTGAGCCTCACATTCACAAACACTTCAGCTGGGTCTGGATCACTGGACCCTGATACTGGTCCCTCACACACTGAGCCTCACATTCACACACACTTCAGCTGGGTCTGGATCACTGGACCCTGAGACTGGTCCATTAGACACTGAGCCTCACATTCACACACACTTCAGCTGGGTCTGGATCACTGGATCCTGAGGCTGGTCCCTCACACAGTGAGCCTCACATTCACACACACTTCAGCTGGGTCTGGATCACTGGACCCTGAGACTGGTCCCTCACACACTGAGCCTCACATTCACACACACTTCTGCTGGGTCTGGATCACTG
This sequence comes from Pristiophorus japonicus, assembly GCF_044704955.1. Lineage (NCBI taxonomy): Eukaryota > Metazoa > Chordata > Chondrichthyes > Pristiophoridae > Pristiophorus > Pristiophorus japonicus. The sequence continues at coordinate 1,216,692 of NW_027254624.1, forward strand.
GACCCTGAGACTGGTCCCTCACACACTGAGCCTCACATTCACACACACTTCGGCTGGGTCTGGATCACTGGACCCTGAGACTGGTCCCTCACACACTGAGCCTCACATTCACACACACTTCAGCTGGGTCTGGATCACTGGACCCTGAGACTGGTCCCTCACACACTGAGCCTCACATTCACACACACTTCAGCTGGGTCTGGATCACTGGACCCTGAGACTGGTCCCTCACACACTGAGCCTAACATTCACACACACTGCAGCTGGGTCTGGATCACTGGACCCTGAGACTGGTCCCTCACACACTGAGCCTCATCTCACACACACTTCAGCTGGGTCTGGATCACTAGACCCTGAGGCTGGTCCCTCACACACTGAGCCTCACATTCGCACACACTTCAGCTGGGTCTGGATCACTGGACCCTGAGACTGGTCCCTCACACACTGAGCCTCACATTCACACACACTTCAGCTGGGTCTGGATCACTGGATCCTGAGACTGGTCCCTCACACTCTGAGCCTCACATTCACACACACTTCAGCTGGGTCTGGATCACTGGACACTGAGCCTCGTCCCTCACACACTGAGCCTCATCTCACACACACTTCAGCTGGCTCTGGATCACTGGACCCTGAGACTGGTCCCTCACACACTGAGCCCTCACATTCACACATACTTCAGCTGGGTCTGGATCACTGGACCCTGAGACTGGTCCCTCACACACTGAGCCTCACATTCACACACACTTCAGCTGGGTCTGGAACACTGGATCCTGAGACTGGTCCCTCACACACTGAGCCTCACATTCACACACACTTCAGCTGGGTCTGGATCACTGGATCCTGAGACTGGTCCCTCACACACTGAGCCTCACATTCACACACACTTCAGCTGGGTCTGGATCACTGGACCCTGAGACTGGTCCCTCACACACTGAGCCTCACATTCACACATACTTCAGCTGGGTCTGGATCACGGGACCCTGTGGCTGGTGCCGCACACACTGAGCCTCACATTCACACACACTTCAGCTAGGTCTGGATCACTGGACCCTGAGACTGGTCCCTCACACATTGAGCCTCACATTCACACACACTTCAGCTGGGTTTGGATCACTGGATCCTGAGGCAGATCCCTCACACACTGAGCCTCACATTCACACACACTTCAGCTGGGTCTGGATCACTGGACCCTGATACCGGATATGCAGCGAATGAGTTAGGACAATGGCGGGGTTTTCCTTCAGAAAGTGAGCCTCAGTATGTTTTTGGTGAAGGAGAGCTCGATAAAGCACCGCTATTTTGCTACTCACAAAGTTAGAATCACATTGCTGTCACAGTGCCCAATCTGACCTGCGGTCACAGATATCTGACAGCAGGCAATGGGCACCTTGGTCATTTCTTCCTGAGAAGAGTCTGCAGCTGCCCACACACCGTGCTACTGGTTCGCATTGCCAGTGGTGTTGTTACTCTGCAAACACCATTGTACATAGACAGTGGGAAAGGGGACTCGCTGCTGGAAACACCACCGTTCACAGACACCAGGACAATGGACTCACGTCCACAATCAACATCACTTCAGTTCCAATAAATTCCACAGAGCCGCAGGTGATGGAGAAGCTGTTCGTGAACTGGAGAATGTAAACTTTCAAAGACAATACATGCTGATTGATATAATGATCTGTTTATTATTCTCCAGGATTTTCCACACACAAAAACCAATACAGTTATCATTCACTTTCTGATATTCTTCAGCTATTAAATCGATAGATGTATTCTCCTTTTACACTCCCCTGGGGTAACCACGTGTTCTGATGTTCATCCGGCAATAAACATTCCATGGTCACAACATCCTAAACCTCAATGCTGGGACTTGTATCTCTCTGTGTCCAGGAGCATGATTTAATCCAATTCTACTCCTACCGCTATTATAACCCACTGTCTACATCATGGTCTTCTACCTTGTTCACAGACACTTACATAGCAAACCGCAGGCCTTGTCAGATATTGCCCAGTGTTATGTCTGAAGAAGCCTGGGCCTGAGTTGTAGCCTGCTGAGGTTCAGGTAAAATATAACTCAGGATACGATATGTGATGTAATGCAAATCTAATGTTGGGAATTGCTCTGAACTTTTCTTTCCTGAACTAAATTAAATATTATTCTCAGAGGATACTTCAACCCATTTTTCAGCTCATCTCTGAATTTAGTCTGGGTTACTGCATAAATACACGTGTTTGTACAGCAGCTTAAAAGCAGCAGCATGTAGCTGGTACTGTCTGCAATATACATCGGGTCATTGAAACTTGTATGATAATAGTGGTTTTTAATTCGGTATAATAAGAAATATATCACATACGCCATCCAGAGCAGTATGAAGTTACCGGATATAGCGAAGAGTAAGATGATGGATTTCCTTCGGTTCTCCATCTCCGGATCGTCGTGATTCACATCTCTCTTGCTGCCCCTCAGCCTCCTGCGGACTCTGCTGGCCGCCAAAATGTATCCTACAGTCAGAGCATTGAGCAGCAGTATCAGGAATATTGGGAGCAGTGGGGTTAAACATCGGTTAATCTAGCCAAATGCTACCCAAGCAGTTACAGTGTAATACTCGGGTTTTTCATGACAGCCCCAGGGTACATGGTCGATTGTATAGTAGGGTACATATATAAAGAACCAGGGGATGTTTTTTATAAAGAACAGCAGGCACACGGTTCCTATAACCAGGGATGCAGTTTTCTCGGTGCAATATTTAGTCCTCAGCTTCTGGCAACAAATGGTAACAAAACGATCGAAAGATAAAGCGATGGTTAACCAGACAGAAATATCGGTGACTGCACGCATCAGCGCTCGGAGGAAAGAACACACAGGTGTGATGTGCAGGAAGGTAGTCGGGAAATAATATCCATTAATCCGAACCAGTATCACATCAGTGATAATGACCAGTAGATCCGCCGCTGCCATGGTCACCAGGTAGCGAGTGATACATCTGGAGAGACCGCACTTTCCCCGGGACAGGATCACAATCGTCACCACATTAGCTGTAAAAGGGAAACACACAGGAACAGGGAATCAGCCGTCAGGTTACAGCAAGGGAGCCAGTTACACAGGATTTGGTCTGACATGTACTTTACTGCAGGATCTGGGGACTGGAACTGAACTCTTTACCGCTGCTCGAATTGTCTAGCAGAACAGGATTTTAACATACAATTGCAATGTTAAATATCTGTGAGTGTGGGGTAACTACCCGAAAATAAACGATTCACAAAGAGTATAGAATATACAAATAGACTCTGGAAATTTCCTCGGAGCTGTTACCCTTCTGCCACTGCAACTTCGTAGAAAGTGGTGCAGAAATCCACCGGAGATCCGAGTAAACTACTGGCCATTTAAATGTATGAATAAATGGACAGTGTGAGAATGAGTTATGGACAATTGTGAAAAGTAGCAGTTCAGTGACCGAGGAAGAAATGAACAGAAAACTATTTGAAAATAAGTCATGAATGGTCAATTCTAAATTGGGAGATGTTTGGGGAGCGGTGAGAATGAAGCCTGACCGAAATGCAGTGAATACTAAAGGTGAACAACCGAGGCTGAGACAAAGTGCGGGATTTGGGTCCGTGGACAGGAAAGGGGAGCGGATACAAGGTGTGGGTACGAAATGGCTCAGAGTTCTCATGTTGTATTCGCAGACTGGAGGCTATGAGTAAAGACCTTTGGACAAACTACTGTCAAACACCACGATAATAGGGGAGTTGGTATGTTTGAACTCAACCAAGTTGCAACAGTTACGTTTATAATCCACCAGATAAACATTTAATCTGAACAACTGACTTAGTGGCCAGAAGTCTCAGGTCTTTACATTGGTGTCTTGTACAGTGCAACCCCCCATCTGGACAAACTCTAACAATAACCACAAGGGGGAGAAGTTCAGATGTGATCATGAACAAACAATCTTATTTTGCACCTTCTTCTGTAATCCTAGGAAAAATATACATTCCAAAGTACACAATGGCACAAGGGGCATAATCTTCTCCTCGCTTTTGACGCCTCTAATAATGCGGCAAACTTCAGAGGGAGTTGTGGGTGGCGATCTCTAGACCGAAGCAAAGATACAGTACAAGTGACAATAGAGGCTGCAGTCCAGCCCAGGAGATACCTGCCGAGATTCAGCTTCAGAAAGGCTCCGTGGTAAGGTCTTAGCTCTGAATTGGCAGAATCCATCTTTAATATTAATCCGGCACATAGCAATATGGAGAATCTGTCTCTCTGGTGAGAAAGACTGGCAGAAAGTACATCCCAGGGGATGTGGGACATTATATGTACCTGAGCTTCCAGCACAATCTATCAACAATGTAAGATATGCTCAGAAGTGTTTGATTCGGATTCCTTTGGTGTGCAGGATAGTGTGACATATAGCAGTTGTTCCAACTTGATATCCGTGAAGAGCTCCATGTGATCATTTGTAAAGAAATAGAGACAGACAGAGAGCGAGAGAGAGACTACAGATACAAAAGAAACATCGGCACTGAAAAGATATCCTGAACAAGATAAGGCGGCTGGTGTAGAAATAATTAACTGCATTCCCGTTCAACTGTGTTTAGACAATACAGTCTTAGCTGGAAATTAAATCACATGGGTATATAAGATTAATATAGTTAAGTATGAGTGTGTGGTATGTGGAGTGGGGGCGGCGTGTGGTTACCATGGATACAGAAGTATAATGGAAATCTACAGAGATAAATGGACAAAGTAACTCTGAATCAAACACAAGAGATGGGCCGTCCTGTGCTGTTTACAAGATGGAGGTGGGCCTCCTTCTTGAACGGCTGCAGTCCGTGTGGTGACGGTGCTCCACAGAGTTGTAAGCTGGTGAGCTGCATGAAATAATGGCGAATATATGAGGAGATAATATTTCCGACTGGGCTTTGCAAATGGCCAAATCTGTCAGTAATTTATGTATCTGACGTATAGAGCCTCATAAAAGTTGCTAAAATCATGTTCCCTGTTCAGTATTTGTCAAATCACTGAATTAATTCAACAATTGTAACATTATTACAACAACAACAATAATTTCTACTTATATAGCGCCTTTATAAAACTTCTCGAGGCGCTTCACAGGAGTGTTATAAGACATAACAAATAAATTAGGCACCGAGCCACATAAGAATAAATTACGACCGATGACCAAAAGCTTGGTTAGAGTTAGGTTATAAGCACTGTCTTCAAGGAAGAAATGGAGGTATAGAGGCGGGGAGGATTTAGGGAGGCTGATCCAGAGCACAGGGCTCGGACAGCTGAAGGCACGGCCACTAATGGTTGAGCAGTTATAATCAGGGATGCACAAGAGGGTAGAATTTGAGGAGCACAGACATCTTGGGGCATTGCGATGATGAAGCAGATTACAGAGATAGCGAGGGACGAGGCCATGGAGGGATTTGTACACAGAAGGAGAATTTTGGAATCGAGGTATTGTTGAAGCGGGATCAGTGTAGCTCAGCGAGCACAGGTGGGATTTTGTGCGAGATTGGACATGAACTGGCGAGTTTTGAATGACCTCAAGTTTACAGAGGGTAGAATGTAGGTGGTCTGCCAGGAGTGTGTTGGAGCTGTACAAACTAGAGGTAATTAAGACATGGATGGAGGTTTCAGCAGCAGAGGAATTGAGGCGGGGCGGATACGGGCAATGTTATGGAGGTGGAAACAGGTGGATTTAGTTATGCTGCGGGTATATGGCCAGAAGACTATTTCCCATTCTAATAGGATAGTTAGATTGCGAGCTGTCTGATTCAGTCACAGACAGAACACGGGAGAGGGATCGAGTCGTTGGATAGTGAATACAGTTTGTGGCGGGACCCAAAGAAAATGTCATCGGTATTCCCAATATTTAATTGGAGAACATTTCTGCTCAACAAGTACTGAATGTCGGACAAGCAGTCTGCCAATTTAGAGACCTTGGAGGCCTCGAGAGAAGTGGTGGTGAGGTAGAGCTAGGTATCAGCAGCCAACATGTGGAAACTGAAGCTGTGTTTTCGGATGATGTCGGCAAGAGGCATCATATAGTGGAGAACAGGAGGGGGCCAATGATAAATTCCCGGGGAACACGATATGCAACGATTTATCGTGAGAATAGAAGCGAATGCAAGTGATATTCTGGCTATGATTAGCGAGATACGGATAGAACCAGGCGTGTGCACTCCCAGCCAGTTGGAGAACCATTGGTGGAAAATGGAGTACTCAACCATATCAAAGGCTGGGACTGGTCGAGAATGATGAGGAGGGAAAGTCTATCTTTGTAAATGTCACAAAGGATGCCATTTGTGAGTTTGATAAGAGCAGTTTCGGTAGTGTGGCATGGTCAATACCAGACTGAAGGGTTTCAAACATGGAGTTCCAGGAAGTGACAACATGTTCAAGGACTTTGGAGTGGAAACTAAGTTTGGAGAGGGGGCGATAGCTTGCAATCCCAGTGTGGTGAAGGGTTGTTTTTTGAGGAGAGGGGTGATAACGATAGATTTGAAGGAGATGAGAGGACATGAGCTGAGAGCACCACTAACAATGTCAGCTAACACGGGAGTCAGAAAAGAAAGTTGGGTGGTCAGCAGCTTGGTGGGAATAGGGTCAAGATCAAGTGAGCAGGAAGTGGGTCTCATGGATAAGATGAACATGGAGAGGCCAAGAGGGGCAGATCAGGGAGAGACTCGTGAGAGATGCGACTTCATGGCTAGGGGAGGGTGGAAACTTAGGGGATGTTTGACCCGTTGGGCTAGAGGAAGGAAGAGAAGTGGCAGAGGCAGCTGATTGGATGGTCTCAATCTTTGAGACAAATAATTCCATGAGCTACTCACACTTGTTGTTGGAGGTGAGTGTGGTGGAATGGGGAGAGGGGTTTCACAAGAAGGTTAACAGTCGAGAATAGTAGCCGGGGGTTATATTTGCATTCTAGAATGATGTTGGAATAGTGAGCAGTTTTAGCAGACACGAGTAGGGCCCGATAATAGTTTATGCAGTCTCGCCAAATCTGGCGTAGTAAGGTTAAATCAGTTGTCCGACACATCCATACAAGTCTGCGGCCCTTGTACTTGAGTGAGCGAGAATGAGGGCCGTACCAGGGAAAGGCCAGAGTGAGAGAGATTAATTGTTTTAATAGGAAATAGGGCATCAAAGGTGATGGTGAGGGGATATTTGGGGAGATTGATGGCTGCAGAAATGTCATTGTCAATTAATCATTATCTCCTCGGTTTAAACAGGGTCACAGTTCAAATATTGGTGATACCTGATTAACAAATATTCTCGTAACAAAACGATTTGACAATTATTCTTGTTTCTAATTGCAGCTGCTATAGAATGACAGGACAAAAAGGGAAAAAATGTCCTTCTCTCACTGAATCCAAACACCACTGTTGCCAGTTACAATAAATATATCATTATTACTGTGTCGTAATGTTTCTATTTTCCAAGCTCTCCATCCCTTCAGTCTCCGGTTCCACTGCCTGTGCAATGTCCCAAATATAATCATTACATGTGTGTATAACTGACAGCAAATATTTAAAAATGAAATTTGCGGCCACGGACCATAACTGTGCTTGGTGCACGAATTCAGCTCTGAATAAATACATCACCACTGTGGTTTCAGGATTTGCTTGAAAACACAACCGTATTTGTCAGAAATGGCATGAAATAAAACACGTGTATTTTACACTCCAGCAAAGTTAATATGGGCTTTCACTGTTTGTCAGAAGATGGTTTCTACAACTTCGTAACATACCTTGTAATGTAACTAAATGTATATATATACTACAGCAAGATCCACAAATATAACATCTGGTTGGTAAAGTTGGCTAAGGTTTGCGGTATTCGGAAACACTGCCATGGGAAAGTCAATGCATACGAATGTGAGCCTAGATTTTCGACAGAGTGTCAAACCCATAAACTTCTGATTCAGATGGGAGCCCCGGCTGTTACATTTAAAGGCGAGGTAGAAAAGTTACCCAGAGCATGCAAAGAGGAGAACATTAGCGAGGGGTTCCTGACGCTGCTAACGATTAACTGAAACAATTTCACACTCTAACGACATCCCACTATGTGAATACTGCGCTCATTCTCACTGAGAACCGCATTGCTCCGAGACATTCCATGTAAAACAATGTTAGATTTTGAGTTGGAGATTCAAAAACATTGTAATATCAATAAACATCTCGCAAAGGTTGGTGGAAATGGAGGAAAGATATTCTCAGAATTTCCGATAGTGACACAAATCTGACAAATAATCACCTCAGGACCGACAGAGCAATGAACAGGCCCTCCAGGTAATACAGCGAGACACGGATTTATGCAATCGGTAACCTGTTAAAATGAGTGCTGGAAACTCTATGGGCTGCAATAATATCATCGGACATTTTATCGTTTAGAACATTCAGATACACTGAAATTGGACCTGCGATTACCGGAAATCTCAATGCAGAAATGATGACTCTGGGTGCTTCACGAAAAGGAACGCAGGATTAGATCATTCTGCCCCACAAGCCTTTTCCACCATTCCAGTGATCGGCACCCTAACTCCAATTACCATCTTGGTTCAATACTCCTTGTTACCCTGACCTTAACAAATCTATCGATCAGAGTCTGTAAATTTACAATTAACCATGAATTGACAGGATTTTGGGAGAACGAGTTTAAGATTTCGACTAAACTTTGTGTGAGAAAGTGTTTAGCGATTTCACTCCTAAATGGCCCAGCTCCAATTTTAGGATAATGCCTTCTGGTTTAGATTAAACCGCCATCGGAAACAGTTTCTGTGCCAACACTATCGAACACCTTCATCTATTTAAGTAGCTCGGTTATATCACGCTTCACCCTTCTAAACACAATGGAATACAAGGCAAGGTTATGTAAACTTTCCTCATATTTGAATACTTTAAACGGTGATATCAGTCTGGTTAACTTGTGCTGAAACCCCTCGAAGGCCAATCCATCTATCCTGCGATTAGCTGCACAAAACTGAACGTATATATTCCAAATGAGATCTGACCAAATCTCTGTACAGCGAGAACAGCACTTCCTCAGTTGTAAATATCTTCCCCCTTGCGATAAAAGCCAAAATTCGCTTTACATTTATCCCTATTCTGTGGTTCCTTCCGGACAACCAACTATCGATCCAAGTCGTAAGATTACCGCTAATTACGTCGATTCCCATTTTTATGAATAATAACTGAAACACATTATCAAATCAGGGACTTAACTGACAATGTAATACAATTTGAGACGATGGGAACAGACATTCCAATGCACCGAGTACTGATCATATTTATTGTTAAAATTACCGCAGCTGACACAATATTGAATGGAAATAACAATTTGGCGCTTTTGCTTAACAAACTAAGCACGTCACCGGGAACACCAATTACCACGCCGAGAACTAGAACACCGCAAATGGTAATACAATAATTCAAACTGTATTGATCTCTGAGAAATGATGGGGACTCTTGGTGCGGCACATGTTACAACGGACCATGTGAGCTGATATGGTGAGAGATACTCTTAGTAATACAGGGGCGAAGCTTGCAGTCGGAGCATGAGGCTGCATTGATCCTGAGATTTGTGAGAGTCAGCGGGACAGTGAGACAACTCACTTCAATCTTTTCTCAATGAGTAACCTCTTCAAACATACTCTGCAGAGTGTTAAAAACAACAGCCGTAATATTGGACTTTAATGCTGATCATGTTTCTTCAAACACAAACATGCAAGGCAATTTATTAGTACAGGGTGGTGGGAACTCATAAGACAGAATGTGAGATTTCAGTTTCCCAACTGAAGTGGGAAAGTTAGTCAGTGGTACAATGGGTGATAAAACACACTGGTTCGATACCCTCGGCTCTGCCACATAAACTGTAAATATGAGATAGAGGAATGTAATACAGACACAGATTACAGGGCGATATGACAGATGTGTTTAAAATTATTGACAGGATGGAAGAAGGTAGATAGAAGCAGACTGATTCCAGTAGATGTATGTTGCAGAATGAGGCTCTGTAGAAAGTAGATGAAATAGAAGACAATGGAACAGAGAGAAGAGAGAGCGGGAGAAGCTTTTTTATACAGGGATTGGGGAGGAGGTGGAGTTCAGTCACATGGATAGAGGTTGAGGCAGAAACTGTCAGAATTCAAAGTAGATTGGGTCCGTGGCTGGAGGAAGAGGCGATAAAGGGATATGGATACCGGGTGGGTAAATGTGACTAGAAATTCCTCTATCCGTAAGTATCTGAAGCGAAATTAAAGTGAATATGTGTGGATCACCGAGCGGACAGACTTACTGAGGGTACAGTCGATGTTATATCACCCTGCAAGCGTTTGGTCTGAACAATAAATGTGTGCGATTAGTATAAAGGGACCATGACCCGGCATGGAGACGGTGTTTTGGTTAAAATGCAGGTATTGAATCTAAAACGGGTTTTTAAATGTCGACAAACCCAGGACAGCTGCATAGAGCGCCGCTGCCTTGTTCCAATCGCTCTCTCACAGCACGGATTCCCGGTCTGACCTGTACCGCTGCAGGAATGGATGTGACAGAAACAAGCTGCCTCCCACCGGCTGAAGGCAGAACAATCTCCGCCGGGAGGGTGAAGGCGGGTCTGAGAACAGGCTGGTCACCGGTCAGTGGAGAAGATGAGGGAGAGAGTCTGTGTTCCTGCATGGAGCACAATCCCACACTCGGCATGGATTGTGATCATTAGGAATAATATCCGGCACTTTGCTGGAACCAGACCGAGAACAGCGGGTAGATTCTGATTAACGGGACTGAACAAATCCCGGTCCTGACTGTCCGAATTCCCAGGTATATGTCCATGATCGGCTGTCAGTGTCTGTCTCCACAGCGGGAGTCAATGGAGCATTTTACAACACGCTGAATGTTCAGTGAAATATAATCTGTCAGATATTACCGAGTGTTACGGGAAAGGAGAGCAGGCACGGAAAAATGGGATTAAAATAATCCATTGAATCACTCATTGCACGATTCACAGATAAAACGGAACCAGTTTGAAAGACATTACATGGGGAAATAATCTGAAGCTTTTATGGGGTGTTAAAGAAAATTAGAAAGGCACCAAATGATCAGTCACTTAAAAAGCAAGAGCGGGAAATACAGTCACTGACTTTCAGCCTCTTAATTGAATTGAGAAGAATAGTTTAAAAATATAATTACTGACATCAGAGCAGGAATAAAGTTAATCCCAACTTTATTCACAACTTTAGTAACGGAATTAATCACTTACCGGGGATTCCCACGGCTGCTATAATCGGATAGTAAATCATTCCAGCCTGTAAAACTGGTGGTAACCAGGAAAATGGATAGTCGACGGCCACAACTCTCATTCTGTCCGAGAAGTGATGATGACTCTTGGCACTGAACACAGGGCTCGAACTGACTGTGAGATGAGAGCTGAAGAGAAAAACGTCATTATAATTGCGGGAGATTTCCCGTGGGACCATGAAAGATCAGGAGCATTGATATTACTTCCAGTCATTTGGCAGCGCGTCAACACCCTTCACAGTAATGTTTGTGCTGCACTAATTATATCCAAACTAATAATACAAGTGTTTGACGTGAAACCACCCAAAGATTGGAGTGATATTTTGCTCACATTTCTAACTAACAATGTACAGAAAGCCGGGCTCTGCCGGCAATGCTGCACCACATTTAACAGAAGCAGCAAGAGTTTTCCTCCTGGTATGTGAGAAGGTTAAATCCTGTCGATGCACCAACTGAATTCCCCGAATTCTGAAACATGTTTCAATGTTTACACCACTCCAGGCGTTCGTCACTCATCCGTTTCACTGTGGGAGTTCTGGTTGGCAATTGAATCAGAAATATATGTCTTTAGCATGGAAGAGGTCGGGCATTGCACCAGCACCTTGCAGAAAATTGAATCTAAATGATAGTGTAAAAAGTTGCTGAATTAATAGCGCAGAAAATGCAGTCTCATACTATAGCTCACACACTTATTTTGCCTGCATATCGTAAAATTGTCAAAATAATGCTTGGTGATCAAGCGCAACAAGAAATTGCAAAAATTCCGCTGTCTTTCAATTCGGAGAAGGATAAATGATATGTCATCTAACATTGAAGAAAATGTAGCCCAGAAACTTACAAACTCGAATTTTGTTTTGCAAATGGACGAGTCTGTCGACATTATTGGTAAAGCACAATTATTATCATTTGTTCACTTCATTAATGAAAGCGAGACATTGCACCAATTTCTGTGCTGTACAGAACTTCCAGAAAATACTAGAGGTCAAGACATGTTTGATTCTGTCAATTCATATTTAGAAGACTTCAAAATTTCATGGGACTCATATGTTGGTATCTGCACGGACGGTGCTCCATCTATGGTGGGACATGTCAAAGGATTCATTACCCTCGCAAAAAAAATAATCCAAATATATTATTCACCCATTGCTTTTTGCATAGAGAAACACTTGTTGCAAAGACATTACCACTAGAAATAAAATCTTGTTAGATCAAGTTGGTAATATTGTAAATTATATAAAATCAAGTGCTTCAAAAACTCGCTTGTTTAAACAGCTCTGCAAAGCTATGGATGCACAGCACGAATGTTTACTTTTGCATTCAGATGTAAGATGACTTTCAAGGGGATATTTCTTAAATCGTGTATTTGAACTTAAAAGAAGAATTCTCAGTATTTTTGAAAGAGAAGGAGACTATACCTTTTGCAAATACCTTTAGCATGAAATGTGGTGTGCTAAGTTAGCATATCTGGCAGGTTTTTATAATTGTTTTCACAGCGTTAATACCAGTATGCAAGGCTAAATGAAAACATTCTCACCTCTACAGACAAGATATTAGCTTTTCAGAAGAAAAATTTCTATCTGGAAAAAGAGAGCAACAGAAAACAATCTTGAAATGTTCCCTTTGATACCAAATCACAGTATTAGAAAGGTTGCTCCTATAGTGATAGAGCATTTGGCATCACTGGAAGACTACATCAACAAATATTTTCCATCTTTAGATGTGGAGAAGTGTGATTGGGTAAGAAATCCATTTTCTCCAATTACTTTGTCAGATTTTGATCTTACATTGCAAGATGAAGAATTGACTTCTATTTCTACAGACCGGGGTCTTAAAATGAAACATTCAGATATGTCTCGTGATGCGTTCTGGATTTCTATTGAAGAAGATTATCCTGAAATGTCAAAAAAAACCTTGATAATTCTGATGCAGTTTTCAACATCATATCTCTGTGAATTAGGGTTCTCAACTCTTACGAACATCAAATGTAAAAAAATGGGAAAAACTTGGTGAACTTGAACACGAAATGAGAGTCGCCTTATCGGTTATACGCCCTAATCCTAGAACATAACTAAAAAACGTCAGGCTCAAGTATCACGTTAAAATTCTAATTAATCTATAATTAACGTGAGGAATTATTATTATCGTTTATTAAGTTATTATTACTTTCAGAATGAAAAATAATTAATAATATACATGTGTACAATGTTGAATATCTTCATATACTGAGATTAATAAAATGTTTTTTACATTTTCTGAAACTTGCTTTTATGGAACCTTGTGTTCACCTTTTAATCCCTTCACTTGTGCTGCCAAAAATACTAGTATTCGAAAGTGTGCCGCGAACACAAAAAGGTTGAGAGCCACTGTTCCAGACAGTATCTCTGCTTATAAATAGAAGTATAGAGTACAAAAGTGTGGCTATTATGATGAACCTGCACAAAGCATTGGTTCGGCCTCAACTGGAGGATTATGCCCAATTGTGGGCAACGCACTTTAGGGAGAATATGAAGGCCTTGGTGCAGGAAAGATTTACGAGAATGATTCCAGGGATGAGGGACTTCAGTTACCTGGATAGACTGGAGAAGCTGGGATTGCAAGGGGGATACAGTATAAAAGCAGAGAAGTCCTGCTACAACTGTACAGGGGATTGATGAGGCCACACCTGGAGTACTGCATGCAGTTTTGCTCTCTGTATTTAAGGAAGGATATACTTGCATTGCAGGCAGTTCAGAGAAGGTTCACGAGGTTGATACCTGAGGTGAGGGGGTTGACTTATGAAGAAAGGTTTGAGTAGTTTGGGCCTTTGCACATTGGAGTTAAGAAGAATGAAAGGTGATCTTATTGAAACATAAAAGATACTGAGGGGGCTTGACAAGGTGGATGCCTAGAAGATGTTCCCACTCATAGGGGAAACTAAAACCAGGGGGCATCGTTTCAGATTAAGGGGTCGCCCATTTAAAACTGAGATTAGGAGGAATTTTTTCTCAGAGAGTTGTAAATCTGTGGAATTCTCTGCCCCAGAGAGCTGTGGAAGGCGGGACATTGAATATATTTAAGGCAGAGATATACAGATTTTTGAGCGATTATGGGAGTAAAGGTTTATGGGGAGCGGGCAGCGAAGTGGAGCTGAGTCCATGATCAGATCAGCCATGATCTTATTGAATGGGGGAGCAGGTTCGAGGGGCCATATGGCCTACTCCTGCTCCTATTTCTTATGTTCCAATGTTCTTCTTTCACTTTACTTTAATGAAGTTCACTTTACAGGGTATTAAACGGGGAGGATATGTCGATCAGAGGCTCGAACCAAACATCACATTCAGATCTGATGGAATCACTCGTTTCATCGGGACCTGAAAAACCTCGGCCTTTGACCATGGAAGCAAATAACACTGTTCACAGCGTGGAGAAACTGTACACGTGCTGTGTGTGTGGGCAAGGATTCAGCCGATCATCCAACCTGGAGAGACACAAGCGCAGTCACACTGGAGAAAAACTGTGTAAATGTGGGGACTGTGGGAAATGTTTCAACTACCCGTCCCAGCAGCACATCGGCGAGTTCACACTGGGGAGAGGCCGTTCACCTCTCTGAGTGTGGGAAGGGATTCACTCAGTTATCCCACCGACTGATACACCAGCGAGATCACACTGGGGAGAGACCGTTCATCCCTCTCAGTGTTGGAAGGGATTCACTCAGTTATCTCACCTGCTGATACACCAGCGAGTTCACACTGGGGAGAGGCCGTTCACCTCTCTCAGTGTGGGAAGGGATTCACTCAGTTATCCTACCTACTGATACACCAGCGTGTTCACACTGGGGAGAGTCCGTTCACCTCTCTGAGTGTGGGAAGGTATTCACTCAGTTATCCCACCTGCTGATACACCAGCGAGTTCACACTGGGGAGAGACCGTTCACCTCTCTGAGTGTGGGAAGGGATTCACTCAGTTATCCTACCTATTGATACACCAGTGAGTTAACACTGGGGAGAGACCGTTCACCTCTCTGAGTGTGGGAAGGGATTCACTCAGTTATCCCACCTGCTGATACACCAGCGAGTTCACACTGGGGGGAGACCGTTCACCTTTCTGAGTGTGGGAAGGGATTCACTCAGTCATTGGAGTCAGGCAGAGAATTCCGCAGGTTCACAATTCTCTGAGTGAGTTATGTACTCAGAAAGATGAGGGGATTTAATGGCAGCTTTCAAGGCCCCTGTTTATTTTACCTTCTCTCTGATCAAATTATCTCTCAGTTCTGAAGAAACACCTTGCCTGAATTGTGAAATGAGGCGAATGTTTCTCCAATGTTGGTATTACTGCAGTACTGATGTACACCAGCAGCGGGTGATATTGTATTGTAAAACTTTACAGACCTTTGCCCAGCTCACTTTCCCCATCTCCTGACTGTCAGTGGCCTACAATGGGCTACAAGGGAGGGTTAAACATTCTGGGGTGAATTCTCACTTTTACCTCATACAACTCGGGTGTTAGGGGATCGGCCCCAGTTTTACAGCCCGCACGGAGGAAATGTGAACATTCAGCCCTTTAAAGCGAAGGTTTACAAACTCCGGGTCTCTGTGAAGAGAAATAGTTTGTGTATTTCCCATCACCAATGGTGCGTGGTGCTGATACCTGAGCAATGTGCTCACTTTCAGAGCACAACTTATTGCTGCTTTTTAATACAAAGGAGAGGGGCAGTGATGAGAAAGGGCGGGGATGGAGCTGCAGTCTGCGTTTACTTTTTATGAAAGTCTTCTCACATTTTATATTTGTATCGGTTTATTTACAGTCTCACTGGGATTTACAATTTTCTAACGCCCGACCTCTGCCCTGTGCTCCTGATCCTATCCGCGCAGGGTCAAGTTATTGTGAGGTCACGGATGATACAGGCAGAGAGAGAGAGACAGAGAGGGAGAGAGAGAGAGGGAAATAGACATCGAGTGAGAGAGAGACAGAGATGGCGAGAGAGAGAGGGAGAGAGACAGACATAGAGAGAGACAGAGAGCGAGACAAAGAGTGAGAGACATAGAGAGAGAGAGAGTGTATGTGTCCCTACTCTCTCTTTCTGTATAGATTCTGGGTTTGATACAGGGCTATGGGGGGAGAGCGGGGCAGTGGGGTTAGTTTGTGATTGATACAGGACTATGGGGAGAGAGCGGGGCAGTGGGGTTAGATTGTGATTGATACAGGATTATGGGGAGAGCGCGGGGCAGTGGGATTAGTTTGGGGATTGATACAGAGCTTTGGGTAGAGAGCGGGGCAGTGGTATTAGTTTCGGGATTGATACAGGGCTATGGGGAGAGAGCGGGGCAGTGGGATTAGTTTGGGGATTGAAACTGGGCTATGGGTAGAGAGCGGGGCAGTCGGATTAGTTTGGGGTTTTATATAGAGTTTTGGGAGAGAGCGGGGCAGTGGGATTAGTATGGGATTGATACAGGAGTATGGAGAAAGAGCGGAGAAGTGTGATTAGTTTGGGATTGATACATGGCTATGGGGAGAGAGCGGGGCAGTGGGATTAGTTTGGGATTGACACAGGGCTATGGAGAAAGAGCGGGGCAGTGGGATTAGTTTGGGGATTGATACAGGACTATGGGGAGAGAGCAGGGCAGTGGGATTAGTTTGGGGATTGTACAGGGCTGTGGGGAGAGAGCGGGGCAGTGGGATTAGTTTGGGGATTGATACAGGCCTATGGGCAGAGAGCGGGGCAGTGGGATTAGTTTGGGATTGATACAGGACTATGGGGAGAGAGCGGGGCAGTGGGATTAGTTTGGGTGAGATTGAGAAGCCATTTTACATGAGATGTGTGATGACCATTTTGCACCAGGACACATGTTACAGAGAACGGGAGAGAGAGAGAGAGAGAGAGAGAGAGAGAGAGAGAGAGAGAGAGAGAGAGAGAGAGAGAGAGAAAGAGAGAGACAACAGAGTGAGAGTGACGAAAATCGAGAGGGAGAGAGGCACAGAGAGAGACAGACATAGAGAGAGACAGAGAGCGAGACAAAGAGTGAGAGACGTAGAGAGAGAGAGAGTGTATGTGTCCCTACTCTCTCTTTCTGTATAGATTCTGGGTTTGATACAGGGCTATGGGGGGAGAGCGGGGCAGTGGGATTATTTGGGGATTGATACAGGACTATGGGGAGAGAGCGTGGCAGTGGAATTAGTTTGTGATTGATACAGGGCTATGGGAAGAGAGCGGGGCAGTGGGATTAGTTTGGGGATTGATACAGAGCTATGGGGAGAGAGCGGGGCAGTGGGGTTAGTTTGTGATTGATACAGGACTATGGGGAGAGAGCGGGGCAGTGGGATTAGATTGTGATTGATACAGGATTATGGGGAGAGCGCGGGGCAGTGGGATTCGTTTGGGGATTGATACAGAGCTTTGGGGAGAGAGCGGGGCAGTGGTATTAGTTTCGGGATTGATACAGGGCTATGGGGAGAGAGCGGGGCAGTGGGATTAGTTTGGGGATTGAAACTGGGCTATGGGTAGAGAGCGGGGCAGTCGGATTAGTTTGGGGATTTATACAGAGTTTTGGGAGAGAGCGGGGCAGTGGGATTAGTATGGGATTGATACAGGAGTATGGAGAAAGAGCGGAGAAGTGGGATTAGTTTGGGATTGATACATGGCTATGGGGAGAGAGCGGGGCAGTGGGATTAGTTTGGGATTGACACAGGGCTATGGAGAAAGAGCGGGGCAGTGGGATTAGTTTGGGGATTGATACAGGACTATGGGGAGAGAGAGGGGCAGTGGGATTAGTTTGGGGATTGTACAGGGCTGTGGGGAGAGAGCGGGGCAGTGGGATTAGTTTGGGGATTGATACAGGCCTATGGGCAGAGAGCGGGGCAGTGGGATTAGTTTGGGATTGATACAGGACTATGGGGAGAGAGCGGGGCAGTGGGATTAGTTTGGGTGAGATTGAGAAGCCATTTTACATGAGATGTGTGATGACCATTTTGCACCAGGACACATGTTACAGAGAACGGGAGAGAGAGAGAGGGAGAGAGAGAGAGAGAGAGAGAGAGAGAGAGAGAGAGAGAGAGGTAAAGAGAGAGACAACAGAGTGAGAGTGACAGAAATCGAGAGGGAGAGAGGCACAGAGAGAGAAAAAGAGAGAGACATAGAGAAAGAGGCAGAGGGAGCGAGACAGATATAGACAGAGAGAGAGAGAGAGAGAGAGAGAGAGAGAGAGAGAGAGAGCGAGAAAGATAGATAAAAGAGACTGAGAGTGCGAGTCAGATAAAGAGAAAAAGATAGAGACAGATAGACAGAGTGATAGAGAGAGATAGAGCAAGGCAGAAACAGGGAGAGAGACGCAAAGAAACAAAGAGAGAGGGAGAGAGTGACAGAGAGAGAGAGAGAGAGAGAGAGAGAGAGAAAGAGAGAGAGTGCTACAGAGCAAGTTGGAGAGAGAGAGTCAGAGTGAGTCACACAAAAAATAGAGAGCGAGAGAGAGAGATCAACAGACAGGTAGAGAGAGATAGAGAGAGAGACTCAGAGAGAGGGGGGCAGAGAGAGCGAGAGAGAGGAAGACAACTTATAGAGAGAAACAGAGAGACAGAGAGATCGAGAGAGCAATAGAGAGAGAGTGATGGGGAGAGAGAGAGACAGAGATAGGCAGAGAGAGAGAGCTAGAGAGAGATAATCAGATTGAAAGGGACAAAGAGAGAGACAGAGAGAGACAGAGTGTAAGAGAGTGAGGCAGAGACAGAGAGAGAGTGAGAGACAGAGCGAGTGAGACAGAGAGAGAGAGACAGAGGGAAAGACATATATAGAGGCAGAGAGAGAGAGAGAGAGAGAAAAAGAGACAGATAGACAAAGAGAGAGAGAGAGATAGACACAGGGAGCGAGAGAGACAGATAGAGGGAGACCGAGAGAGAGAGAGACAGAGAGGCAGGCAGAAAGAGAGAGAGATAGACAGAGAGCGAGACAGAGAGTGAGAGCCATAGAGAGAGAGAAGTAGAGAGTGACAGTAATGGAGAGTGAGACAGAGAGCGAGAGACAGAGAGAAACAGAGAGAGAGAAAGAGAGAGAGTGTGTGTGTGTGTGTCTCTATCTGTCTCTCTGTATAGATTCTGGGATTGACACAGGACTAGGGGAGAGGGCGAGGCAGTGGGATTAGTTTGGTGATTGATACAGGGCTATGGGAAGAGAGCGGGGCAGTGGGATTAGTTTGGGGATTGATACAGAGCTATGGGGAGAGAGCGGGGCAGTGGGATTAGTTTGTGATTGATACAGGACTATGGGGAGAGAGCGGGGCAGTGGGATTAGTTTGTGATTGATATAGGACTATGGGGAGAGAGCGGGGCAGTGGGATTAGATTGTAATTGATACAGGACTATGGGGAGAGAGCGGGGCAGTGGGATTAGTTTGGAGATTGATACAGAGCTATGGGGAGAGAGCGGGGCAGTGGTATTAGTTTGGGGATTGATACAGGGCTATGGGGAGAGAGCGGGGCAGTGGGATTAGTTTGGGGATTGAAACTGGGCTATGGGTAGAGAGCGGGGCAGTCGGATTACTTTGGGGATTGATGCAGAGTTTTGGGAGAGAGCGGGGCAGTGGGATTAGTATGGGATTGATACAGGAGTATGGAGAGAGAGCGGAGAAATGGGATTAGTTTGGGATTGATACATGGCTAAGGGGAGAGAGCGGGGCAGTGGGATTAGTTTGGGATTGACACAGGGCTATGGGGTGAGAGCGGAGCAGTGGGATTAATTTGGGATTGACACAGGGCTATGGAGAAAGAGCGGGGCAGTGGGATTAGTTTGGTGATTGATACAGGGCTATGGGGAGAGGGCGAGGCAGTGGGATTAGTTTAGGACTGATACAGAGCTATGGGGAGAGAGCGGGTCAGTGGGATTAGTTTGGGGATTGATACAGGACTATGGGGAGAGGGCGAGGCATTGGGATTAGTTTGGTGATTGATACAGACTATGGGGAGAGAGCGAGGCAGTGGGATTAGTTTGGTGATTGATACAGGGCTATGGGGAGAGAGCGAGGCAGTGGGATTAGTTTGGTGATTGATACAGGGCTATGGGGAGAGAGCGAGGCAGTGGGATTAGTTTGGGACTGATACAGAGCTATGGGGAGAGAGCGGGGCAGTGGGATTAGTTTGGGGATTGACACAGGGCTATGGGGAGAGAGCGGGGCAGTGGGAGTAGTTTGTGGATTGATACAGGGCTATGGGGAGAGAGCGGGGCAGTGAGATTAGTTTGAGGATTGATGCAGGGCTATCGGAGGAGAGCGGGGCAGTGGGATTAGTTTGGGACTGATACAGAGCTATGGGGAGAGAGCGAGGCAGTGGGATTAGTTTGGGGATTGACACAGGGCTGTGGGGAGAGAGCGGGGCAGTGGGATTAGACCGAGAGAGAGCGAGCCAGAGCGACGGAGAGAGAGAGAGAGAGGCAGCGAGAGAGACAGAGACAGAGACAGAGAGCGAGACAGAGAAAAATACAAAATGAGAAATAGAGACAGAGAGAGTGAGAGACAGATCGAGAGAGTGAGAGAGAGACAGAGGCAGAGACAGAGACAGAGAGATACAGAGAGAGAGAGGCAGAGAGAGCGAGAGAGACAGAGAGAGCGAGAGACAGAGTTACAGGGAGATACAGAGAAAGAGAGACAGCGAGATACATAGCGAGAGAGAGAGAGAGAGATTCGGCGAGAGAGATGACAGAGATACGGAGAGACAGAGATGCAGAGAGAAAGAGAAAGAGAGATAGAGAGTGTGATGGTGAGAGAGAGACAGAGATAGGCAGACAGAGAGCGATAGAGAGAGAGAGAGACTCAGAGTGAGCGGGTCAGACAAACAGAGACAGAAAGCGTAAGAGACAGACAGAGATTGAGAGACAGACAGAGACCGAGCGAGAGAGAGATGATAGCGAGCCAAAGAGAGAGACAGAGTGAGAAGGAAAGACAGTGAGAGCGAGTGAGAGAGACAGATTGACAGAGAGAGGGTGAGGGAGATAGAGAGAGAAAGAGATAGAGACAGAGAGAGAGAGACAGAGAAAAATAGAGAGCGAGAGAGAGAGACAAAGAGAGAAAGACAGAGAGAGAAAGAGAGAGAGAGAGACATAGAGACAGATAGAGAGAGATAGAGATAAAGAGATTTAAAGATCGGGGGAGAGGCACAGAGAGAGAGAAAGAGAGTGAGAGAGAGAGAGACAGATAGAGACAGAGAGAGTGAGAGAAAGAAAGACAGAGAGAGAGGTTGAGCGAGAGTCAGAGAGAGAAAAACAGAGACAGATAGACAGAGAGACAGAGAAAGAGACAGAGCGAGGCAAAAACAGAGAGAGAGACAGAGAGAGACAAAGAGAGAGAGTGAAAGTGAGAGAGAGAGAGAGGCAGAGAGAGGCAGAGAGAGAGAAAGGGACAGAGACAAGATAGAGAGAGAGACCAAAAGAGAGAGACAGAGAAAAATACAAAGCGAGAGAGAGAGGCAGAGAGCGTGAGATACAGATCGAGGGAGAGAGACAGAGAGACAGTGATAGAGACAGAGAGGCAGGGAGATAGAGAGGCAGAGAGAGAAAGAGAGAGAGACAGAGAGAGAGAAAGACAGAAAAATACAGAGTGAGAGATAGTGAGAGACAGGGAGAGAGTGAGTGAGAGAGAGAGAGAGTGAGAGACAGGGCGAGGGAGAGAGTGAAATAGAGAGAGAGACAGAGGGACATCAACAGACAGACAGAGGGACAGAGAACAGGAGAGGGAGACACAGAGTGAGAGAGAGAGAGAGAGAGGGAGAGAGTTATAGAGAGATGCAGAGAGAGAGAGACAAAGAGATACATAGCAAGAGCGAGACAGAGAGAGAGCGAGAGAGATAGAGATGGCGAGGCAGTGGGATTAGTTTGGGGATTGATACAGGACTATGGTGAGAGAGCGGGGCAGTGGGATTAGTTTGGAGATTGATACAGGACTGTGGGAAGAGAGCGGGAAAGTGGGATTAGAGACAGACAGAGAGAGAGAGAGAGACAGAGAGAGACAGTGAGAGAGAGAGGGAAAGACAGAGAGAGAGACAGAGGGAGGGAGTCCGAGAGAGAGAAAAACAGAGAGACAGATAGACAAAGAGAGATAGAGAGACAGAGACAGAGAGAGACAGAGAGAGAGCGAGACAGAAATAGAGACAGACAGACAGAGAGAGAGAGAGAGAGAGAGAGAGAGAGAGTGTGCGTGTGTGTGTCTCTCTCTCTCTCGCTCTCTCTCTCTATATATATATATCTATGTGTCAGTGTGTGTTTGTCTCTCTATCTATCTCTCTCTGTATAGATTTTTGGATTGATACAGGGCTATGGGGAGAGAGCGGGGCAGTGGGATTAGTTTGGGGATTGATACAGGGCTATGGGGAGAGAGCGAGACAGTGGGATTAGTTTGGGATTGATGCACGACTATGGGGAGAGAGCGGGGCAGTGGGACTAGTTTGGGGATTGACACAGGACTATGGGGAGAGAGCGGGGCAGTGGGATTAGTTTGGGGATTGATACAGGGCTATGGGGAGAGAGCGGGGCAGTGGGATTAGTTTAGGGATTGATACAGGGCCATGGTGAGAGAGCGGGGCAGTGGGATTAGTTTGGGATTGATACAGGACTATGGGGAGAGAGCGGGGCAGTGGGATTAGTTTGGGTGAGATAGGGCAGCCATTTTACATGAGAGGTGTGATGACCATTTTACACCAGGACACATGTTACAGAGAACGGGAGAGAGAGAGATAGAGAGAGAGAGAGAGAGACAAGAGATTGAGAGTGACAGAAATCGAGAGGGAGAGAGACACAGAGAGAGAAAAAAGAGAGACATAGAGAAAGAGACAGAGGGAGCGAGACAGATATAGACAGAGAGAGAGAGAGATAGAGAAAGAAAGAAAAAAGAGACTGAGAGTGAGAGTCAGAGAAAGAGAAAAAGATAGAGTCAGATAGACAGAGTGATAGAGAGAGATAGCGCAAGGCAGAAACAGGGAGAGAGACGCAAAGAAACAAAGAGAGAGGGAGAGAGTGACACAGAGAGAGAGAGAGAGAGAGAGAGAGAGAGAGAGAGAGAACGAGAGAGAGAGCTACAGAGCAAGTTGGAGAGAGAGAGAGAGTCAGAGTGAGTCACACAAAAAATACAGAGCGAGAGAGAGAGATCAACAGACAGGTAGAGCGAGATAGAGAGAGAGACTCAGAGAGAGGGGGGCAGAGAGAGCGAGACAGAGGAAGACAAACTTATCGAGAGAAACAGAGAGACAGAAAGATCGAGAGAGCAATAGAGAGAGAGTGATGGGGGAGAGAGAGAGAGAGACAGACATAGGCAGACAGACAGAGCTAGAGAGAGATACTCAGATTGAATGGGACAGAGAGAGAAACAGAGAGAGACAGAGGGTAAGAGAGTGAGGCAGAGACAGACAGACAGAGAGTGAGAGACAGAGCGAGTGAGACAGAGTGAGAGAGAGACAGAGGGAAAGACAGATATAGAGGCAGAGAGAGAGAGAGAGAGAGAGAGAGAGAGAGAGAGAGAGAGAGAAAAAAAGAGACAGATAGACAAAGAGAGAGAGAGAGATAGACACAGGGAGCGAGAGAGACAGATAGAGGGAGACCGAGAGAGAGAGAGACAGAGAGACAGGCAGAAAGAGAGAGAGATAGACATAGAGCCAGACAGAGAGTGAGAGACATAGAGAGAGAGAGGTAGAGAGTGACAGTAATGGAGAGAGAGACAGAGAGCGAGAGACAGAGAGAAACAGAGAGAGAGAAAGAGAGAGAGTGTGTGTGTGTGTGTCTCTATCTGTCTCTCTGTACAGATTATGGGATTGACACAGGACTATGGGGAGAGGGCGAGACAGTGGGATTAGATTGGGATTGATACAGGACTATGGGGAGAGAGCGGGGCAGTGGGATTAGTTTGGGGATTGATACAGGACTATGGGGAGAGAGCGGGGCAGTGGGATTAGTTTGGGGATCGATACAGGACTATGGGGAGGGAGCGGGGCAGTGGGATTAGTTTGGCGATTGATACAGGGCTATGGGGCGAGAGCGGAGCAGTGGGATTAGTTTGAGGATTGATACAGGGCTATGGGGAGAGAGCGGAGCAGTGGGATTAGTTTGAGGATTGATACAGGGCTATGGGGAGAGAGCGGGGCAGTGTGATTAGTTTGTATGAGATTGAGCAGCCATTTTACATGAGATGTGTGATGACCATTTTATACCAGGACACATGTTACAGAGAAAGGAGGAGAGAGAGAGAGAGAGAGAGAGAGAGAGAGAGAGAGAGAGAGAGAGAGAGAGAGAGAGAGAGAGTGATGGAGAGCGAGAGGCAGAAACAGGCAGACAGAGAGAGATAGAGAGAGAGATTCAGAGAGAGAGAGATACAGAGACAGAGAGATACAGAGAGAGAGAGTGACAGAGAGAGAGAGACCGAGAGAGAGAGAGACCGAGAGAGAGAGACAGAGAGACCGAGAGGCAGAGAGAGAGAGAGAGATTTAGTCACAGAGAGAGAAAGACAGAAACAATGCAGAGTGAGAGAGAGAGAGAGAGAGAGAGAGCAAGTGAGACAGACAGCGTGACAGAGAGAGTGAGAGATAGATCGAGAGAGAGAGACAGGGAGAGAAAGAGAGATGGAGACAGAGAGAGAGAGATGGAGACAGAGAGAGAGAGGGGGAGAGAGAGCGCAAGAGAGGGTGAGAGAGAGAGAGAGAGATGGAGACAGAGAAAGAGACAGAGAAAAATACAGAGCGAGAGAGAGAGATAGACAGAGGGTGGGAGACAAGAGAGAGGCAGAGAAAGATACAGAGCGAGAGAGAGAGAGAGAAAGAGAGAGAGAGACATACAGAGAGACAGAGACAGAGAGACAGAGAGCGAGAGAGAGACAGATAGCAGGAGAGAGAGACAGAGTGAGAGAGAGAGTGAGACAGAATTGTAGAGAGATACAGAGAGTGAGACAGAGAGATACATAGAGAGAGGGAGACGGAGAGAGAGAGAGAAAGAGATCGGCAGACAAAGAGACAGAGAGATAGACTCAGAGAGAGGGGGACAAACAGTCAGAGTGAGAGAGAGAGACAGAGATAGAGAGAGAGACAGAGAGATGGAGAAAGAGAGAGAGTCAGAGTGAGAAAAAAAGATAGATACAGATAAACAACGCGAGAGAGAGAGAGAAAGAGAGAGACAGACAGAGCGAGAGAGAGAGAGAGCGAGAGAGAGACAGACAGAGAGAAACACACAGAGAGCGAGGGAGAGAGACAGAGAGACAGAGAGAGAAACAGATGGAGAGGCAGAGAGAGAGAGAGACAGAGACAGAGAGACAGAGAGCGAGAGAGAGACAGAGAGCAGGAGAGAGACAGAGTGAGAGACAGAGTGAGAGATTTATAGAGAGATACAGAGAGTGAGACACTGAGATACATAGAGAGAGGGAGACGGAGAGAGAGAGAGACAGAGATAGGCAGACAAAGAGATAGGGAGATAGACTCAGAGAGAGAGGGACAAACAGTCAGAGCGAGAGAGAGACAGAGAGATAGAGAGAGAGACAGAGAGATGGAGAGAGAGAGGGTCAGAGAGAGGGAAAAATAGAGAGATACAGATAAACAACGCGAGAGAGAGAGAGAGAAAGAGAGAGACAGACAGTGCGAGAGAGCGAGAGAGAGACAGACAGAGAGAAAGACACAGAGAGCGAGGGAGAGAGACAGAGAGACAGAGACAGAGAGACAGATGGAAATGCAGAGAGAGTGACAGAGAGAGAGAGAAAAACAGAGAGACAGATAGACAAAGAGAGAGAGAGAAAGAGATAGAAAGAGAGAGAGACAGACAGAGAGAAAGACACAGAGCGAGTGAGAGAGAGAGAGAGAGAGAGACAGAGAGGGAGACACACAGTGAGACAGTCAGCGGGAGAGAGAGAGACAGCTAGAGAGAGAGAAACAAGAGAGAGAGACAGACAGAGAGAGACACAAGAGAGAGAGCGAGATAGACAGAGAGCGAGAGAGAGAGACAGAGAGAGGGAGACAGTCAGAGAGAGTGAGAGACAGAGAGAGACACACACACAGAGGGGGAGAAAGATAGACAGAGAGCGAGAGAGAGCGACAGAGAGTGAGAGACAGACAGAGACAGAGAGGAGGAGAATGGGTGTGTGTGTCTCTCTATCTGTGTCTCTTCCTGCATAGATTCTGGGATTGATACAAGGCTTTGGGGAGAGAGCGGGGCAGTGGGATTAGTTTGGGGTTTGATACAGGACTATGGGGAGAGAGCTGGGCATTGGGATTAGTTTGGAGATTGATACAGGGCTATGGGAAGAGAGCGGGACAGTGGGGTTAGTTTGGGGATTGATACAGGAATATGGGGAGAAAGCGGGGCAGTGGGATTAGTTTGGGGATTGATACAGGACTATGGGGAGAGAGTGGGGCAGTGGGATTAGTTTGGATATTGATACAGGACTATGGGGAGAAGGTGGGGCAGTGGGATTAGTTTGGGGATTGATACAGGACTATGGGGAGAGAGCGGGGCAGTTGGATTAGTTTGGATATTGATACATGACTATGGGGAGAGAGCGGGGCAGTGGGATTAGTTTGGAGATTGATACAGGACTATGGGGAGAGAGCGGGGCAGTGGGATTAGTTTGGGGATTGATACAGGACTATGGGGAGAGAGCGGGGCAGTGTGATTAGTTTGGGTGAGATTGAGCAGCCATTTTACATGAGATGTGTGATGACCATTTTATACCAGGACACATGTTACAGAGAAAGGGAGAGAGAGAGAGAGAGAGAGAGAGAGAGAGAGAGAGAGAGAGAGAGAGAGAGAGAGAGAGAGAGAGAGAGAGAGAGAGTGACAGAAATCGAGAGGGAGAGAGGTACAGAGAGAGAAAAAGAGAGAGACATAGAGAAAGAGGCAGAGGGAGCGAGACAGATATAGACAACGAGAGAGAGAGAGAGAGAGAGAGAGAGAAAGAAAGACAAAAGAGACTGAGAGTGAGAGTCAGAGAAAGAGAAAAAGATAGAGACAGAAAGACAGAGAGATAGAGCAAGGCAGAAACAGGGAGAGAGACGCAAAGAAACAAAGAGAGAGGGAGAGAGTGTCAGAGAGAGAGAGAGAGAGAGAGAGAGAGAGAGAGCAAGTGAGACAGACAGCGTGACAGAGAGAGTGAGAGATAGATCGAGAGAGAGAGACAGGGAGAGAAAGAGAGATGGAGACAGAGAGAGAGAGATGGAGACAGAGAGAGAGAGGGGGAGAGAGAGCGCAAGAGAGGGTGAGAGAGAGAGAGAGAGATGGAGACAGAGAAAGAGACAGAGAAAAATACAGAGCGAGAGAGAGAGATAGACAGAGGGTGGGAGACAAGAGAGAGGCAGAGAAAGATACAGAGCGAGAGAGAGAGAGAGAAAGAGAGAGAGAGACATACAGAGAGACAGAGACAGAGAGACAGAGAGCGAGAGAGAGACAGATAGCAGGAGAGAGAGACAGAGTGAGAGAGAGAGTGAGACAGAATTGTAGAGAGATACAGAGAGTGAGACAGAGAGATACATAGAGAGAGGGAGACGGAGAGAGAGAGAGAAAGAGATCGGCAGACAAAGAGACAGAGAGATAGACTCAGAGAGAGGGGGACAAACAGTCAGAGTGAGAGAGAGAGACAGAGATAGAGAGAGAGACAGAGAGATGGAGAAAGAGAGAGAGTCAGAGTGAGAAAAAAAGATAGATACAGATAAACAACGCGAGAGAGAGAGAGAAAGAGAGAGACAGACAGAGCGAGAGAGAGAGAGAGCGAGAGAGAGACAGACAGAGAGAAACACACAGAGAGCGAGGGAGAGAGACAGAGAGACAGAGAGAGAAACAGATGGAGAGGCAGAGAGAGAGAGAGACAGAGACAGAGAGACAGAGAGCGAGAGAGAGACAGAGTGCAGGAGAGAGACAGAGTGAGAGACAGAGTGAGAGATTTATAGAGAGATACAGAGAGTGAGACACTGAGATACATAGAGAGAGGGAGACGGAGAGAGAGAGAGACAGAGATAGGCAGACAAAGAGATAGGGAGATAGACTCAGAGAGAGAGGGACAAACAGTCAGAGCGAGAGAGAGACAGAGAGATAGAGAGAGAGACAGAGAGATGGAGAGAGAGAGGGTCAGAGAGAGGGAAAAATAGAGAGATACAGATAAACAACGCGAGAGAGAGAGAGAGAAAGAGAGAGACAGACAGTGCGAGAGAGCGAGAGAGAGACAGACAGAGAGAAAGACACAGAGAGCGAGGGAGAGAGACAGAGAGACAGAGACAGAGAGACAGATGGAAATGCAGAGAGAGTGACAGAGAGAGAGAGAAAAACAGAGAGACAGATAGACAAAGAGAGAGAGAGAAAGAGATAGAAAGAGAGAGAGACAGACAGAGAGAAAGACACAGAGCGAGTGAGAGAGAGAGAGAGAGAGAGACAGAGAGGGAGACACACAGTGAGACAGTCAGCGGGAGAGAGAGAGACAGCTAGAGAGAGAGAAACAAGAGAGAGAGACAGACAGAGAGAGACACAAGAGAGAGAGCGAGATAGACAGAGAGCGAGAGAGAGAGACAGAGAGAGGGAGACAGTCAGAGAGAGTGAGAGACAGAGAGAGACACACACACAGAGGGGGAGAAAGATAGACAGAGAGCGAGAGAGAGCGACAGAGAGTGAGAGACAGACAGAGACAGAGAGGAGGAGAATGGGTGTGTGTGTCTCTCTATCTGTGTCTCTTCCTGCATAGATTCTGGGATTGATACAAGGCTTTGGGGAGAGAGCGGGGCAGTGGGATTAGTTTGGGGTTTGATACAGGACTATGGGGAGAGAGCTGGGCATTGGGATTAGTTTGGAGATTGATACAGGGCTATGGGAAGAGAGCGGGACAGTGGGGTTAGTTTGGGGATTGATACAGGAATATGGGGAGAAAGCGGGGCAGTGGGATTAGTTTGGGGATTGATACAGGACTATGGGGAGAGAGTGGGGCAGTGGGATTAGTTTGGATATTGATACAGGACTATGGGGAGAAGGTGGGGCAGTGGGATTAGTTTGGGGATTGATACAGGACTATGGGGAGAGAGCGGGGCAGTTGGATTAGTTTGGATATTGATACATGACTATGGGGAGAGAGCGGGGCAGTGGGATTAGTTTGGAGATTGATACAGGACTATGGGGAGAGAGCGGGGCAGTGGGATTAGTTTGGGGATTGATACAGGACTATGGGGAGAGAGCGGGGCAGTGTGATTAGTTTGGGTGAGATTGAGCAGCCATTTTACATGAGATGTGTGATGACCATTTTATACCAGGACACATGTTACAGAGAAAGGGAGAGAGAGAGAGAGAGAGAGAGAGAGAGAGAGAGAGAGAGAGAGAGAGAGAGAGAGAGAGAGAGAGAGAGAGAGAGAGAGTGACAGAAATCGAGAGGGAGAGAGGTACAGAGAGAGAAAAAGAGAGAGACATAGAGAAAGAGGCAGAGGGAGCGAGACAGATATAGACAACGAGAGAGAGAGAGAGAGAGAGAGAGAGAAAGAAAGACAAAAGAGACTGAGAGTGAGAGTCAGAGAAAGAGAAAAAGATAGAGACAGAAAGACAGAGAGATAGAGCAAGGCAGAAACAGGGAGAGAGACGCAAAGAAACAAAGAGAGAGGGAGAGAGTGTCAGAGAGAGAGAGAGAGAGAGAGAGAGAGAGAGAGAGAGAGAGAGAGATACAGAGCGAGTTGGAGAGAGAGAGAGTGTCAGAGTGAGACACACAAAAAATACAGAGCGAGAGAGAGAGATCAACAGACAGGTAGAGAGAGATAGAGAGAGAGACTCAGAGAGAGGGGGAGAGATAGAGCGAGAGAGAGAAAGACAAACTCATAGAGAGAAACAGAGAGACAGACAGATCGAGAGAGCAATATAGAGAGAGTGATGGCGAGAGAGAGAGAGACAGAGATAGGCAAACAGAGAGAGCTAGAGAGAGATACTCAGATTGAAAGGGAAAGAGAGAGTAAGACAGAGAGAGACAGAGGGTAAGAGAGTGAGGCAGAGACAGAAAGGGAGAGAGTGAGAGACAGAGCGAGTGAGACAGAGAGAGAGAGACAGAGGGAAATACAGATATAGAGGCAGAGAGAGAGAGATAGAGAGAGAGTGAGAAAAAAAGAGACAGATAGACAAAGAGAGAGAGAGAGATAGACACAGGGAGCGAGAGGGACAGATAGAGGGAGACCGAGAGAGAGAGAGACAGAGAGACAGGCAGAAAGAGAGAGAGAGAGAGCGACAGACAGGCAGAGAGAGAGAGATAGACAGAGAGCGAGACAGAGATTGAGAGACATAGAGAGAGAGGTAGAGAGTTACAGTAATGGAGAGAGAGACAGAGAGCGAGAGACTGAGAGAAACAGAGAGAGAGAAAGAGAGAGAGTGTGTGTGTGTCTCTATCTGTCTCTCTGTATAGATTCTGGGATTGACACTGAACTATGGGGAGAGGGCGAGGCAGTGGGATTAGTTTGGGGATTGATACAGGACTATGGAGAGAGAGCGGGGCAGTGGGATTAGTTTTGGACTGATACAGAGCTATGGGGAGAGAGCGGGGCAGTGGGATTAGTTTGGGGATTGACACAGGGCTATGGGGAGAGAGCGGGGTATTGGGATTAGACCGAAATAGAGCGAGCCAGAGCGACGGAGAGAGAGAGAGAGAGAGGCAGCGAGAGAGACAGACACAGAAACAGAGAGAGAGACAGAGAAAATACAAAATGAGAGCTAGAGAGTGAGAGACTGATCGAGAGATTGAGAGAGAGACAGAGGCAGAGACAGAGACAGAGAGACACAGAGAGAGAGCGAGAGACACAGAGAGAGCGAGAGACAGAGTTACAGGGAGATACAGAGAAAGAGAGACAGAGAGATACATAGCGAGAGAGAGTGAGTGAGAGAGTCGGCGAGAGAGAGAGAGAGACAGAGATACAGAGAGACAGAGATGCAGAGAGAAAGAGAAAGAGAGATTGAGAGAGTGATAGTGAGAGAGAGACAGAGATAGGCAGACAGAGAGCAATAGAGAGAGAGAGAGAGACTCAGAGTGAGCGGGACAGTGAGACACAGACAGAAAGCGTAAGAGACAGACAGAGATTGAGAGACAGACAGAGACAGAGCGAGAGAGAGAGGATAGTGAGCCAAAGAGAGAGACAGAGTGAGAAGGAAAGACAGTGAGAGCAAGTGAGAGAGACAGATTGACAGAGAGAGGGTGAGGGAGATTGAGAGAGAAAGAGATAGAGACAGAGAGAGAGAGACAGAGAAAAATACAGAGCGAGACAAAGAGAGAAAGGCAGAGAAAGAAAGAGAGAGAGAGAGAGATAGAGACAGATAGAGAGAGCTAGTGATAAACAGATTTAAAGATCGTGGGAGAGGCACAGAGAGAGAGAAAGAGAGTGAGAGAGCGAGAGACAGATAGTGACAGAGAGAGTGAGAGAAAGAAAGACAGAGAGAGAGGTTGAGTGAGAGTCAGAGAGAGAAAAACAGAGACACATAGACAGAGAGACAGAGAGGGAGACAGAGCGAGGCAGGAACAGAGAGAGAGACAGAGAGAGACAAAGAGAGAGAGTGAAAGTGAGAGAGAGAGAGGCAGAGAGAGGCAGAGAGAGAGAAAGGGACAGAGACAGAGATAGAGAGAGATACCAAAAGAGAGAGACAGAGAAAAATACAAAGCGAGAGAGAGAGGCAGAGAGCGTGAGAGACAGATCGAGGGAGAGAGACAGAGAGACAGTGATATAGACAGAGAGGCACAGAAATAGAGAGGCGGAGAGAGAGAGAAAGACAGAGAGAGAGAAAGACAGAAAAAATACAGAGTGAGAGATATTGAGAGACAGGGAGAGAGTGAGTGAGAGAGAGAGAGAGAGAGTGAGAGATAGGGCGAGGGAGAGAGTGAAACAGAGAGAGAGACAGAGGGACATCAGCAGACAGACAGAGGGACAGAAAACGGGAGAGGGAGAGACAGAGAGAGAGAGACAGAGAGAGAGAGAGAGTTATAGAGAGATGCAGAGAGAGAGAGAAAAAGAGATACATAGCAAGAGAGAGACACAGAGAGAGCGAGAGAGATAGAGAGAGAGAGTGATGGAGAGAGAGAGGCAGAAATTGGCAGACAGAGAGAGATAGAGAGATAGATTCAGAGAGAGAGAGAGAGAGACAGAGAGATACAGAGAGAGAGAGTGACAGAGAGAGAGAGACCGAGAGAGAGAGAGACCGAGAGAGAGACAGAGAGACCGAGAGAGAGAGAGGATGAGATAGAGACAGACAAAGAGAGAGAGAGAGAGAGAGGCAGAGAGAGAGAGAGAGATTTAGTCACAGAGAGAGAAAGACAGTTTGGGATTGATACAGGGCTATGGGGAGAGAGCGGGGCAGTGGGATTAGTTTGGGTTTGATACAAGACTATGGCGAGAGAGCGGGGGAGTGGGATTAGTTTGGGTGAGATTGAGCATCCATTTTACATGAGATGCGTGGTGACCATTTTACACCAGGACACGTGTCTGGGTGATCTGTGATAAAACCTGGTTTACCTGTCTGGACTCGGGGCTTTGTGTATTCGTCCCAGTCTCTGGGTCCTTCATGTGTTTGAAGTGTTTGAAGTCGGTCACACCTTTGTGAACCATTTCATTCTTTCAGGGCATTGATGGTAAACAGCTTCAATCCTGTGTATCTGAGGGGGCGACACAATCGAATTTACACCTTATTCAAACCAACAAAACTTGCTTCTCCATTTCCTGCCCTGCGAAGATATCCCACCGTTCCACAATGCAGCAATGTCTGAATCAGCCTTTGATCCCATATACTGCTCAATCTGAAACACTCAAAGCTTTCAGATGGAGAAACGAGATTTACCCCACACATTCCAACCCACAATTGAATGGTTAGCAAATCAAAAATGTCCCAGAAATGTGATTTGTTGCTGTGGGTTTAAACAGTCAGACTGCAATATGTCAGGGTACTTTTCAATCAAGGAAACATCACAATGGGAATGAGAGACAGGGAGAGAGAAAAAGAGAGGTGGACAGGGAGAAGCAGTGAGAGAATTAGGGATAGAGAGAGCATGTTGGCAGAAAAGAGAAAGAAAGAGAGAGATCGGCAATGGACAGTAGCAGAGACAGAGGAAAAAGTGAAAGAGAGATAGATGGATAGAAATTGGGAGCGAGGGAGAGAGTGAGGGAGCGAGATGGAGAGAGGGAGAGATAGACTGACAGAGAGCGAGAGAGAGAGAGAGAAGAACAGAGATAAAGAGAAGGAGAGAGACAGGGAGACTGGAAGAGCGAGCGAGAGACAGAGAGAGGAATAGAGATACAAAGAGGGAGAGAGACAGGGAGGCTGAAAGAGAGTGCGAGAGAGAGAAACAGAAAGAGAGAGAGACTGAAGGAGAGAAAGCGAGAGGGACAGAGTGAGTTGGGCATTTAATCTCCCTCCACACTGTCCCATCAAATACTCCCAGGGCATGTAAAGCACGGGGTTAGATTAAGAGTAAAGCTCCATCTACACTGTCCCATCAAACATTCCCAGGGCAGGTACAGGGGTTTAGATACAGAGGAATATCCCTCGACACTGTCCCATCAAACACTCCCAGGGCAGGTACAGCACGGGGTTAGATATTGAGTAAAGCCCCCTCTACACTGTCCCATCAAACACTCCCAGGGCAGGTACAGGGGGTTAGATACAGAGTAAAGCTCCCTCTACACTGTCCCATCAAACACTCCCAGGTCAGGTAAAGGGGGTTAGATACAGAGTAAAGCTCCCTCTACACTGCCCCATCAAACACTCCCAGGGCAGGTACACTTTAAGAAGGAAAGTTAAATTAGAGAGTAATCGGTCTCTGTAACCAATCTCCCAGTGTTAACATAAAATGGCGACCATTAACAAATGTAAAATGGATGGCTGAAGATCGGTGTGTGCATTGTCACTGTGGTTCTGGGAGATCTTCAGAGAGACAGAGAGAGGGAATGAGAGAGGGAGAGATATACAGAGAGATTGAAAGAGAGAGAGAGAGGGAGGGGAAAGACAGAGAATGACAAGGAGGGGTAGAGAGAGAGACAGAGAGAGAGAGCGAGGCAGAGCAAGACAGAGAGAGCGGCAGAGCGAGAGAGACAGTAAGACAGAGGGGAAGACAGAGAAAGACAGAGAGACGGAGAGATAGAGAGAGAGAGAGAGATAGACAGAGAGAGAGAGAGAGCGGGAGAGAGAGTGAGAGAGAGAGAGAGAGCTGGAAACAGATAGAAAGAGATAGAGAGAGAGGGAAAGAGATACAACCAGAGAGAGAGAGAGACCGGGAGAGACAGAGAGCGAGAGAGGGAGAAAGATAGAGATCGACACAGCGACAGAGATAGAGGCAGAGATATATATAGAGGCACAGAAGCACAGAGAGAGCGAGACATAGAGAGAGCGACAGAGAGAGAGTCAGAGAGAGAGAGACAGAGAGAGATAGAGGCAGAGAGAGAGAGAGAGAGAGAGAGCGATGGAGAGAGAGAGAGAGAGAGAGACAGAGAGAGTGAGGAATAGAGAGAGACAGAGAGAGAGAGAAAGGCAGAGTCAAAGACAGAGGGAGATAGAGACAGAGAGAGAGAGAGAGACAGACAGAAAGAGATTGCGCGATAGAGAGATAGCGAGTGAGAGAGAGAGAGAGACAGAGTGAGAGAGAAAGAGACAGAGCGCGACAGAGCGAGACAGAGAGAGACAGAGTGACAGGGAGAGGCAGACAGAGAGAGATAGAGAGAGAGAGACAGAGAGAGACATTCGGAGAGAGAGCCAGAGATAGGCAGACAGAGGGAGATAGAGAGAGAGACAGAGAGAGACATTCGGAGAGAGAGCCAGAGATAGGCAGACAGAGCGAGATAGAGAGAGACAGAGAGAGAGAGACAGAGAGAGAGACACACACAAAGAAAAATACAGAGCGAGAGAGAGAGACAGAGAGAGACCGAGTGAGAGAGAGAGAGAGAGAGAGAGACAGAGACAGAGAGAGAGAGAGAGAGAGAGAGAGAGAGAGGGAGAGTGATAGGGAGACTGCACGAGAGAGCGAGAGGGAGAGAGAGGGACAGAGATATACAGAGGGAGTGAGACAAATAGACTGGAAGAGAGAGCGAGAGAGAGAGAGGAACAGACAGAGTGAGAGACTGACAGAGAGAAAGCGAGAGGGACAGAGAGAGTTGGGCACTTAATCTCCCTCCACTCTGTCCCATCAAACCTTCCCGGGCAGTTAAAGCACGGGGTTAGATATAGAGTCCCTCTCTCTCGCTGTCTCTTTCAGTCTCCCTGTCTCTCTGTCAGTCTCTCTCTCTGTCTGTTCCTCTCTCACTCTCGCTCTCGACACTATCCCATCAAACACTCCCAGGGCAGGTACAGGGGTTTAGATACAGAGTAAAGCTCCCTCTACACTGTCCCATCAAACACTCCCAGGGCAGGTACAGCACGGGGTTAGATATAGAGTAAAGCTTCCTCTACACTATCCCATCAAACACTCCCAGGGCAGCTACATGGGGTTAGATACAGAGTAAAGCTCCCTCTACACTATCCCACCAAACACTCCCAGGACAGGAACAGGGGCTTAGATACAGAGTAAAGCTCCATCTACACTGTCCCATCAAACACTCCCAGGGCAGGTACACCTTTAAGCAGCTAACGTTAAATTAGAGAGTAGTCGGTCTCTGTAATCAATCTCCCAGTGTTAACATCAAATGGCGACCATTAACAAATGCAAAATGGATGACCGAAGATCGGTGTGTGAATTGTCACTGTGGTTCTGGGAGAGCTTCAGAGAGACAGAGAGAGAGAGAGAGGGAGAGATATACCGAGAGACTGAAAGAGAAATAGAGATAGTGAGAGGGAGATACAGATTGGGAGAGAGACAGAGAGAGAGAGAGATTGATAGAGAGAGAGGGAAAGGCAGAGACAGAGGCATGGAGAGATACAGAGAGAGAGAGAGAGAGAGAGAGAGAGAGAGAGAAAGATTGCCAGAGCGAGAGGGAAAGGCAAAGAGAGAGAAAAACAGAGACGGAGAGAGAAAGAGAGGGCGAAAGATAGAGAGAGAAAGAAACAGACGAAAGAGAGAGAGAGGAGTTGAAAGACACAGAAAGATAGAGAGACAGAGAGAGAGACAGAGAGAGACAGAGAGAGAGCGAGAGTGAGATATAGAGAGAGATCGACAGACAGATAGAGAGAGAGACAGAGATAGGTAGACAGACAGAGAGAGACAGAGAGACTCAGAGAGAGAGGGTGAGAGAGAGAGGCAGAGAGAGAGAAAGAGGCAGAGAGAGACAAACGGAAAGAGAGGCAGAGAAAGAGATAAAGAGACAGAGATAGAGACAGAGATAGAGAGTGTGAGGGAAAGACGGAGATAAATTCAGAGAGAGGGAGAGACAGAGCGAGATGGAGAGAGAGAGACATAGAGAGGGAAAGACAGATAGAGAGTCAGAGAGAGAGTCAGAGAGAGAGAAATACAGAGAGACAGATAGACAGAGAGAGAGAGAGAGAGCGACAGGGATACAGACAGAGAGCGAGAGCGAGGCAGCGTGAGAGCGACAGAGAGTGAGAGAAAGAGACAGAAATAGCGGTGGAGAGAGAGAGGGAAACACAGTGATTGAAACACAGAAAGAGCGAGAGGCAGAGAGAGAGAGACAGAGAGAGAGAGAAACAGGGAGAGACAGATACATCGATAGATAGAGAGAGACAGAGAGAGAGAAAGAAAGACAGAGAGAGAGACTGAGGGAGAGAGTCAGAGACATGGAGAGATAGAGACAAAGAGAAAGAGATTCAGAGAGTCAGAGAGCACGCGGGAGAGAGACAGAGATGGAGAGAGAGAGATAGCAAGAGAGGGAGAGGGAGAGACACAGAGTGAGAGAAAAAGAGACAGAGAGACAGAGAGTGACAGAGAGAGAGATAGAGAGACAGAGAGAGTCAGTCGGAGAGAGAGCTAGAGATAGGCAGACAGAGATAGAGATAGAGAGATAGAGCAAGACAGAGAGTGACAGAGTGAGAGAGCAAGACAGAGAGTGACAGAGTGAGAGAGAGAGACAGAGAGAGACAGAGTGAGAGAGAGAGAGAGAGAGACAGGGAGAGAGTGAAACAGAGACAGAGAGAGAGAGACAGAGAGAGATCGCGAAAGGGAGGGAAAGACAGATAGAGATATTGAGAGAGAGTCAGAGAGAGGGAAACACAGAGAGAGAGAGACAGAGAGAGAGCGAGAGAGAGACAGAGAAAGAGGGAAAGATGGAGAGCGAAACAGAAAAAGAGAGAGAGAGACAGAGCGAGATCGACAGACAGATAGAGAGCGAGACAAAGAGATAGGCAGACAGACAGAGAGAGAGACAGAATTATAGAGAGACACAGAGAGAGAGAGACAGAGAGAGAGGGAGAGACGGAGCGAGAAAGAGGGAGACTCAGAGAGTGAAGGTGAGCGAGCGAGAGAGAGAGGGACAGAGAAAAATACAGAGCTAGAGAGAGAAAGAGAGAGACAGAGAGAGACAGGGTGAGAGAGAGAGAGACAGGGAGAGAGTGAAAGTGAGAGAGGCAGGGAGAGAGTGAATGAGAGAGAGAGAGAGACAGAGAGACAGTCAGAGAGAGATGACAGAGAGCGAGACAGAGAGCGAGAGAGACAGATAGAAAGACATAGAGAAAGACAGAGAGAGAGATAGACGGAGAGAGAGAGGGAAAGACAGATAGAGGGACAGAGAGAGAGAGAGAGAGAGAGAGAGACAGAAACATATTGAGAATAATAGAGATACAAAGAGAAGGAAAGAGATACAGACAGAGAGAGAGCTAGAGACAGATACAAAGATATAGAGAGACAGAGAGAAAGAGAGACTGGGAGCGAGAGAGAGAGAGTGACAGAGAGGGAAAGATAGAATGAGAGAGAAACTGTGATGGAGAGAGAGAGAGAGAGAGAGAGAGAGAGGTAGAAAGACAGAGAGAGAGAGACAGAGAGAGACAGAGACAGAGAGAGAGACTGACAGAGAGAGAGACAGAGAGACAGAGCGAGAGGGAGACAGCGACAGAGAGAGAGCTAGAGAGAGACAGACAGAGAGAGACAGAGAGAGAGCTAGATTGGAGATTGATACAGGGCTATGGTGAGAGAGCGGGGCAGTGGGATTAGTTTGGGGATTGGTACAGGACTATGGGGAGAGAGCGGGGCAGTGGGATTTGATTGGGATTGATACAGGGCTATGGGGAGAGAGCGGGGCAGTGGGATTAGTTTGGGATTGATACAGGGATATAGGGAGAGAGCGGGGCAGTGGGATTAGTTTGGGATTGATACAGGGCTATGGGGAGAGAGCGGGGCAGTGGGATTAGTTTGGGGATGGATACAGGTCTATGGGGTGAAAGCGGGGCAGTGGGATTAGTTTGGCAATTGATACAGGGCTATGCTGAGAGAGCGGGGCAGTGGGATTAGTTTGGGGATTGATACAGGACTTTGGGGAGAGAGCGAGGCAGTGGGATTAGTTTGGGGATTGATACAGCGCTATAGGGAGAGAGCAGAGCAGTGGGATTAGTTTGGGGATTGATACAGGACTATGGGGAGAGAGCGGGGAAGTGGGATTAGTTTGGGTGAAATTGAGCACCCATTTTACATGAGATGCGTGGTGACCATTTTGCACCAGGACACGGGTCTGAGTGATCTGTGAACAAATCTGGTTTACCTGCCTGGGCTCGGGGCTTGGTGTATTGGTCCCAGTCTCTGGGTCCTTTGTGTGTTTGAAGAGTTTGAAGTTGGTCACATCATTTCATTCTTTCAGGGCTTTGATGGTAAAATCTTCAATTCTGTGTATCTGTGAGGGGGCGACACAATCGAATTTACACCTTAATCAAACCAACAAAACTTGCTTCTCAATTTCCTGCCCAGCGAAGATATCCCACCGTTCCAGAATGCAGCATTGTCTGAATCAGCCTTTGATCCCATATACCGGTCAATCTGAAAAACTCAAAGCTTTCAGATGGGTAACGAGATTTACCCCACACATTCCGACCCACAATTGGATGGTTAGCAAATCAAAAATGTCCCAGAAATGTGATTTCTTGCTGTGGCTTTAAACAGTCAGGCTGCAATATGTCAGGGTACTTTTCAATCAAGGAAACAACAGAATGGGAATGAGAGACAGGGAGAGAGAAAAAGAGAGGTGGACAGAGAGAAGCAGTGAGAGAATTAGTGACAGAGAGAGCGTGTTGGCAGAAAAGAGAAAGAGAGAGATCGGAAATGGACAGCAGCAGAGATAGAGGAAAAAGTGAAAGAGAGATAGATGGATAGAAATTGGGAGCGAGGGAGAGAGTGAAGGAGCGAGACGGAGGAAGGGAGACAGAGGAACTGACAGAGAGCGAGAGAGAGAAAGGAACAGAGATACAGAGAGGGAGAGAGTCAGGAACCCTGAAAGAGTGAGCGAGAGAGAGAAGAACAGACAGAGATAGCGACTGACAGAGAGAAAGCGAGAGGGACAGAGAGAGTTGGGCATTTAATCTCCCTCCACACTGTCGAATCAAATCTCCCCGGCCAGGTACAGCATGGGGTTAGATACAGAGTAAAGTTCCCTCTACACGGTCCCATCAAACACTCCCAGGGCAGGTACAGCACGGGGATGGATACAGAGTAATTCTCCCTCTACACTGTCCCATCAAACATTCCCAGGGCAGGTACAGCATGGGGTTAGATACAGAGTAAAGCTCCCTCTACACTGTCACATCAAACGCTCCCAGGGCAGGTATAGCACGGGGTGTTATACAGAGTAAAGCTCCCTCTACACTGTCCCATCAAACACTCGCAGGGCAGGTACACCTTTAAGCAGCTAACGTTAAATTAGAGAGTTGTCGGTCTCTGTAATCAATCTCGCAGTGTTAACATAAAATGGCGTCCATTAACAAATGTACAATGGATGACTGAAGTTCGATGTGTGCATTGTCACTGTGGTTCTGGGAGAGCTTCAGAGAGACAGCGAGCGAGAGAGGGAGTGATATACAGAGAGACTGAAAGAGAGAGAGAGAGCGACAGAGAGAGAGAAATACAGAGTGGGAGAGAGACAGAGAGAGAGAGAGAGATTGATAGACAGAGAGAGGGAAAGGCAGAGATAAAGACATGGAGAAATACAGAGAGAGAGAGAAAGACAGAGAGAGAGAGAGATCGATAGATAGAGAGAGAGACAGAGATAGGCAGAGATAGGCAGACAGAGAGAGAGAGAGAGATAGTTATAGAGAGATAGAGAGAGAGAAAGACAGAGAGAGAGGGAGTGATGGAGCGAGATAGAGGAAAACTCAGAGAGAGAAGGTGAGAGAGCAAGAGAGAGACAGAGCCAGAGAGAAAGACAAAGAGAAAGACAAGAGAGAAATAGACAGCGAGAGAGATGGAAAGACAGATAGAGAGCCAGAGAGAGAGAGAGAAAGAGGGAGAGAGAGAGAGACAGAAAGAAAGCCAGATAGAGAGAGAGAGAGAAAGAGAGAGAGAGACAGAGAAAGAGAGAGAGAGACAGAGAGAGAGAGAGACAGAGACAGAGAGAAAGAGAGAGAGAGAGAGAAAGAGAGAGAGAGACAGAGAAAGAGAGAGAGAGAGACAGAGAGAGATTGAGTGACAGAGAGAGAGAGAGAGAGAGAGAGACATAGCGAGAGAGAGCGAGGCAGAGCAAGACAGAGAGAGAGTGAAACACAGAGAGAGAGAGACAGAAAGAGAGAGAGGCAGAGCGAGACAGACAGAGAAAGAGAGAGAAAGACAGAAACAAAAGAGAGAGAGAGACAGAGAGAGAGAGAGATAGAGAGATAGAGAGAGAGACATAGCGAGAGAGAGCGAGGCAGAGCAAGACAGAGAGAGAGAGAGAGATAGAGAGAGACAGGGAGACAGAGGGGAAGACAGAGAAAGACAGAGGGGTAGAGTGAAAGAGAGACAGAGAGGGAGAGAGAGAGTGAGAGGGAGAGAGAGAGCTAGAAACTGATAGAGACAGATAGAGAGCGTGACAGAGATATATAGAGAGGGAAAGAGATACAGACATAGATAGAGATTGAGATAGTGAGAGAGAGAGAGAGAAAGATTGAGATAGACACAGATTGAGAGAGATACAGAGACAGAGATATATAGAGATACAGAGAGGCATAGAGAGAAAGAGAGATAGAGAGAGCGACAGAGAGAGACAGATCGAGAGAGACAGAGAGAGGGACAGAGCGAGAGAGACGGAGAGAGAGAGAGACAGACAGAGAGAGAGATAGAGACAGAGAATGAAAGACAGAGCGATAGAGACATGGAGAGAGAGAGACAGAAAGTCAGAGAGCGCGCGCGAGTGTGAGATAGATAGAGATAACGAGAGAGGGAGAGGGAGGAACACAGAGTGAGAGAGAAAGAGATAAAGAGACAGAGAGCGAC
Organism: Pristiophorus japonicus; assembly: GCF_044704955.1. Taxonomy (NCBI): domain Eukaryota; kingdom Metazoa; phylum Chordata; class Chondrichthyes; family Pristiophoridae; genus Pristiophorus; species Pristiophorus japonicus. The sequence goes on from NW_027254624.1 coordinate 1,258,240, forward strand.
AGAGAGAGACAGTCGGAGAGAAAGACAGAGATAGGCAGAAAGAGAGAGATAGAGAGAGAGAGACAGAGAGAGACACTGAGAAAAATACAGAGCGAGAGAGAGAGAGGCAGAGAGAGACAGAGCGAGAGAGAGAGCGAGAGAGACAGGGGGAGACTGAAACAGAGAGACTGAGAGAGAGAAACATAGAGAGAGAGACAGAGAGAGAGAGACCGAGTGTCACACAGAAATATACAGAGTGAGAGAGAGAAACGGAGAGAGAGAAAGAGATAGGGAGGCAGAGCGAGCGAGAGAGAGAGATAGAATTATAGGGATAGACAGAGAGAGAGAGAGACGGAGAGAAAGAAAGAGAATGAGAATCAGAGAGAGAGATAGTGAGAGAGAGGGAAAGGCAGATAGAGACAGAGAGAGAGAGAGAAAGAGAGAGCGAGAAAGAGACAGAGACAGAGAGAGAAAGATTGATGGAGAGAGGGGGAAACATAGAAACATAGAAACATAGAAAATAGGTGCAGGAGTAGGCCATTCGGCCCTTCTAGCCTGCATCCCCATTCAATGAGTTCATGGCTGAACATTCAACTTCAGTACCCCATTCCTGCTTTCTCGCCATACCCCTTGATCCCACTAGTAGTAAGGACCTCATCTAACTCCTTTTTGAATATATTTAGTGAATTGGCCTCAACAACTTTCTGTGGTAGAGAATTCCACAGGTTCACCACTCCCTGGGTGAAGAAGTTCCTCCGCATCTCGGTCCTAAATGGCTTACCCCTTATCCTTAGACTGTGACCTCTGGTTCTGGACTTCCCCAACATTGGGAACATTCTTCCTGCATCTAACCTGTCTAACCCCGTCAGAATTTTAAATGTTTCTATGAGGTCCCCTCTCATTCTTCTGAACTCCAGTGAATACAAGCCCAGTTGATCCAGTCTTTCTTGATAGGTCAGTCCTGCCATCCCGGGAATCAGTCTGGTGAACCTTTGCTGCACTACCTCAATAGCAAGAATGTCCTTCCTCAAGTTAGGAGACCAAAACTGTACACAATACTCCAGGTGTGGCCTCACCAAGGCCCTGTACAATTGCAGCAACACCTCCCTGCCCCTGTACTCAAATCCCCTCGCTATGAAGGCCAACATGCCATTTGCTTTCTTAACCGCCTGCTGTACCTGCATGCCAACCTTCAATGACTGATGTACCATGACACCCAGATCTCTTTGCACCTCCCCTTTTCCTAATCTGTCAACATTCAGATAAAAGACGGAGATGAAGCTACGGAAAGATACAGAGAGAGAGAGAGAGAGAGAGAGAGGGAAAGTTGGAGAGAGAAACAGAAACAGAGAGAGAGAGAGAGAGAGAGAGAGATCGACAGACAGCTAGAGAGCGAGACAGCTAGGCAGAGAGACAGAGAGAGAGAGAGTGACAGAATTATAGAGATACAGAGAGAGAGAGACACACACAGAGAGAGGGAGAGACGGAGCGAGATAGAGAGACTCAGAGTGAGAAAGTGAGAGAGCGAGAGAGAGAGAAACAGAGAAAAATACAGAGCGAGAGAGAGAGACAGAGAGAGACAGAGCATGTGAGAGTGAGGCAGGGAGAGAGTGAAAGAAAGAGAGAGAGACAGATAGACAGACAGACAGTGAGAGAGACAGAGAGACAGACAGAGAGAGAGAGACAGAGATATAGACTGATAGAGAGACAGAGACAGAGAAAGAGAGATTGAGAGGAGAGGGAAAAATGGTGATGAAGACACGGAGAGATACAGGGAAAGAGACAGATACAGAGCGAGAGGGAGAGAGAGACAGAGAGGGAAAGATGGAGAGAGAAACAGAGAGAGGGAGAGAGAGAGAGAGAGGGAAAGACAGAGAAAGACAGTGAGGCAGGGAGAGAGACAGCGACTGAGACAGATAGAGACAGGGAGAGAGGGAGAAAGAGATAGAGACAGAGTGAGAGAGAGAGACAGAGACAGAGGCAGAGAGAGACAGGGAGAGGGGGAGAAAGAGAATGAGACAAAAAGTGAGAGACAGGGACAGACAGTGAGAGAGAGGGGAAAACATAGAAAGACAGAGATAGAGAGAGACACACAGAGAGAGTGGAAAAGAAACAGACAGAGAGAGAGAGAGAGAGAGATAGAGAGAGAGAGACAGAGACAGATAGAGAGAGATAGAGACAGAGATATATAGAGAAGGAGAGAGATACAGAGAGAGGGAGACCGAGAGAGACCGAGAGAGACAGAGAGCGAGACAGAGAGTAAGAGGGAGAGAGACAGAGAGAGATAGACAGAGAGAGGGAGAGAGAGAGATAGACAAAGTGAGACAGAGAGAGAGAGAGATAGAGACAGAGAGAGAAAGACAGAGGGTCAGAGAGAGCAAGAAAGAGAGCAAGACAGAGATAGATAGCGAGAGAGAGAGAGATGCACAGGGAGAGGCAGAGAGAGAGAAAAAAAAGAGACAGAGAGATAGGGAGATAGAGAGATAGAGAGAGATAGAGACAGAGAGAGAGACAGACAGACAGAGAGTCAGAGTGCACGCGAGAGAGAGAGCGAGACAGAGACAGGTAGCGAAAGGGATGCAGATACACAGGGAGAGACAGAGATAGAGAGAGACAGAAACAGAGAGAGACAGAGAGACAGAGAGAGAGAGTCAGAGATAAGCAGATAGAGAGAGATAGAGAGTGAGAGAGTGAGAGAGACAGAGAGAGATAGACAGAGAGCGAGAGGCTGAGAGAGACGGAGACAGAGGCAGAGAGAGGAAGTGAGATAGACAGATTGAGAGAAACAGAAATACAAAGTGAGAGACAGAGAGAGACAGAGAGAGAGAGTCAGAGACAGAGGCAGAGAGAGAAAGAGAGACAGACAGAATGAGATAGAGAGAGAGACACACACAGAGTGAGAGAGACAGAGAGAGACACAGACCCTTGTAGGACTGGAATGTGACTCTTGTGAGACAGGAATGTTTCCGCTGTGGGACTGGACTGTGATCCCTGTGGCAGTGGACAGTGATCCCTGTGTGACTGGACTGTGATCCCTGTTGCACTGGACTGTGATCCCTATGGGACTGGACTGTGATCCCTGTGGGACTGGACTGTGACCCCTGTGGGACTGGACTGTGATCCCTGTTGCACTGGACTGTGATCACTGTTAGGACTGCATTGTGATCCATGTGGGACTGGACTGTAACCCCTGTGGGACTGGACTGTGACCCCTGTGGTACTGGACTGTGATCCCTGTGTGACTGGACTGTGATCCCTGTTGCACTGGACTGTGATCCCTGTTGGACTGGACTGTGATCCCTGTGGGACTGGACTGTGAACCCTGTTGGACTGGATTATGATCCATGTGGGACTGGACTGTAACCCCTGTGGTACTGGAGTGTGACCCATGTGGGGCTGGACTGTGATCCCTGTGGGACTGGACTGTAACCCCTGCGGTACTGGACTGTGTTCCCTGTGGGACTAGACTGTGACCCCTGTGGGACTGGACTGTATCCCCTGTGGGACTGGACTGTAACACCAGTGGGACTGGACTGTTATCCCTTTGGGGCAGGACTGTCACCCCTGTGGTACTGGACTGTCACCCCTGTGGTACTGGACTGTGATCCCTGTGGGACTGGACTGTGTCCCCTGGGAGACTGGACTGTGATTCCTTTCGGACTGGACTGTGCCCCTGTAGAACTGGACTGTGATCCCTGTTGGACTGGACTGTGATTCCTGTCGGACTGGACTGTAACCCCTGTGGGACTGGACTGTGACCCCTCTGGGATTGGACTGTGACACCTGTTGGACTGGACTTTGATCCCTGTCGGACTGGACTGTGACCCCTGTGGGATAGGACTGTGATCCCTGTGGGACCGGACTTTAACCCCTGTGGGACTGGACTGAGATTCCTCTGATGACTGGACTCTGATCCCTTCGGGACATGATTGTGATCCCTGTGGGATTGGACTGTTATCCCTGTGGGACAAGACTGTGAACCTGTGGGACTGGACTGTCATCACTGTGGGATTGGACTGTTATCTCTGTGGGACTGGACTGTGAAACTGTGGGACTGGACTGTTATCCCTGTGGGACTGGACTATGATCCCTGTGGAACTGGACTATGATTCCTTCGGGACTGGACTGTGATCCCTGTGGGACAGGACTGTGATCCCTGTGGGACTGGACTGTGAGCCCTGTGTCACTGGACTCTGACCACTGTGGGCAGGGCTGTGATCCCTGTGTGACTGGATATTGATCCCCGTGAGATTAGACTTTGATCCCTGTGAGACAGGAATGTGACCGAAGTGGGCCTGGACTATAAACCCTGTGGGACTGGACTGTGATCCATGTGGGACATGACTGTGATCCCTGTGGGACTGGAATGTGACCCCTGTGGGACTGGACTGTGATCCCTGTGGGACTGGACTGTGATCTTTGTGGGACTGTACTGTAACCTCTGTGGGACTGGACTGCGATCCCTGTGGGACTGGACAGTGATCCCTGTGGGACTGGACTGTGACCCCTGTGGGACTGAACTGCGATCCCTGTGGCACTGGACTGTGATCCCTGTGGGACTGGATTGTGATCCCTGTGGGAATGGACTGTGACCCCTGTTGGACAGGACTGTGATCACTGTGGGACTGGATTGTGATCCCTGTGGGAATGGACTGTGACCCCTGTCGGACTGGATTGCGATCCCTGTGGGAATGGACTGTGACCCCTGCTGGACTGGACTGTGATCCCTGTGGGACAGGAATGAGATCCTTGTGGGACAGGACGGTGATCAAAGTGGGATTAAACTGTTTTTCCCTGCGTACTTGACTGTGAACCCTGTGGCACTGTACTCTGACCCCTGTGGGCAGGACTGTGATCCTTGTGGGACTGGACAACTGCACTGTGGGACAGGACTGTAATCCCATTGGGACTGGACTTTGATCCCTGTGGGACTGGAATGTGATCCTTGCGTGACTGCACTGTGACCCCTGTGTGACTGGACTGTGATCCTTGTGGGACAGGACGGTGATCACTGTGGGATTGGACTGTGTTCTCTGTGGCACTGGACTGTTATCCCTTCGGGACTGGACTGTGATCCCTGTGGGACTGGACTATGATCGCTTCTGGACTGGTCTGTGATCCCTGTGGGACAGGACTGTTATCCCTGTGAGACAGGACTGTGATCCCTGTGGGACTGGACTGTGATCCCTGTTGGACTGGATTGTGATCCATGTGGGACTGGACTGTAACCCCTGTGGTACTGGAGTATGACCCCTGTGGGACTGGACTGTGACCCCTATGGGACTGGACAGTGACCCCTGTGGGACTGGACTGTCACTGGTGTGGTACTGGACTGTGTCCCCTGTGGGACTGGACTGTGACCCCTGTTCGACTGGACTGTGACCCCTGTGGGACTGGTCTGTGATCCTGTGGGAGAGGACTGTGACCCCTGTAGGACTGGACTGTGAACTCTGTGGAACTGGACAATGATCCCTGTGGGACTGGACTGTGACCCCTGTGGGCTGGACTGTGATCCCTGTGGGACTGGACTGTGACCCCATTGGGACTGGACTGTAACCCTTGTGCGACTGGAATGTGACACGTGTGCGAATGGACGTATCCCGTGAGGGACTGGACTGTGATCCCTGTGCGACTATACTGTGATCCCTGTGGGACGGGATTATGATCCCTGTGGGACTGGACTGTGATCCTTGTGGGACTGGACTTTGATCCCTGTTGGACTGGACTGAGATTCCTCTGATGACTGGACTGTGATCCCTTCGGGACTGGATTGTGATCCCTGTGGGATTGGACTGTTATCGCTGTGGGACTGGACTGTGAACTTGTGGGACTGGACAGTGATCACTGTGGGATTGGACTGTTATCCCTGTGGGACTGGACTGTGAACCTGTGGGACTGGACTGTGATCCCTGTGGGTTTGGACTGTGATCCCTTCGGGACTGGACTGTCATCCCTGTGGGACTGGACTGTGATTCTTTCGGTACTGGACTGTGATCCCTGTGGGACAGGACTGTGATCCCTGTGGGACTGGACTTTGATCTCTTTGGGAATGGACTGTGATCCCTGTGTTACTGGACTCTGACCACTGTGGGCAGAGCTGTGATCCTTGTGGGACTGGACACCCGCACAGTGGGACAGGACTGTAATCCCATTGAGACTGGACTGCGATCCCTGTGGGTCTGGACTGTGAACCTTGCGTGACTGAACTGTGACCCCTGTGTGACTGGACTGTGATCCTTGTGGGGCAAGACGGTGATCATGTGGGATTGGACTGTGTTCCCTGTGGCACTCGACTGTTATCCCTTCGTGACTGGACCGTGATCCATGTGGGACTGGACTGTGATCCCTGTGGGACTGGACTGTGATCCCTGTGGGACTGGACTGTGACCCCTGTGGAAGTGGACTGTGATCCCTGTGGGACTCGACTGTGATTCCTGTCGGACTGGACTGTGCCCCTGTGGTACTGGACTGTGATCCCTGTTGGACTGGACTGTGATTCCTGTCGGACTGGACTGTAACCCCTGTGGGACTGGACTGTGACCCCTCTGGGACTGGACTGTGACACCTGTTGGACTGGACTGTGATCCCTGTCGGACTGGACTGTGACCCCTGTGGGATAGGACTGTGATCCCTGTGGAACTGGACTGTGATCCCTGTGGGATAGGACTGTGATCCCTGTGCGGCTGGACAGTGATCCCTGTGGGACCGGACTGTTACCCCTGTGGGACTGAACTGTGATCCCTGTGGGACTGGACTGTGATTCCTGAGGAACTGGACTGTGATCCTTGTGGGACCGGACTGTGACCCCTGTGGGACTGGACTGAGATTCCTCTGATGACTGGAATGTGATCCCTTCGGGACTGGACTGTGATCACTGTGGGATTGGAGTGTTATCCCTGTGCGACTGGACTGTGAAACTGTGGGACTGGACTGTGATCCCTGTGGGACTGGACTGTGATCCTTTGGGACTGAACTGTGATCCCTGTGGGACTGGACTATGATTCCTTCGGGGCTGGACTGTGATCCCTGTGGGACAGGTCTGTGATCCCTGTGGGACTGGACTGTGAACCCTGTGTCACTGGACTCTGACCACTGTGGGCAGGGCTGTGATCCCTGTGTGACTGGATATTGATCCCCGTGAGACTAGACTTTGATCCCTGTGAGACAGGAATGTGACCGAAGTGGGCCTGGACTATAAACCCTGTGGCGCTGGACTGTGATCCATGCGGGATTTGACTGTGATCCCTGTGGGACTGGAATGTGACCCCTGTGGGACTGGACTATGATCCCTGTGGGACTGGACTGTGATCTTTGTGGGACTGTACAGTAACCCCTGTGGGACTGGACTGCGATCCCTGTGGGACTGGACTGTGATCCCTGTGGGACTGGACTGTGATCCCTGTGGGACTGGACTGTGATCTTTGTGGGACTGTACAGTAACCCCTGTGGGACTGGACGGCGATCCCTGTGGGACTGGACTGTGATCCCTGTGGGACTGGACTGTGACCCCTGTGGGACTGGACTGTGATCCCTGTGGCACTGGACTGTGATCCATGTGGGACTGGATTGTGATCCCTGTGGGAATGGACTGTGACCCCTGTTGGACAGGACTGTGATCCCTGTGGGACGGGATTGTGAGCCCTGTGGGAATGGACTGTGACCCCTGTCGGACTGGATTGCGATCCCTGTGGGAATGGACTGTGACCCCTGCTGGACTGGACTGTGATCCCTGTGGGACAGGAATGAGATCCTTGTGGGACAGGACGGTGATCAAAGTGGGATTAAACTGTGTTCCCTGCGTACTGGACTGTGAACCCTGTGGCACTGTACTCTGACCCCTGTGGGCAGGACTGTGATCCTTGTGGGACTGGACACCCGCACTGTGGGACAGGACTGTAATCCCATTGGGACTGGACTGTGATCCCTGTGGGACTGGAATGTGATCCTTGCGTGACTGCACTGTGACCCCTGTGTGACTGGACTGTGATCTTGTGGGACAGGACGGTGATCACTGTGGGATTGGACTGTGTTCTCTGTGCTACTGGACTGTTATCCCTTCGGGACTGGACTGTGATCCCTGTGTGACTGGACTATGATCGCTTCTGGACTGGACTTTGATCCCTGTGGGACAGGACTGTGATCCCTGTGGGACTGGACTGTGATCCCTGTTGGATGGATTGTGATCCATGTGGGACTGGACTGTAACCCCTGTGGTACTGGAGTATGACCCCTGTGGGACAGGACTGTGTCCCCTATGGGACTGGACTGTGACCCCTGTGGGACTGGACTGTCACCCCTGTGGTACTGGACTGTGTCCCATGTGGGACTGGACTGTGACCCCTGAGCGACTGTATTGTGACCCCTGTGGGACTGGTCTGTGATCCTGTGGGACAGGACTGTGACCCCTGTGGGACTGGACTGTGATCCCTGTGGAACTGGACTGTGACCCCTGTGGGACTGGACTGTGATCCCTGTGGGACTGGACTGTGACCCCATTGGGACTGGACTGTAACCCTTGTGCGACTGGAATGTGACACGTATGCGAATGGACGTATACCGTGAGGGACTGGACTGTGATCCCTGTGGGACGGGACTATGATCCCTGTGGGACTGGACTGTGATCCTTGTGGGAGTGGACTTTGATCCCTGTGGGAAAGAACTGAGATTCCTCTGATGACTGGACTGTGATCCATTCGGGACTGGATTGCGATCCCTGTGGGATTGGACTGTTATCCCTGTGGGACTGGACTGTGAATTTGTGGGACTGGACAGTGATCACTGTGGGATTGGACTGTTATCCCTGTGGGACTGGACTGTGAACCTGTGGGACTGGACAGTGATCACTGTGGGATTGGACTGTTATCCCTTCGGGATGGACTGTCATCCCTGTGGGACTGGACTGTGATTCTTTCTGGACTGGACTGTGATCCTGTGGGACAGGACTGTGATCCCTGTGGGACTGGACTTTGATCTCTTTGGGAATGGACTGTGATCACTGTGGGACTGAAATATGATCCCTGTGGGACAGGAATGAGATCCTTTTGGGACAGGACGGTGATCACTGTGGGATTGGACTGAGTTCCCTGTGTGACTGGACTGTGAACCCTGTGGCACTGGACTCTGACCCCTGTGTTACTGGACTCTGACCACTGTGGGCAGAGCTGTGATCCTTGTGGGACTGGACACCCGCACAGTGGGACAGGACTGTAATCCCATTGGGACTGGACTGCGATCCCTGTGGGTCTGGACTGTGATCCTTGCGTGACTGCACTGTGACCCCTGTGTGACTGGACTGTGATCCTTGTGGGGCAAGACGGTGATCATGTGGGATTGGACTGTGTACCCTGTGGCACTCGACTGTTATCCCTTCGGGACTGGACCGTGATCCATGTGGGACTGGACTGTGATCCCTGTGGGACTGGACTGTGTTCCCTGTGGGACAGGACTGTGATCCCTGTGGGACTGGACTGTGACCCGTGTGGAACTGGACTGTGATCCCTGTGGGACTGGACTGTGATCCCTGTGGGACTGGACTGTGATCCCTGTGGTACTGAACTGTGATCCCTGTCGGAATGGACTGTGATCACTGTTGGACTTGACTGTGATACCTGTGGGACCGGAATGACATCCTTGTGGGACAGGACGGTGATCACTGTGGGATTGGACTGTGTTCCCTGTGGCACTGGACTGTGACCCCTGTGGCACTGGACTCTGACCCCTGTGGCACTGGAATCTGACCCCGATGGCACTGGACTCTGACCACTGTGGGCAGATATGTGATCCGTGTGGGACTGGACTGCGATCCCTGTGGGACTGTACATCCGCTCTGTGGGACTGGACTGTGATCCTTGTGTGACTGGACTGTGATCCCTGTGGGACTGGACTGTGATCCCGGTTGGACTGGATTGTGATCAATTTGGGACTGGACTGTAACACCTGTTGTCCTGGAGTATGACCCCTGTGGGACTGGACTGTGACCCCTGTGGGACTAGACTGTGACCTCTGTGGGACTGGAATGTGATCCCTGTCGGACTGGACTGTGACCCCTGTGGGATAGGACTCTGATCCCTGTGGAAATGGACTGTGATCCCTGTGGGATAGGACTGTGATCCCTGTGCGACTGGACAGTGATCCCTGTGAACTGGACTGTTACCCCTGTGGGACTGGACTGTGTTCCCTGTGGGACTTGACTGTGATCCCTGTGGGACCGGACTGTGACCCTGTGGGACTGGACTGAGATTCATCTGATGACTGGACTGTGATCCCTTCGGGACTGGATTGTGATCCCTGTGGGATTGGACTGTTATCCCTCTGGGACAAGACTGTGAACCTGTGGGACTGGACTGTGATCACTGTGGGATTGGACTGTTATCCCTGTGGGACTGGACTGTGAAACTGTGTGACTGGACTGTTATCCCTGTGGGACTGGACTGTGATCGCTTTGGGACTGGACTGTGATCCCTGTGGGACTGGACTATGATTCCCTCGGGACTGGACTGTGATCCCTGTGGGACTGGATTGTGATCCCTGTGGGAATGGACTGTGACCCCTGTTGGACAGGACTGTGATCCCTGTTGGACGGGATTGTGATCCCTGTGGGAATGGACTGTGACCCCTGTCGGACTGGATTGCGATCCCTGTGGGACAGGAATGAGATCCTTGTGGGACAGGACGGTGATCAAAGTGGGATTAAACTGTGTTCCCTGCGTACTGGACTGTGAACCCTGTGGCACTGTACTCTGACCCCTGTGGGCAGGACTGTGATCCTTGTGGGACTGGACACCCGCACTGTGGGACAGGACTGTAATCCCATTGGGACTGGACTGTGATCCCTGTGGGACTGGAATGTGATCCTTGCGTGACTGCACTGTGACCCCTGTGTGACTGGACTATGATCCTTGTGGGACAGGACGGTGATCACTGTGGGATTGGATTGTGTTCTCTGTGGCACTGGACTGTTATCCCTTCGGGACTGGACTGTGATCCCTGTGGGACTGGATTTTGATCGCTTCTGGACTGGACTATGATCCCTGTGGGACAGGACTGTTATCCCTGTGGGACAGGACTGTGATCCCTGTGGGACTGGACTGTGATCCTTGTGGGACTGGACTTTGATCCCTGTGGGACTGGACTGAGATTCCTCTGATAACTGGACTGTGATCCCTTCGGGACTGGACAGTGATCACTGTGGGATTGGACTGTTATCCCTGTGGGACTGGACTGTGAACCTGTGGGACTGGACTGTGATCCCTGTTGGATTGGACTCTGATCCCTTCGGGACTCGACTGTGATCCCTGTGGGACTGGACTGTGATTCTTTCGGGACTGGACTGTGATCCCTGTGGGACAGGACTGTGATCCCTGTGGGACTGGACTTTGATCTCTTTGGGAATGGACTGTGATCCCTGTGGGACTGAAATATGATCCCTGTGGGACAGCAATGAGATCCTTGTGGGACAGGACGGTGATCACTGTGGGATTGGACTGAGTTCCCTGTGTGACTGGACTGTGAACCCTGTGGCACTGGACTCTGACCCCTGTGTTACTGGACTCTGACCACTGTGGGCAGAGCTGCGTTCCTTGTGGGACTGGACACCCGCACAGTGGGACAGGACTGTAATCCCATTGGGACTGGACTGCGATCCCTGTGGATCTGGACTGTGATCCTTGCGTGACTGCACTGTGACCCCTGTGTGACTGGACTGTGATCCTTGTTGGGCAAGACGGTGATCATGTGGGATTGGACTGTGTTCCCTGTGGCACTCGACTGTTATCACTTCGGGACTGGAACGTGATCCATGTGGGAATGGACTGTGATCCCTGTGGGACTGGACTGTGATCCCTGTGGGACTGGACTGTGACCCCTGTGGAACTGGACTGTGATCCCTGTGGGACTGGACTGTGATCCCTGTGGGACTGGACTGTGAACGCTGTGCGACTGGACTGTGTCCCCTGTGGGACTGGATTGTGAACCCTGTGGGACTGGATTGTGAACCCTGTGGGACTGGACTATGATCCCTGTGGCACTTGACTGTGATCCCTGTTGCACTGGACTATGATCCCTGTGGGACTGGACTGTAACCTCTGTGGTACTGGACTGTGTCCCCTGTGGGACTGGACTGTGACCCTGTGGGACTGGACTGTGACCCCTGTGGGACTGGACTGTGACCCTGTGGGACAGGTCTGTGACCACTGTGGGACTGGACTGTGAACTCTGTGGGACTGGACAGTGATCCCTTTGGGACTGGACTGTGACCCTGTGGGACTGGACTGTGATCCCTGTGGGACTGGACTGTGAACTCTGTGCGACTGGACTGTGATCCCCTTGAGACTAGACTGTGACCCCATTGGGACTGGACTGTGACCCTTGTGTGACTGGAATGTGACACGTGTGCGAATGGACGTAACCCGTGTGGGACTGGACAGTGAACTCTGTGGGACTGGACAGTGATCCCTGTGGGACTGGACTGTGACCCCTGTGGGACTGGACTGTGATCTCTATGGGACAGGACTGTGAACCCTGGGAGACTGGACTGTGACCCCTCTGGGACTTGACTGTGACACCTGTTGGACTGGACTGTGATCCCTATCGGACTGGACTCTGATCCCTGTCGGACTGGACTGTGACTCCTGTGGGATAGGACTGTGATCCCTGTGGGTCTGGACTGTGAACCCTGTGCGACTGGACTGTGTCCCCTGTGGGACTGGATTGTGAACCCTGTGGGACTGGACTGTGATCCCTGTGGGATAGGACTTTGATCCCTGTGGGACTGGACTGTGATCCCAGTGGGACTGGACTGTGATCCCTGTGGGACGGGACTATGATCCCTGTGGGACTGGACTGTGATCCTTGTGGGACTGGACTTTGATCCCTGTGGGACTGGACTGAGATTCCTCTGATGACTGGACTGTGATCCCATCGGGACTGGATTGTGATCCCTGTGGGATTGGACTGTTATCCCTGTGGGACTGGACTGTGAACTTGTGGGACTGGACAGTGATCACTGTGGGATTGGACTGTTATCCCTGTGGGACTGGACTGTGAACCTGTGGGACTTGACTGTGATCCCTGTGGGACTGGACTGTGATCCCTTCAGGACTGGACTGTGATCCCTGTGGGACTGGACTGTGATTCTTTCGGACTGGACTGTGATCCATGTGGGACAGGACTGTGATCACTGTGGGACTGGACTTTGATCTTTTTGGTAATGGACTGTGATTCCTGTGGGACTGAAATATGATCCCTGTGGGACAGGAATGAGTTCCTTGTGGGACAGGACGGTGATCAATGTGGGATTGGACTGAGTTCCCTGTGTGACTGGACTGTGAACCCTGTGGCACTGGACTCTGACCCCTGTGTTACTGGACTCTGACCACTATGGGCAGGGCTGTGATCCTTGTGGGACTGGACACCCGCACAGTGGGACAGGACTGTAATCCCATTGGGACTGGACTGCGATCCCTGTGGGTCTGAACTGTGATCCTTGCGTGACTGCACTGTGACCCCTGTGTGACTGGACTGTGATCCTTGTGGGGCACGAAGGTGACCATGTGGGATTGGACTGTGTTCCCTGTGGCAGTCGACTGTTATCCCTTCGGGACTGGACCGTGATCCATGTGGGACTGGACTGTGATCCCTGTGGGAGTGGACTGTGATCCCTGTGGGACTGGACTGTGACCCCTGTGGAACTGGACTGTGATCCCTGTGGGACTGGACTGTGATCCCTGTGGGACTGGACTGTGATCCCTGTGTGAATGGACTATGTTCACTGTTGGACTTGACTGTGACACCTGTGGGACCGGAATGACATCCTTGTGGGACAGGACGGTGATCACTGTGGGATTGGACTGTGTTCCCTGTGGCACTGGACTGTGACCCCTGTGGCACTGGACTCTGACCCCTGTGGCACTGGAATCTGACCCCGATGGCACTGGACTCTGACCCCTGTGGGCAGGTCTGTGATTCGTGTGGGACTGGACTGTGATCCTTGTGGGACGGGACTGTAACCCCTGTGGTACTGGAGTTTGACCCATGTGGGACTGGACTGTGATCCCTGTGGGACTGGACTGTGACCCCTGTGGGACTGGACTGTGACCCCTGTGGGACTGGACTGTGAACATCGGAGACCAGACTGTGACCATTGTGGGACTGGACTGTGAACTCTGTGGGACTGGACAGTGATCCCTGTGGGACTGGACTGTGACCCTGTGGGACTGGACTGTGATCCCTGTGGGACTGGACTGTGAACTCTGTGCGACTGGACTGTGATCCCCTTGAGACTAGATTGTGACCCCATTGGGACTGGACTGTGACCCTTGTGCGACTGGAATGTGACACGTGTGCGAATGGACGTAACCCGTGTGGGACTGGACTGTGAACTCTGTGGTACTGGACAGTGATCCCTGTGGTACTGGACTGTGACCCCTGTGGGACTGGACTGTGATCTCTGTGGGACTGGACTGTGAACCCTGCGAGACTGGACTGTGACCCCTCTGGGACTGGACTGTGACACCTGTTGGACTGGACTGTGATCCCTGTCGGACTGGACTCTGATCCCTGTCGGACTGGACTGTGACCTCTGTGGGATAGGATTGTGATCCCTGTGGGACTGGACTGTGAACCCTGTGCGACTGGCCTGTGTCCCCTGTGGGACTGGATTGTGAACCCTGTGGGACTGGACTGTGATCCCTGTGGGATAGGACTTTGATCCCTGTGGGACTGGACTGTGATCCCAGTGGGACTGGACTGTGATCCCTGTGGGACGGGACTATGATCCCTGTGGGACTGGACTGTGATCCTTGTGGGACTGGACTTTGATCCCTGTGGGACTGGACTGAGATTCCTCTGTTGACTGGACTGTGATCCCTTCGGGACTGGATTGTGATCTCTGTGGGATTGGACTATTATCCCTGTGGGACTGGACTGTGAACTTGTGGGATGGACTGTGATCCCTGTAGGTCTGGACTGTGATCCCTTCGGGACTGAACTGTGATCCCTGTGGGACTGGACTGTGATTCTTTCGGGACTGGACTGTGATCCCTGTGGGACAGGACTGTGATCCCTGTGGGACTGAAATATGATCCCTGTGGGACAGGAATGAGATCCTTGTGGGACAGGACGGTGATCACTGTGTGATTGGACTGAGTTCCCTGTGTGACTGGACTGTGAACCCTGTGGCACTGGACTCTGACCCCTGTGTTACTGGACTCTGCCCACTATGGGCAGGGCTGTGATCCCTGTGGGACTGGACATTGATCCCCGTGAGACTAGACTTTGATCCCTGTGAGACAGGAATGTGACCCCAGTGGGACTGGATGTAAACCCTGTGGCGCTGGACTCTGATCCATGTTGGACTGTACTGTGAACCCTGTTCGTCTGGAGTGTGATCATTGTGGGACTGGACTGTGATTCCTGTGGCACAGGAATGAGATCCTTGTGGGACAGGACGGTGAACAATGTGGGATTAAACTGTGTTCCCTTTGTATTGGACTGTGAACCCTGTGGCACTGTACTCTGACCCCTGTGGCACTGGACTCTGACCACTGTGGGCAGGACTGTGATCCTTGTGGGACTGGACACCCGCACAGTGGGACAGGACTGTAATCCCATTGGGACTGGTCTGTGATCCCTGTGGGACTGGACTGTGATCCTTCCGTGACTGCACTGTGACCCCTGTGTGACTGGACTGTGATCCTTGTGGGGCAAGACGGTGATCATGTGGGATTGGACTGTGTTCCCTGTGGCACTGGACTGTTATCCCTTCGGGACTGGAATGTGATCCATGTGGGACTGGACTGTGATCGCTTCGGGACTGGACTGTGATCCCTGTGCGACTGGACTGTTATCCCTGTCGGACTGGATTGTGATCCCTTTGGGACAGGACTGTGACCCCTGTGGAACTGGACTGTGATGCCTGTGGGACTGGACTGTGATCCCTGTGGGACTGGACTGTGATCCCTGTGGTACTGGACTGTGACCCCTGTGGGAATGGACTGTGATCACTGTTGGACTTGACTGTGATATCTGTGGGACCGAAAGGACATTCTTGTGGGACAGGACGGTGATCACTGTGGGATTGGACTGTGTTCCCTGTGGCACTGGACTGTGACCCCTGTGGCACTGGACTCTGACCCCTGTGGCACTGGACTCTGACCCCGATGGCACTGGACTCTGACCCTTGTGGGCAGGTCTGTGATCCGTGTGGGACTGGACTGTGATCCCTGTGGGACTGTACACCCGCTCTGTGGGACTGGACTGTGATCCCTGTGGGACTGGACTGTGATCTCTATGGGACTGGACTGTGGTCCCTGTGGGACTGACATGTGATGCCTATGGGTCTGGACTGTGATCCCTGTGGGACTGAACTGTGATCCCTGTGGTACAGGACTGTGATCCCTATGGGACAGGACTGTGATCCAATGGAACTGGACTGCAATCCCTCTTTGACTGGACTGTGGTCCCTGTGGAAGTGGACTGTGATCCCTGTGGGACAGGACTGTGATCCAGTGGGACTGGACTGCTATCCCTGTGGGACTGGAATGTGATCCCTGTGGGACTGGAATGTGAGCCCTGTGGAACTGGACTGTGATCCCTCTGGGACAGGACTGTTAACCCTGTTGATGGGTTGCGTAAAATTCCCATGAGTCCCTCTCCCTGAAAATTAAAGAAAATGGACTGTTAAAAATGAGCGTTGGTTTTTCAAGTGGAGATCTAAGTTTAAAAGGAAAAATACAAAAGGAGGCCAACCTCATGGAAACCGCCCGCGGCTCCCCCGCACCCCTCCCTCTGCCCTGCCAGCGTTAGGACTTTTTGGAAATAGATTTCAAAATGGACCTAAATTACAGAAGCCTAAGATCCCTTAAACATCAATGGGAAGGAGCATTTTGGCTGTGAAAAAGAGTTACCGAATACAGGAGGTGAGTCCAGTGCCATCGGGGTCAGAGTCCAGTGCCACAGGGGTCAGAGTCCGGGGTCGGCGAGAGGCCTATAAAGGCCAGCGGGAGCTCGGAGCAGTCAGTCGAGGAGGCGGGTGCTCGGAGCAGCGCGAGTCCGGGGTCGGCGAGAGGCCTATAAAGGCCAGCGGGAGCTCGGAGCAGTCAGTCGAGGAGGCGGGAGCTCGGAGCAGCGCGAGTCCGGGGTCGGCGAGAGGCGTACCGGTGCAGCTGCAGGGAGAAGGCAAAGATACAAAGGTGACGTCACAGCCTAGGGGGTAAGTGATTGGCTGGTGATTGGTGAGTAGTTTTTCTTTTTCTTCTTATATTGGTCAGTAACTTTTAACATTGTTATTACCAGTTTAAGTGTATCTAAGGTTAAGACATGGCAGGAGAGCTCAGTCGGGTGTTATGCTCCTCCTGTACCATGTGGGAACTCAGGGACGCTTCCGGTGTCCCTGACGACTACGTGTGCGGGAAGTGTGTCCACCTCCAGCTCCTGACCGACCGCGTTGCGGAGTTGGAGCTGAGGGTGGATTCACTCTGGAGCATCCACGATGCTGAGAATGACGTGAGTATCACGTGTAGTGAGTTGGTCTTACCGCAGGGAAAGGGTCCACAGCCAGATAGGGAATGGAAGACCAGCAGGAAGAGTAGAGCAAGGAAGGTAGTGCAGGAGTCCCCTGTGGTCATCCCCCTGCAAAACAGATACACTGCTTTGGGTGCTGTAGAGGGGAATGACTCATCAGGGGAGGGCAGCAGCAGCCAAGTTCATGGCACCGTGGCTGGCTCTGCTGCACAGGAGGGCAAGAAAAAGAGTGGGAGAGCAATAGTGATAGGGGATTCAATTGTGAGGGGAATAGATAGGCGTTTCTGCGGCCGCAACCGAGACTCCAGGATGGTATGTTGCCTCCCTGGTGCAAGGGTCAAAGATGTCTCGGAGCGGGTACAGGACATTCTGAAATGGGAGGGAGAACAGCCAGTTGTCGTGGTGCACATTGGTACCAACGACATAGGCAAAAAAAGGGATGAGGTCCTACGAAACGAATTTAAGGAGCTAGGAGCTAAATTAAAAAGTAGGACCTCAAAAGTAGTAATCTCGGGATTGCTACCAGTGCCACGTGATAGTCAGAGTAGGAATCGCAGGATAGCGCAGATGAATACGTGGCTTGAGCAGTGGTGCAGCAGGGAGGGATTCAAATTCCTGGGGCATTGGGACCGGTTCTGGGGGAGGTGGGACCAGTACAAGCCGGACGGTCTGCACCTGGCCAGGACTGGAACCAATGTCCTAGGGGGAGTGTTTGCTAGTGCTGTTGGGGAGGATTTAAACTAATATGGCAGGGGGATGGGAACCAATGCAGGGAGACAGAGGGAAACAAAAAGGAGACAAAAGCAAAAGACAGAAAGGAGATGAGGAAAGGTGGAGGGCAGAGAAACCCAAGGCAAAAAACAAAAAGGGCCACTGTACAGCAAAATTCTAAAAGGACAAAGGGTGTTAATAAAACAAGCCTGAAGGCTTTGTGTCTGAATGCAAGGAGTATCCGCAATAAGGTGGATGAATTAATTGTGCAAATAGATGTTAACAAATATGATGTGATTGGGATTACGGAGACGTGGCTCCAGGATGATCAGGGCTGGGAACTCAACATTCAGGGGTATTCAACATTCAGGAAGGATAGAATAAAAGGAAAAGGAGGTGGGGTAGCATTGCTGGTTAAAGAGGAGATTAATGCAATAGTTAGGAAAGACATTAGCTTGGATGATGTGGAATCTATATGGGTAGAGCTGCAGAACACCAAAGGGCAAAAAACGTTAGTAGGAGTTGTGTACAGACCTCCAAACAGTAATAGGGATGTTGGGGAGGGCATCAAACAGGAAATTAGGGGTGCATGCAATAAAGGTGTAGCAGTTATAATGGGTGACTTTAATATGCACATAGATTGGGCTAGCCAAACTGGAAGCAATACGGTGGAGGAGGATTTCCTGGAGTGCATAAGGGATGGTTTTCTAGACCAATATGTTGAGGAACCAACTAGGGGGGAGGCCATCTTAGACTGGGTGTTGTGTAATGAGAGAGGATTAATTAGCAATCTCATTGTGCGAGGCCCCTTGGGGAAGAGTGACCATAATATGGTGGAATTCTGCATTAGGATGGAGAATGAAACAGTAATTTCAGAGACCATGGTCCAGAACTTAAAGAAGGGTAACTTTGAAGGTATGAGGCGAGAATTGGCTAGGATAGATTGGCGAATGATACTTAGGGGGTTGACTGTGGATGGGCAATGGCAGACATTTAGAGACCGCATGGATGAAGTACAACAATTGTACATTCCTGTCTGGCGTAAAAATAAAAAGGGGAAGGTGGCTCAACCGTGGCTATCTAGGGAAATCAGGGATAGTATTAAAGCCAAGGAAGTGGCATACAAATTGGCCAGAAATAGCAGCGAACCTGGGGACTGGGCGAAATTTAGAACTCAGCAGAGGAGGACAAAGGGTTTGATTAGGACAGGGAAAATGGAGTACGAGAAGAAGCTTGCAGGGAACATTAAGCCGGATTGCAAAAGTTTCTATAGGTATGTAAAGAGAAAAAGGTTGGTGAAGACAAACGTAGGTCTACTGCAGTCAGAATCAGGGGAAGTCATAACGGGGAACAAAGAAATGGCGGACCAATTGAACAAGTACTTTGGTTCGGTATTCACTAAGGAGGATACAAACAACCATCCGGATATAAAAGGGGTCAGAGGGTCTAGTAAGGAGGGGGAACTGAGGGAAATCTTTATTAGTCGGGAAATTGTTTTGGGGAAATTGATGGGATTGAAGGCCGATAAATCCCCAGGGCCTGATGGATTGCATCCTAGAGTACTTAAGGAGGTGGCCTTGGAAATAGCGGATGCATTGACAGTCATTTTCCAACATTCCATTGACTCTGGAT
Organism: Pristiophorus japonicus; assembly: GCF_044704955.1. Classification (NCBI taxonomy): domain Eukaryota; kingdom Metazoa; phylum Chordata; class Chondrichthyes; family Pristiophoridae; genus Pristiophorus; species Pristiophorus japonicus. The sequence continues at coordinate 1,278,082 of NW_027254624.1, forward strand.
CAGTTCCTATGGAGTGGAGGGTAGCCAATGTAACCCCACTTTTTAAAAAAGGAGGGAGAGAGAAAACAGGGAATTATAGACCGGTCAGCCTGACCTCAGTAGTGGGTAAAATGATGGAATCAATTATCAAGGATGTCATAGCAGTGCATCTGGAAAATGGTGACATGATAGGTCCAAGTCAGCATGGATTTGTGAAAGGGAAATCATGCTTGACAAATCTTCTGGAATTTTTTGAGGATGTTTCCAGTAAAGTGGACAAAGGAGAACCAGTTGATGTGGTATATTTGGACTTTCAGAAGGCTTTCGACAAGGTCCCACACAAGAGATTAATGTGCAAAGTTAAAGCACATGGGATTGGGGGTAGTGTGCTGATGTGGATTGAGAACTGGTTGTCAGACAGGAAGCAAAGAGTAGGAGTAAACGGGTACTTTTCAGAATGGCAGGCAGTGACTAGTGGAGTGCCGCAAGGTTCTGTGCTGGGGCCCCAGCTGTTTACATTGTACATTAATGATTTAGACGAGGGGATTAAATGCAGTATCTCCAAATTTGCAGATGATACTAAGTTGGGTGGCAGTGTGAGCTGCGAGGAGGATGCTATTAGGCTGCAGAGTGACTTGGATAGGTTAGGTGAGTGGGCAAATGCATGGCAGATGAAGTATAATGTGGATAAATGTGAGGTTATCCACTTTGGTGGTAAAAACAGAGAGACAGACTATTATCTGAATGGTGACAGATTAGGAAAAGGGAAGGTGCAACGAGACCTGGGTGTCATGGTACATCAGTCATTGAAGGTTGGCATGCAGGTACAGCAGGCGGTTAAGAAAGCAAATGGCATGTTGGCCTTCATAGCGAGGGGATTTGAATACAGGGGCAGGGAGGTGTTGCTACAGTTGTACAGGGCCTTGGTGAGGCCACACCTGGAGTATTGTGTACAGTTTTGGTCTCCTAACTTGAGGAAGGACATTCTTGCTATTGAGGGAGTGCAGCGAAGGTTCACCAGACTGATTCCCGGGATGGCGGGACTGACCTATCAAGAAAGATTGGATCAACTGGGCTTGTATTCACTGGAGTTCAGAAGAATGAGAGGGGATCTCATAGAAACGTTTAAAATTCTGACGGGTTTAGACAGGTTAGATGCAGAAAGAATGTTCCCAATGTTGGGGAAGTCCAGAACCAGGGGTCACAGTCTGAGGATAAGGGGTAAGCCATTTAGGACCGAGATGAGGAGAAACTTCTTCACCCAGATAGTGGTGAACCTGTGGAATTCTCTACCACAGAAAGTAGTTGAGGCCAATTCACTAAATATATTCAAAAGGGAGTTAGATGAAGTCCTTACTACTCGGGGGATCAAGGGTTATGGCGAGAAAGCAGGAAGGGGGTACTGAAGTTTCATGTTCAGCCATGAACTCATTGAATGGCGGTGCAGGCTAGAAGGGCTGAATGGCCTACTCCTGCACCTATTTTCTATGTTTCTATGTCTATGTTAACCTCTATGAATCAAATACGTGTGTTATGGATCTCAGACTGTCGTGGGGAGCTATGCAGCAACAATTCACCACCTAAAAGATAATCAAATTACTAGCCATTATCTAAACTACAGAACTCATCCAAATATGCAGGAAGCCAATTACCCAATCAACCAATCTGGAAATCATGGGCACAACTCGATGTCCAGGAAACGGGACAATCCTAAAACAGTGCAAAACCAGTGATAGCACATTATCACACCCTAATCGAGTTACTGCTGACTAGCCCACCAAAAACACTGACAAAGGAGACATTTGAAACTCAATGGACAGAACAGTTTAAACAAAGCCCAATAACTCATTAGGAGCGAAGATAAGGAAGCCTGTTTTAGTATAACTGAAGGCCTGTTTGGCATTTAAGGGTGCACCTCGTGACACTCTTCAGGTCGCAGTCTCGTGGCATAAGTTTAACCTCAGCCTCGAAAAGTGGTACCACGAAATATCGGCGTGAAGAATCTCTAAAAACTAAAAGGACAGCACCACGACAGCAAACATGTTTTCACAACAACTATCGGAAAGTTCCAGACTGTCACGTCCAATCGAATCGTCAACGGGAACCAACGCGACAAAACCAAAGAAAAACCGAACATTGTTTCCACTCTACAAGCTGGTCCAACGCTACCAAGGGGTAAAACATTACCTATCTGAACTTTTAAGACTACCCTGACCAAGGAAAAGTGAATACTCAGCCCACAAGTCCGATAGACCAGGACAACTAAGGCAAACCCTGGAGTTGGAACTGACAAAAGGGAATTGTTGTGTATGGTCCCTGAAACCCCAGAATTCTAACCTAGCTAGATCATGTGTCTGGGAGGTTGGGGTTTTTCTTACTGTTCCTACCTGTTGATGTTCTGGTGTGTATTCCCCTTCCAGGTTTAGTGCAGAAGTATTTTGGGAGGTGCGAGGACTGTGTTCTTTTAATCTGTTATATGTGTTATGTGTTCTTCTCAAATATACAGCATTTGAGTTGCCATTTCTCCCTATTTGTACCTGCTTACTGTGATTATTAAAAACGTGCCTTTTTACTCTGTCTGAACACAATAAAACCAGTTTTGCATCGTACGCAACTGACTCTGTCTCAGTTTCTCACAACCCCCAAATCAGTACATAGTCTAGAATCCAGGGTGTGGGGCGCCTCGAAAACGCCAAGGTGTCAGAGAAACCTGACCAAAAACCAATCCTACATAATGGCGACCACAAAGGGACTGTTGCAAAAGGGATGAGAGGAGACAGACTTTGGTTGTGAGAAAAGAAGTAAAGTGGAAGCGAGGATTGCTTCCTATGTGGTCAGAAGAGTGAATGTAACAAAGAAGTGGGTCCGCGATCTGTTGCGTGCTGAGCCTCCAGGGGACGCTGCAGCCCAGTGGACAGAGGGTCAAACTCACAAAAAGGCAGTGGAAAAGGCAATGTGGCTGGTATGTCTGCATAAACAGGTCCAACTCTTAGATTTGTCAGTAGAGAAACTAAGGGCTGAACTGAGAGCGGCAGAGGAACAGCCTAGTGCACAGACAATCATAGGGGAAAGGTTAAGGAGAGAGTTACATGAGCACAACAAGGAAAGGCTTTACACAGAGAAGACGTTCAGGAATGGGTTGGATTAAATGCAGTGTCAGGTCACATAGGCTAAGAAAAATGAATGGGGACTGCAAGCAGAGAATGCTCGCCTTAATAGTCAAATTAAAGAGCAGGAGGAGAGAGTCAAAGACATCCAGGCAGCCTACAGAGTAATCAGCACTAAGGGGTTTGAGTCGGGAGATCACAGCCCCTGCCAGCAGCAAATTGAAAGTTTAAACCGCGCCCTGTCCAGGGCAAGAGGCATGGTGTGCTTCATAATTCCGGGTACAACCCGGACAGACCTGGAAGAGCAGGAGAAGACTGTTCAGTCACACCCTGTATGGCCGGGCAACAACCCGGTTGGTGCAGCAGGAGGGAGGGACAATTGCTCAGGCAGGCAGGGAGTACGGAGCACCACCACCTGTGGTGCCGGGGTTTAACTCGGTTTGGCAGCAGGGAGAGAAGGGTGAGACAGAACTGAAAGGGTCGGAGCCGGGACCAATGTGTCTGGTCCGGCAGCAAAAGTTCAGCGAGTGTGGGTGGAGCACCGGGGGGTTCTTGAGAGCCAATTCGTTGTTCCCCACACGACCCAGCAGTGGAGGGCTATGGTAAGCCACCTGAGTAAGCTCACACGTAAGGGAGACCCCTCAGTCCACTTCATGGAAGTGGAACAGGCAGCCGAGATTAGCGGGTGTGATGATTCAGAGCAGGTAAAACTGTACCTTTTTTCCCTGGACAGCAAGCTGTACCAGTCCCTTTCGGCGGAGTGCTGAAAGGGCAGGGGTACACATGATGATGTCCGGGATGAAGGTCTGGAGGCCATGGGTCTAAATGAGGGAAGACCCTTCTCCCGAGTGGACAAGACAGTGCAGTTCGTGAGCGAATTCCCTCATGCTTCCGCTGACAGGCTGTGACTTGTGTATCAGCGAGCCTGCAGTATGGCTCTCGATCGGGCTAACCTTACACCGGGAGAACGGGCACAATGGCTCTGGAGCATAGTGGCGAACAGCCTGCTCCGGATCACAGCCAGAACAGAGCTTTGGTTTGACCAAAGGGACCCCCAAGCCACCGAGGAAACAGTGATCAGGCAATTGACCATGGCATATCGGAACTGCAGAGGGGAAGAGCACCACCCAAGGGAAAGGTACATGAGTTAAAACACAGTCAGGGAAAGAAAGAATGGCACCAGGAAGCGGGTAACCCTCGGAAACCAAGCGCAACTTCTTTGGGTGCGGGAAGCATGGACATTGGCGGAAGGACTGTCGGAATCCCTGGAAGGACAGGGTAGGAAAGAATCCCACAGTCCCAGCCAAAAAGACCGAGCCGTCGGTCTCTCCCCAAACATTTGAGACCATGGTGGCCGCATTCCGAACCGTACTAATGGGTCCGGGGAAGGTAGCCACGACCACCGGTACAGTGATACCACCTATCTCATCTCACCCAGATTTATGATTAGATCCAGCGCAGCCTGTCTACCTGTGTCCCGAGTGTACGGTGCCTGGAAGCGACCGTATGTCGAAATGGAGGTGGGGAGAGTCAAGGGGACTTATTTTCTGGACACTGGAGCAGCATGCACCATAGCCTATGCAGGTGACCCCACAGCCTCACACTATCAAACGGGACCTCGTACAGCCTAGTGGGATTCACGGGCAATGAAAAGGCTGGGTCATTCTCCATCCCGCTGTCCATTCAATTAGGAACACTGCACACTCAGTGGACGTGTGTCCTGATGAAGTGGGAGCAGGAGGGAAAAGGAATCCTTGGGGCCGACTTTATTATAGGTCACCGGATTCTAGTGGATAGAAGAAGCCATTGTCTGTGGGGGCAGCCTGTACCGGTAAAGAAAGTGAGGTAGCTGTCATCCCAGAGAAACAAGGAAAGGGGACCCTGTGTACAATGAAGAAAAGGGAGGGTTACGACCTTGAATTACTGGTCACTAACTCTCCGGTGGAGTAGCAGGCTGCTGTGCGAGTACACCTCGCTACATTTGCCACTCACAAACATGATTGTTGGAGAATAAATCGGATCGAGGTCAGTGTGGGTGGGAACCCCATGACCCGACCACAAAAGCTGAACAATTTCCCCAGGGAAGCAGAGGCAGACATGGAAACGACCAAATGTTCTTTGGTTAACTAGGGGGTATTGAGACCAATAGCCACCCATGTGAAGTCTCCACTGTGGCCGGTTAAGTAACCGGAGTATTCCTGGAGAGCCACGGTGGACTACCGGCTACTCAACCGTAACATCCCGGCCTTTCACCCATGGTCGTAGCTGTCGCCGACCTCATTGGAAGTATCCCAGCATCCGCAACCACCTTCACGGGGCTCGATATTTCCAACGGGTTTTGGTCCATTCCCTTGCGAAGGGAGGACCAGTACAAGTTCGTTTTTACATTGGAACTGCCTGCCCCAGCGTTTTCACAACAGCCCCAACACTTTTCATCAATGCATGGCTAACTGCTAAAAGGGCAGACCCCGGCAGCTGGTCCAGTATGTGAACAATCTGCCCCTATTCACCGATGAGGGTGAGCAGCATGGCCCACTGCTGGCCGGGCTGCTGGAGCTACTTAGGGAGGAAGGTTTTAACGTTAACCCCAAGGCAGCGCAGATCGGCCAAAACGAAGTAAAGTTCCTGGGACTGACAGTGCGCGCTGGGGAAAGAGCCTTTGATAAGGCTAGAACGGAGGCAGCAGAGGAATTACCAGCCCCCAACTCAGTAACGGGAGTGAGATCTTTTCTGGGACTAACAGGGCACTGCAGAGACTTCATTGAGGATTATGCTGCTATAGCAGCCCCTCTGCTCCGGCTCCTACACAAGGGAGTGGAGCGGGATTGGGACCAGGGTTGCGAGGTAGCATTTAAACAACTCAATTAAAGGCTGCAGACCACACCGGCCCGAGGAGCGATTGATCGGCGGAGAGAGTTTTTCCTGGAGGTGGCAGCCAGCGGAGACAGTCTGAACGCAGTGCTGCATAGGAACGGCACGGCCAGCTGAGACCGGTGGTTTACTCCTCCAGGATACTCACCAATGTGGAAAAGGGATACCCCAACTGTGAGAGGCACCTACTGGCCACTCACTGGCTGTGAAGAGATCTTTAATCTTCACAGGAGGGTCCCCTATCACACTCCTCACCCACGATACGCCTACCCAGATGCTGCTGAATGGGAGGATTAAGGATGGGACAGTCAGCAGGGCTCGCATTGTTCGCTCGACCCGACTCCTCTCCCAGATGGACCGAAGGGTAAAAGGCCTGTGCGAGCCAAGGCTCGCAGCTAACATGATCTACCTGGGGACAGCCCACCACTGCTCTGTAGAAGGGGTATGGAAAGTCAACGTAGGTTTTCGGGCTGGGATAGTCTCCACGGGCCGCGAAATCTACGTGGACGGTTCGAGCACAGCAATTGTTGATGAACGACTCACAGGGTGTGGAGTCTATGACCCAGAGGCGAACATTGCCCTGGCTATTAAACTCCCCAGCACCATGAGCGCCCAGCATGTCGAACTGTCAACGGTGGTATTTTTGGTCACACACCCCGAGAAATTACCTACACAGTACACGATTAGCTCGGACATTATGTTTACATACAACTCGTGTCCGGAGTACTTGGCCATCTGGTCCCGTCAGGAGACCTTTGGCAATCAAGCCCATGCTGGAAAAGATCATGACGGCCTTCGGGGAGGAAAGGGAGAAATATATTCACAATGTGAAAGACCACTGAACCACTGAACCTCGAGGTCAAGGAAACCAGCAGGCAGACATGCGGCTAAGGAGAGTGCTCGCACAGGGAAGTTTTGGGATCCTTACGCCCTGGACCCCATAGCAGCAGTTAGGGGCAGGGTATGAACGGCAGACAGGGCAGGAGTGGTATTAGCGGTGGACTTGAAAACAGTTCAAACCCAGGATCCAGTCCTAAGACCCGTTTTAAATGCACTAACCAAGGGAGAAAAGGTAGAAGGATGATACGGCGCAGCAGCCATGACCATTAAAGAAGGCATGCTGTTCAGGGGAGAGCAATGGGTAATGCCACAACAACACAGGAGGGAATTCCTCCACTTGCCCATGAGGGTCCAGGAGCGGGGCAGCCCGGACCTGAGACCACGTGGCAATGGGTGGAACAGGCAGGGTGGTGGCCGAGCCACAGGGAGGATGTCCGCGAGTTCTGCGCCGACTGCCTAGTGTGTGCTGCTGACAACTCTGACCCCCAGAAAAGGAAGGTTTCTATGTGACACATCAGGAGGGTAGAGGGACCATGGCAGTCGATTCAGATCGACTACATTGGGCCCCTACCCACCGCCCAGGAAGGCTATAATTACTGCCTAGTCCTGGTGGATGTGTTCTCCAAATGGTTTGAAGCCTCTCCATGCCGAACAGCCACCGCTTTAGGAACGGCTAGGATCCTTGTGAATGAGGTAATCCCCGGTGGGGGCTACCACAGTATGTGGAGTCTGACCAGGGGAGTCACTTCACAGGTCACCTAATGCAGGCAATCTTTAATACGCTCGGCATTCAAGGGAAATGGCATGTTACCCACAACCCACAGTCATCAGGTATTATGGAGCGTTAAACCGCACCATTAAAGGAAGGCTGCGGAAGGAGACGGGAGACTCACCCCAGAAATGGTCAGAGGTCTTACCGCTGGTCCTAATGGGGATCCGGGGGAGCCAGTCACAGAGCACGGGGTATTCCCCACACGAGCTCATGACTGGGAGGACCATGCGAACCCCCACCCATGTCCTAGCCCCGGTGCTCACGGAAGGTCAGCTCAGAGAGGTGAACCAGGACCGTTTTGTCACGAATCTGTTTGAACACCTCAAACAGATACACTGGCAAGCTGCTGATAACATGTGGAAGCAGCATCGGCGCAACCGATTGCTGCTAGAACCCCGCAAGCACCACGAATGGGAGTTAGCGGATCAGGTGATGCTTAGGAATTTGGCCCGGGTTGGAACATTTGAAGTCCTATATATGGGAACATACCACATTGTGGACAAGGCAAGATCCATGGTCTATGCCATAAAGATGACCCGCTGCACGAAGTGGTTCCATATCAACCAGTGTAAGCTGTTTAAACCAGGGGAGCCCGAAAAACGTAAGAAGCAGTCAGTAGTCCCAAAGGGGGCGGGGCAGCCAGACAAACAGGGCAGGTGGGAGCGGGGAACTGTGTTACTGGAGGGGCGATCCCCCCAATTGCTTGGTGTCGAGGAAATATTTAGCTTAAATTAACTCAGGCGGAGACTTTCAGAAGTTGCTTCGAGAGAAGTTTATTACTAAAGCTAACAAGATATCTTGGAGAGCTTGCTTGGACCGTACCAAGGCAGAACTCTCTCGTACAAGCAAATTGCACTTATCTTTATACAGAAATTGAATACAGAAATAGAAAAGGAATCTTATTCATTCGTCCCGCGAGTACAAAGGTCGTCTCGGGAGGTACACACTCTATCTGTCCTTGCATAGTTTTTCTCTGTTCACAGTCTAATAAGCAGAATCAAAGGAGACTCCCTTTTAATATCAGATAGTCATTTAATTGCATCTGTAAGTTTCAAGGCTATAAAGCGTGGCTATTTTCTAGTCTTATTATTTCTTTAAGCATAGCTAATAGAAAAAGAATTTAACCCTTCCCTCTTTCATAAGCCATGGATTCATAGATTCTTTCTTCCACAATTCCCTCCTTGTTGATCTTTTTATTTTTTAGATCAACACAATTTCCTATATCTTCTTCTTTATCAAAAGGGGGTGTATACCCTTCCGGATAGGGTCGCATTTGGAGATAATCGACTTCATCAACCTTTTCCTCTAAGCGACTTAACCTTCCTTTCATGCATACACCTTTTCTTTCTATTTCGGAGAGCAGGCCTATTACTTGACTAATTACGTTTTTTAATTTTATCCACATTCCGCAAAGGATTATTAATAATATAAGCATAACCACACCTACGATTACTATGGGGTGTATAGCAAGCTTCAGTACTGCTGTAGCTTTTGGGGACCATCCGGTAAACACATCCCACCAGTGGTGTACTGTCAAAGAGGTGACTTCGTCTGCGATTCTCACTAGCTGCCCCTTCTTGTAACTCATTTCGACTCTACATTGGTGGATGTCTCTGCCTTGCTTTGACAGAGCGTCCTCAATGTTCTTGTCATTCCGTATCAAATTGTGCAGTCTGGTCAAATTAATTACAGGGGGTAAGGATTCAATTGTGTGCATAGACAGATATTTGTCTACATTTTGCCACTGCCCAAAGGTATAAGTTATTTTTACTGCAGGATCATACAGGGTGTAGACTCTGCTTACGCATTTATTAATGGGGGGTTTATACAAAATTCCATCCAGATAGACAGGTTTATTTCCTGTCACGCAGATCTCATTCTGTCCTATTTCCGTTATCTCAGTGTCATTGGTTAGCTTTAATTCCCATTTACATACTCCAATGGAGTGCTGCAGTGAGCATGGTTCGTGTATGGCGGTCTGATAGGGACATACCATTCCGAATGGCCACCTAGCACATCCCCTCTGGTGATGTGTCATATTCTTCTCATCGACCCAATCTCCTTTAAATTCTGGGTGCCAGAAGTTCTGTCCAAACAGCTGGGGCATTACTTGGAACTGACACCAAATTTATTTTCGTGTCATACTTACTATCTCTCCAGTAATGTTACATCCTTTTGAATTACAACTGGTATATCTTTTTTGAGGGTTAATGGTTAAATTAAGAAGCTTATCCCTTTTGTTAATTTCCAGCAACCTTTCCCATGTGTTAGCATGGAAGGATAATATTTTCCTTTCTAACTCGGCTCTTAATAGCGGTCTGATCATTTCTTTAAACAGGCAATGGGTGTACTTGTTTACTCCCTGTTGTTCCTTCATTAGGTTCTCTATTTCCTTCTCTATCCCTTCATTCTGTTCCCAGGTCATTTCATTTATGACGTAACCTGATATCTGCAACTGCTGTAATCCTTCATCCCAGGCATTTCTGAGTTTTATATCTTCCCCTACCAGTCCCCCGACAGCCTGGATTTTATTTTGTAGGGTCTCGATATCCATGGAGTTCAATGCTCCTATTCCTGCTCCTACTCCACCTAACACAGTCTCGAACACATCCCGTTTCTTTCTTTGGGGTCTTTCTTTTTCAAAAGATACCTTAACACTGGTTGTGTGGCAACCATCTTCTTTCTTTGGGGGATATTTAATTCGTATTGTTAGATTTAATACACCTGGGGATCTTACCACTGGGATGCAAGTGGTCAGTATCCTTTTTAGATGTCCCGGGTCCCGGTCTTCTGGGTGGCCGGATTCTTTTACTGACCATTTTACCACAAATGGGTTTCCTCCATTCACCGGGGTGTTATTCATGCACAACATCCGCTGGCCATCTCCCATACTTGTATATGAATAACGGAGGAAGTCTTTTCTCTCGTCCGGCCCTCCTATGTACCCCCATCTCTTGTTTTTCCCTGTGCTCCGGGTACACTTCATCCACACATCGGCCTGGTATTCTATGAACAACTGATACCCTTTCCCCAATATAAACTGAAATTCCCCTCTTTCTTCCTTCATTCCACATGCCTCACATCGTGCCGTGAAATTCCCTACTTTACAACTTTGGCCTACTGGGCATATAAAATTGCCTTGCTGCCTTATACTATTACTTCTTTCCCATACCATATTTCCCTTCCATACTCTTCCTTCTTTTAGGACTTCTTTCTCCTGCCGGGAGTTCCCTGTCGCTAAAATGATCAGTATACCTAACGTCCATTTATTTTTCCAAGAGTCCCTTCCCATCTTCCCTTTCTTGTTTGTTTCTATACCACTCTTGAAATAAGTCGTTACAATAATAACACGTCCACACGATAGTAACAGTGACCCAAATAATAAAGGCCCAAACTTGCACACAAAGGAGCTCTGACATTCGTCTGTGAATTTTGTGCAATAATTTAAAGTCCAAATATTTAATACAAGAGCAGGTACAGTTCTTCAGCGAGAAGATGGCTGTTTTCTTAATCGGGCGACCGTAGTACGTCCTGGCTCAATGCCTTTTCCTTCGGCTGTGATTCGTCGGGGAAATAATGTTTACAGCGGGTCGCATGCACCCAGTTCGTGTGCTTTTCCAATTTCAAAGCGGTTCGTGTTGTGAGAATTATCTGATATGGTCCTTTCCACCTAGGAGAAAAGAATTCTTTGTTTAATGTTTTTACCAACACTTGATCTCCAGGCCTGAAAGGGTGCATATTTCCTTCCGATGGGGGCACCTGTGTCTGCTTTATTTGTTCATGCAGACTTCTTGCTATTTCACACATGGCCTGAGCATACTTTAGTGATTTTTCATCGTTCCAAATTAATGCTATTTTTTCATCTGACAGTGGTGGTTTTACGCCGGTAGGCATTGGTCTTCCCAATAAGGCTTCATGTGGTGTCAAATCAGTGTTTCGGTTTTTCTGGTTTCTCATTGTATACACTACTAATGGTAAGGCTTCTGGCCACTTCAGTCCAGTCTCCTGACATATCTTGGTAAGGGTAGATTTTATTATCCCATTTACTCTTTCTACCATTCCCGAGCACTGTGGCTGATATGGTATATGTAACTTCCACTGGAAGCCTAACGCTTCTGCAAGGTTCTGCACTATTTTTCCGGTGAAGTGGGTTCCCCTATCACTGTTGATTCCCATAGGTATCCCATATCTTGGTACTATTTCTTTAAATAGAATTTTTACTACGGTTCGGGCATCGTCTTTCCTAGTGGCGTACGCTTCTACCCACCTTGTGAACATATCTACTATGACTAATAGATATTTAAGACCTGATACTGGAGGCATGTGAACAAAGTCAATTTGCAAATTTTCAAAGGGCATACTTGGTTGGGGTAGATGATCATATCCAGCAGGTGATTTACCTCTGTTATTTTGTTGACAAATTTGGCATGTTCTAGCAACTTTCTCAATTACTACTGTTATTCCTGGTGCATACCACTGTGCATTAATAGCATGTATCATCCCTCCTTTGCCCCTGTGAGCCTGACCGTGTGCTAGGCGAGACAGGGGCAAAAATAGAGATCTAGGGCAAACAGTTCGCCCATCAGGGTGATACCAAATGCCGTTTTTTAGAAAACAACCCTGGTTTTCCCAAGTTCTTCCTTCTTGTATAGTAACTTGTTGTTGGGCTGTTTTAAGTTGTTGGATGTCAAGTACCTGTGGAGGGGTGACTGAGACTGCTTGAAGGCAGTCTGCCTGTGCCGAAGCGGCCTGTTTGGCTGCCTCGACAGCCCTCCTATTTCCTGCTGATACTTCATCCTCACCGTTTGTGTGAGCTGCACATTTGATCACGGCTACCTTACTTGGCAACTGAATGGCGTCTAATAGATTAAGCACCAGTTGAGAATGCTTAATATGCTTTCCACCAGAGGTGATAAAGCCTCTGTTTTTCCACAGTTGTCCAAAATCATGGACCACACCGAATGCATATCTGGAATCAGTATAGATATTAGCAGTTTGATCTTTAGCTATTATACAAGCTCTAGTTAGGGCAAACAATTCAGCAGCCTGAGCCGAGGTTCCGGGAGGCAGGGCGAATGATTCACCAGTTTCGTGGGGAATTACAATAGCATAGCCTGCCAAAAACAAATCATCCAACGGCCTATGTGATGATCCATCCGTATAGAGAATAAGATCAGGATTGTCCATGGGCTCTGTGAGCAAATCTGGTCTTGGTAAGGTGGCTACTTCCATCGTTAACAGACAATCATGCTGGTCTGGATCCTCTACTTCTTTAGTAGGAAGAAAGGTGGCTGGGTTCACTACTGGTGCACGTCGAAAGGTATAGTTAGGGTGTGACAACAGTAATACATCATAACCTGTTCTTCTAGATGCTGTAAAGTGTTGTGTGGCAGCTGAATTCAAAAGTATAACACAGCATGGGCTGTAATGACAGTACATGGATGATCCAAAACAATAGGTACCGATTTCTCCACCATGACCGCAGTAGCAGCTACAGCACGTCGACATGCTGGCATTCCCCTTACTACTGGAGGCAGCAAAACCGAATAATAAGCAACTGGTCTATTTCCCCCACCATGTTCTTGGGTTAGTACTGCTGTTGCAAATCCTTCTTTTTCATTCACATGCATCTGAAAGGGTTTACCATAATTCGGAAGTCCCAACGCCGGAGCATTAGTAATGGCTTTCTTTAACTGTTTAAATGCCTCCTCTCTCTCTGGGGTCCATTCCACCTTGGGTGGGGCATCATTTAGGGCAGCTGATCTTAGGACCGCATCCCATTCTCAATAATCGGGGATCCATTGTCTACAGTACCCAACCATCCCCAAAAATGACAAGATATCCTTCTTTGTCTTTGGTATGGTGGCCCTTTGAATTGTCTGAATTCTTTCGGGTCCTAGCTGCCTTTGCCCTTGAGAAATGTGAAAACCCAGGTACTGGACTTGAGTCTGACAAAATTGTAGCTTTTGTAACGACACTCGGTGCCCTCTCTCACATAGGTGCTGTAACAGTTTCAAGGAATCTTGTATGCACCTGTATCCGTGGCTGGAAGCCACAAGCAAATCGTCCGCATACTGCAGCAGTACAGACTGGTCTGATAATGAACAGTCTTCGAGGTCTCTTTTTATTGCTGCTGCATATACTGCGGGGCTTTCGGTATATCCTTGGGGCAACCTGGTCCATGTGTACTGCTGTTTCTTGTGGGTGAAAGCAAACAGATACTGACTCTCTTGATTTAACGGGATGGAGAAAAAAGCTGAACACAGGTCTATCACAGTAAAGACAGTTGCTGTTGGTGGTATAGCAGATAGTATAATGTTGGTGTCCGGTACCACAGGGGTGATAGGGACTACTATCTTATTAATAGCTCTCAAATCTTGCACAAATCTCCATTCATTCGGCCTATTAACCTTTGGTATGGGCAGTATCGGAGTGTTACACGGGCTCTGTGTCTTTTCTAAAACTCCTTGTTCCAACAATGCAGAAATGACTGGCTCTATCCCATTTTCTGCCTCTGGGGGCAGTCTATACTGCCTAATGCTTGGTAACACGGCGTTCTTTATCAATTGTACCCGATGGGGTACTGCAGAATGTACTTGCCCAACATGATTCTTATGCTTTGCCCAAAGTTCAGAAGATACTTGATTCAATGCCATTGGCAGCTTAGGGCTTGGTTGTTCCGGGGGTTGCTGTTTTTTTAAAAATGGAAGCATGATTTTTACCTTTCCACTGGAGAATCCCCCTGTTGTGGGTGATAAAGTCTATCTGAAAACTTTGTAATTTTATTACTGCCCAAGGTCGATAGCCGTGTTGCTGTTTTTCTCTTTCTATTCCTACAATCATCGGACCAATATCTTTAGGTTTCGCTGGCGGTTTTACAGCCAAGGTCAGATGAGGTGTCGAGTTCGCTTCCCTAAACCGCTGTTGCTGTAAGGGTGTCAAATCGATGGCTACTCCCAATCCTTCTGGTCCAAAATAAATGCGGGGCGTAGCTTCGACTATTTCTTCTCTATTTAAAAAGGATTGTACCAAACACTGGTAAGTTTCAGCTTTTTGACAAGTGTACCAGGCTGTACAGTGAATCTGAACTGTCTCAAAGCTTGTCAAAATCAAGGGGGAATAGAAGTTGCCAATCAATTGCCAACAATAGAGGGCAGCCTTTTCTTTGTTATCCTCCCTTCTCTCTTCTTCAATCCCATTATAGAACTGATGGATTTTATTTGGAGGGAGCTCCATGCACATTCCTTCCTTTGTGCAATAAATTGTGGCTCCTAGTTTGCACAAAGTCTGTCTTCCCAATAAAGGGAGAGGTGTTGTTTTAGAGATTATCAAAGTCTCATCATTAACCGATTGTCCTTCAATTATCAATTTGGTAGGTTCCGATAAAAATTCTTTCATGGGGATACCAGCCACACCCATACTTAAGACGGTGGTGTTGCTTACAGGTAATCCCACAGAGGATGGTACAGAAGACATAGTAGCACGGTATCCACCAGGAATTTCACATAAGTATCTCCTACTTTTACTACTGCCAGAGGGTTTTCTTCTATGTCCGCTGATAGGCGGAGGGCTGCCGCCTGTACCACTAAGCCTCCGGGGCATCCCTATGCTGATTGGTGCGGGTTGGGGTTAGAGAACGAAAACTGATGGGCCAATGAAGGTGGAGGTTCGGGGAAACCCCCTTGCAATCTTCCACCCTGTTTCGGGGGGCATCTGCAATCGCGAGCCCAATGCCCTTTTCTGCCGCAATTTCTACACTCATCTTGAGAGCGGTCTCTTTGGGGCCACTGTCCTCTCCCTCTTCCTCGTCCTCCATATCCTCTATTATTCTGTGCCTGTCCTCTTCCCTTTTGCTGATAGTACTGACCTGCTGTTTTTGCCTTATTTTCCTTATAGGTAAATAGTCCCTCCCTATCCATGTTGGCCAAGACGGTAATTGTTTCCTCCCAACTTTTTCCTTGCCAGTCCAAAACCTTTATTTTGTATGTTCTTGCTTGTTGTGGTAACATACAATTTAACAAGGTTTGCACTGCCAAAGGTTCATTTTGATCCATTGGTATTCCTGCATGCTCGTCCCAACTATTTTTCCATCTGCCTGCAAAATCTATCATCGATTCTTCTGCTTTCTGCAAGCAGCGGGTGACTTCTCCTATATCTCCATGTTTTTTTAGCTCCCTTTAATATGGCATCCTTGCCCCGGTGTTGTAACCAATGTTCCCGGGACTCATTTCCTTCTATGTAATTATCTTCCCGCCAATCTCCATTTTCGCCGGCGGGTTTGGGAACATATCTTTTACCCCCTGCCAAGAGGACCCATATGCTAACTGCAGTAATAATTTCACATCTCCGGGGAGGGGGTTATAAATGGTACAGGTTTGTTCAAGCCAGTTGTGAAAGGCTACTGGCTTCTTAACAGGATTAGGGGCGGCTGATATCATATCTCTGGCTTCTCCAGGGGACCATGGTTTTAAAACTGCCGTAGTTCCTATCATTACCCTAGGATTTTGGCCGACGGGGTTTTGGGAAGTAGAGTCAGCGGCTTCTCTTTGAGCCGCTTGCCCTCTTGTTTCTACCCCATATCTGTGGTCTATGCCCTCTTGTCCAGAGGCTCTGGCGTCCCCTGACGCAGATGCTCCCGGGTCTCCTCCATCGGCTCCTCCACCTGCTCCGTTTTCATTTTCTAGTGGGTTTTGTGGATTTTCTCGTCGCCTAGAGGCCTGATCCAGCTGAGCGGCCACTATTTCTATAATCTCCTGCCAATCATCTGGCTTGGTGGTTGGAAGACGGGGGTATAAGCTGACAGGGGAAGTGGTCATAACCGGGGCACTCGGGGGGCTGTAAGTGGGAGGGGGCTTCTCCTTACTCTCCTCCGCCTTCTTTTTAATTTTAGGGGGCTGGTGCCTCTTTGCCACCTCTGTCCATTTTTTAAAACAATTCTCCATATAATCCTTATCCCAAGTGGGGTCCCCCGCGCCATCTTTGGTGGTCTGTCTCCATTCCTCAATTAAGGACAATTTAAAACTTCCTCCATACGGCCAATCCCCATCAGACCAACCGTAGAAATCGCTACTTTAATTACAGTGTCCGCCGGCGAGCCGGGCGGCACAATGGGATCTCCTACCTTCTCTCGTTGCTTTACTACCTTACTGATTCTTTTCTCAGTCTTAGGATGTACTTTCATTCTTTCAGTTGAGAGGTCGTCCGTCTTTCCTTTTCTAGGAACTGGGCGCGAGCGCCCTGCTCGACTAGAGCCGTTTCCCATTCTTCTGGATGCAACGCCTTGCGATCTTTTCTGAAATGAGAGTTAGGACAATCCTACAAAATAGACAATAATTTACAAAGCGCTCACCGGTGTTCTCTTTTCCGCTCAGCTCGGGGTCTCCTTTTGCCTTTTTGTTATTTTAGCTTCTTAGCGGTAGCTACCTTATGCCTCACCCCCTAGGGGATCTTGGTGGCCCGTCCCCCTTTTGCTAGGACGGCCTAGGCACCATCCTTCTTTTAGCTAGGAAGGTCCTTTAAAATTCCTCTTTTCTCTCTTTAAAAGTTAAATTTAGTTCTTTTGGATCTCGTTATCAGAGATCCTGCCGACTACGCCAGAATCTGTCGAGGAAATATTTAGCTTAAATTAACTCAGGCGGAGACTTTCAGAAGTTGCTTCGAGAGAAGTTTATTACTAAAGCTAACAAGATATCTTGGAGAGCTTGCTTGGACCGTACCAAGGCAGAACTCTCTCGTACAAGCAAATTGCACTTATCTTTATACAGAAATTGAATACAGAAATAGAAAAGGAATCTTATTCATTCGTCCCGCGAGTACAAAGGTCGTCTCGGGAGGTACACACTCTATCTGTCCTTGCATAGTTTTTCTCTGTTCACAGTCTAATAAGCAGAATCAAAGGAGACTCCCTTTTAATATCAGATAGTCATTTAATTGCATCTGTAAGTTTCAAGGCTAAATAGCGTGGCTATTTTCTAGTCTTATTATTTCTTTAAGCATAGCTAATAGAAAAAGAATTTAACCCTTCCCTCTTTCATAAGCCATGGATTCATAGATTCTTTCTTCCACACTTGGAACTTGGATGCACCCCCAGTAACAGTAGCCCCAAGAAGGACTACCCACACAACACAGCCAAAAGCCCCGTGGTCACCAGCGCCCCAGTTCCAGTGGCTCGGTCCAGGTAAGGCCGCCACCGGAAAGGGGACACCCAAGGTCAGGAAGCGTTGTAAAGATAAGGGCCCCCAGCCTGCAGCTTCAGGCTGCGCAAAACCTACAGAGCAGGACACTGTGGCCACACCAAAAGGGGCAGAGTGCTGCATCATCGAAGTGAACAATTCCCCGATCGTCTGGGACACAGGGCAAACCCCAGTAACATTAGTGAGAGCCCTCTGGATGCTGTGGCTCAGGCCGCCTTACTTGCAGCCCTACAAGATGCCCAGGAGCTGTCCCAAGTGGAGGTAAACAGGAATTAGCCTGGCCACCCGGAGACGGCTGGCAGATGTACATAAATAGCGATGTGAATTTAAGGATGTTTAAAATATGAATTTATGTATGTTTAGTGAATGATTTAGAATAGTGTAAGATTTATCTGTGTAATGATAAGTATATATGTATTAGTTAACTGGGGTAAGGAAAATAATCTTGCTGTGCAGCTGGTAAAAGAAGCACAGGACGGGTAATACCCGGGAGGAAGAGGAATCTACTGGTATGCGTATTAAGGAAGCACCGGTAAGATAACAAGCAGAACGATTGTGAGACAAAGTTAAAAGCAATCAGTCCACCTGGAACTGAATAAGACAGCCAGTTAATTAAAGACTATGAGCCCAACTTGGAACTCAGTCACCTTTGTCAAGCCAGAGAGCTTTCTCAGGGCAAGACAATCTGTTTTACGTGCCGCTACAGGAAAGAGGACAGTATGAGAAGGATCCTGTTCCTGCTCGCACTGATAAGGATGAGCAGCAGCGACTGAGGTGACATGGAAGAATCCCTCATTTATGGGTGTCCAGTTAGTGAGAGCAGTCTTTGGTTAGTGAGAGCAGTCTTTGCATTAAATGCGAGGCACCAGTTAAAGTGGCCCAAGAATGGATTGTACCCATTCCTGAGCCCTATACTGTTCACCTCACAGTCACCGACAATTTCACACATCTACAAGACTATGGAACACATTTTGGTTCTGCAATTCCTCCTCTACCCGAACATCTTACCTCCTTGCTGCAATCTGTGAAAATATCGCAGAAACATTTGTACATTCTGGAACAAAAGATATTTAAGATAGGGAGTGAGATCTTGGCTATCATAGTTCCACCCTGTTGGGACATTTTCGGATATATAGAAGACCCTTCTTGCATCAGGATAGCCTCCCCTCTTTTGATTGTATGTCAGCTCGGGATAGTTCTGTATCTGTGTTGTTCCAAGTGCAAAGGGGAGAACCGAAGGCACCAATCCCGATGGTGGACAAATCTTAGGAACCCGATTAGCAATTTAAATTTATAATGTTGTGTGATGTATTTGAAATGTGTATTATGCTTGTGAAGTGCAGCGTAACTTGCCTATATGACTGTAAAGGGAAGAGAATGAAACTGAATGCTATATCGTGTAAAGCGGAATGTATGCTATGGCTGCGGGAAGGTTAGCTCTTGAGAGGCAGGAATCTTTGCTCACGTGTAAAGTGTCACTATGGTTGCATAGTGTCATAGCGGGGACTGAACGGGTCCCAAAAATTCCCATGAATCCCTCTCCCTGAAAATTAAAGAAAAGCTCCTCTTGGAATGTTAAAAATGAGCTTTGGGTTTTTCAAGTGGGAATCTAAGTTTTAAAAGGAAAAAGGCAAAAGGAGGCAAACCTCATGGAAACCCCCCCCCCCCCCCAGTGTTTGGCCTTTTTGAAAAGAAAATACAAAATGCACCTAAATTACAGAAGCCTGAGCTCTCCTAAACATCTATGGGAAGGAACATATAAATTTTAAGATTCCACAACATTTTTTCTCCTGCGAAACAGAGTTACCGAATACACGAGGTGGGGCTAACCTCTGTGAAGCAACTTCGTGTGTTAAGGATCCCAGAATGTCTGGGGGAACGATGCAGCACCAATTCACCCCCTAAGAGATAATCAAATTACCAGCCATTATCTAAACTATAGAACTCATCCAAAATATGGAAGAAGCCAATTACCCAGTCAACCACTATGTAAATCATTGGCCCAACTAGGTTGCCAGGAAACTGGACATTCCTAAAACAATGCAATGCCAGTGAGAGCACAGTATCACACCCTAATCGATTTACTGCTGACTAGCCCACCAAAAACACTGACAAAGGTGACATTTGAAAATCAATGGACAGAAGAGTTTAAACATAGCCCAAGAATTGATTTGGCGCGAAGATAAGGAAGCCTGTTTAAGTATAATTGAAGGCGTGTTCTGGCAGTTAAGGGTGCTTCTAGAGACACTATTAAGGTAGCATTCTCGTTGCATAAGGTTAACACCAGCCTTGAAAACATCCATGAAAGGAATCTCTAAAACACATAATTACAGCACCACGACCGAAAACAGGCTTTCAAAATGACTACCGGAAAGTGTCGGATCATCGCAACCAATGAAACAGTCAACCGGAACCTACCCGACAAAACGGAAGAAAATACGAAGGTTTTTGCAATCTACAAGCTGTTCCTAAGCTATCAAGGAGAAAAGCATTACCTAATGGGACTTTTAAGACTACCCTGACCAAGGAAAAGTGAATACTCACCCCACAAGTCCAATACGCACCTTACTGCACCAGCGGACTCAGCCCAATTGAAGAAGCGACGCAGGTTGAGTTCCCCAACGAGGTCCGAGGTACAGACTACAGAACGCTGACAACTAAGGTGAACCCCAGAGTTGGGAACAGGACCAGGACAACTAAGGCGAACCCCGGAGTTGGAACTGTCAATCGGGAATTGGTGAACATGGTCCCTGAAACCCCAGATTTCTAACGTAGCTCGATGGTGGGTTTGGGAGGTTGGGGTTTTTCTTACTGTCCCTACCTGTTGATGTTCTGGTGTGTTTTCCCCTTCCAGGTTTAGTGCATAAGTATTTTGGGAGGTGGGAGGACTGTGTTCTTTTAATCTGTTATATGTGTTATGTGTTCTTCCCAAATATAGAGCATTTGAGTTGCAATTTCTCCCTATTTGTACCTGATTACTGTGATTATTACAAACTTGCCTTTTTACTCTGTCTGAACACAATAAAACCAGTTTTGCATTCCCAACTGACTCTGTCTCAGTTTTTCAGAGGCCCCAAATCAGTCCACAGTCTAGAATCCAGGGTGTGGGGCGCCTCGAAAACGCCAAGGAGTCAGAGAAATCTGCCCAAAAACCATCCCCTACACTAAGCATTCATTTCTCTATCCTGCTATTTCTGTACCCACCATCACATGGTACCGGTAGCAACCGTGAGATTAGAACCTTGGAGATAGAAACATAGAAACATATAAAATAGGTGCCCTTCGAGCCTGCCCCACCATTCGATAAGATCATGACTGAAGATTCCTCAGTACCCCTTTCCTGCTTTCTCTCCATTCCCCTTGATCACTTTTGCCGTAAAGACCATATCTAACTCCCTCTTGAATATATCCAATGAAATGGCATCAACAACTCTCTGCTCCAGACAACTCTCTGAGTGAAGAAGTTTCTCCACATCTCAGCCCGAAATGACCTACTTCTTATCCTAAGACTGTGTCCCCTGGTTCTGGACTTCCCCAACATCGGGAACAATCTACCCGCATTTAACCTGTCCCGTCCCGTCAGAATCTTGTATGTTTCTACGAGATCCCCTCTCATCCTTCTGAACTCCAATGTATAAAGGCCCAGTTGATCCAGTCTCTCCTCATATGTCAGTCCGGCCATCCCGGGAGTCAGTCTGGTGAAGCCTCGCTTCACTCCCTCAATAGCAAGAATGTCCTTCCTCAGATTAGGAGAGAAAAATAGAACACAATATTCCAGGTGAGGTCTCACCAAGGCCCTGAACAACTGCAGTAAGACCTCCCTGCTCTTTTACTTAAATCCCCGAGCTATGAAGGCCAACATAACACTTGCCTTCTTCACTGCCTGCTGCACCTGTAGGCCAACTTTCAATGACTGATGAACCATGACACCCAGGTCTCTTTGCACCACCCCTTTTCCCAATCTGCCACCATTCAGATAATATTTTGTCTTCGCGATTTTTCCCCCAAAATGGATAACCACACATTTGTCCACATTGTACTGCATTTGTCATGCATTTGCCCACTCACCTAACCTGTCAGATCACCCTGCAGCCTCTTAGCGTCCTCCTCACAACTCACACCGCCACTCAGTTCAGTGTCATCTGCAAACTTGGAGATATTACACTCAATTCCTTCACCCAAATCATTGATAAATATTGTAAAGAGCTGTGGACCCAGCAATGAGCCCTGCGGCACTCCACCAATCACTGCCTGCCATTCTGAAAAGGACCCATTAACCGACTCTCTGCTTTCTCTCTGCCAACCAGTTGTGTATCCACGATAGTATATTACCCCCAATACCATGTGCTTTGACTTTGCACACCAATTTCTTGTATGGGATCATGTCAAAAGCCTTTTGAAATTCCAAATACACCACATCCACTGGTTCTCCCTTGTCCACTATACTAGTTACATCCTCAAAGAATTCCAGATTTGTCAAGCTTGATTTCCCTTTCATAAATCCATGCTGACTTGGACCGATCCTGTCACTGCTTTTCAAATGCGCTGCTATTTAATCCTTAATAATTGATTCCAACATTTTCCCAACACTGATGTCAGGCTAACCGGTCGAAAATTACCGGCTTTCTCTCGCTCACGCTTTTTAAAAAGTGGTGTTACATTAGCTACCCTCCAGTCCATAGGAACTGATCCCGAGTCGATAGACTGTTTGGTAATTATCACCAATGCATCCACTATTTCTAGGGCCACTTCCTTAAGTACTCTGACATGCAGACTACCAGACCCCGGGGATTTATCGGCATTCAATCACATCAATTTCCCTAACACAATTTCCCGCCTAATAAGGATATCCTTCAGTTCCTTTTTCTCACTAGACCCTCGGTCTCCTAATAATTTCGGAAGGTTATTAGTGCCTTCCTTCGTGAAGACAGAACAAAAGTATTTATTCAATTTGTCTGCCATATCTTTGTTCCCCATTATAAATTCACCTGAATCCGACTGCAAGGCACCTACTTTTGTCTTCGCTAATCTTTTTCTCTTCACACATATCTGTAGAATCATTTGCAGTCAGTTTTTATCTTCCCAGTAAGCTTCTTCTCGTACTCTGCTTTCGCCTTCTTAATTAAACCCTTTGTCCTCCTCTGCTCAATTCTAAATTTCTCCCAGTCGTCAGGTTTGCTGCTTTTTCCCGCCAATTTATATGCCTCTTCCTTAAATTTAACACTATCTTTAATTTCCCTTGTTAGCCACGGTTGAGCCACCTTCCCTGTTTTATTTTTACTCCAGACAGGGATGTACAATTGCTGAAGTTCATCCATGTGATCTTTAAATGTTTGCCATTGCCTATCCATCGTCAACCCTTAAAATATCATTTGCTAGTCTAATCTAGCCAATTCACGCCTCAAACCGTCGAACTTACCTTTCCTTAAGTACAGGACCCTAGTTTCTGAATTAACTGTGTCACTCTCCATCCTAATAAAGAACTCTAACATGTTATGGTCTCTGTTCCCCAAGGGGCCTCGCACAACAAGATTGCGAATTAGTCCTCTCTCATTACACATCACCCAGTCCAGTATGGCCAGCTCCCCGGTTGATTCCTCGTCATATTGGTCTAGAAAACCATCCCTAATACACTCCAGGAAATCTTCATCCACCGCATTGCTACCAGTTTGGTTAGCCCAATCAATATGTAGATTAAAGTCAACCATGATGACTGCTGTACCTTTATTGCATGCATCCATTATTTATTGTTTGATTCTGTCGCCAAACTTACTATTGCTGTTTGGTGGTCTGTACACAATTCCCACTAGCGTTTTCTGACCCTTGGTATTCCGCAGCTCCACCCATACCAATTCTCATCATCCAATCTAATGTCCATTCTTACTATTGCATTAATTTCCTCTTTAATGAAAAATGCCACTCCGCCTCCTGTTCCTTCCTGTCTATCCTTCCTAAATGTTGAATACTCCTCGATGTTGAGTTTAATCTCTGTCCTAGCTGCTAACTTCTGCCTGCAGGACCTCCTCCCTCTTTCTACCAGTGTCATTGTACTGATATGGACCAGGAGATCTGACTGTTTACCCTATCCCCCAGAATGGTTTGCAGCATCTCGGTGACATCCTTGATCCTGGCACCAGTTAGGCAACATCCCAGCCTGGAGTGACCTCTACGGCCGCAGAAACTGCTGTCTGCTCGCCTGATTATCGAGTCCCCGACCACTAATGCTCCTCCATTCTCCTTCCTCCACCTGTAAAGTTGTGCCATCCATGGTGGCGTGGACTTGTCTCGCTCTTCGGTCCCAGAGTCACCATCGCCCTCACCAGTACTCAGAAAAGAATACGGGTGAAATTCTGAGTGAAATAGACCTAGTGAGAGAGGAGATTTGGGGGTTTTGCTGCTTTGAATGTGGAAACGTGCCCAGGCCCAGATGCAATGCATCCTAGGCTGTTGAGCGAATCAAGAGAGGAAATAGCAGAGGGGTTGACCTTAATTTTCGAATCCTCTTTGGATTCGGGCTTAGTGACAAAGCACTGGACGATTGTTGATGTGCAACCCTTGTTTGAGAAGGGAGAAAGAGTTAGCCCGAATAATTACAGGCCTGTCATCCTGTCCACAGTGGTGGGAACATGATTGGAAAAAATCTTGAAGGACAACATAGATACAGATTTAGAAAGGCAAGGATTATTCAGGGACAGTCAGCACGGATTTGTAAAGGGAAGATCCTGTGTTACTCACCTGATTGCAATTTTCAAGGAGGCAACCAGGCGGATCGATGAGGGCAGTGCATATGACTTAGTGTATATAGACTTTAGCCAAGCTTTTGATAAGGTCCCACGTGGTAGATTGGTCCAGATGGTAAAAGCCCATGGGATCCAGGGTAAAGTGGCAAGTTGGAGCCAAAATTGGCTTAGAGTTAGGAAGCAGAGGGTAATGTTTATTGGATGTTTTTGTGGCTGGAAGCATGATTCCAGTGCGTTTCCGCGGGGCTCAGTTCTGCATCCCTTGCTTTTTGTGGTACACATCAATGATCTAGATTTGAATCTGATGGGTGTGATTAAATAGTTTGCAAATGAAAGTAAAATTGGCTGTGTGGTTAAATATGAAGAGGCAAGTCATGGACTGCAGCAGGAGGATTGCAATCCACTGGTCAGGTGGGCAGAACAGTATCAAATTAAATTTAATTCCGAAAAGTGTGACGTAATTCCCTTAGAAAGGGTATATACATTAAAAGGTAGGCCACATAGAAGTGTAGAGGAACAAAGGGAACTTGGAGTGCTTCTCCACAAGTCCTTGAAAGTCGCATACGAGGTGGATAAGATGGTTAAGAAGACATACGGTCTGTTTATCTGTATTTGTCGAGGCATAGAATACAAGAGCAGGGAGGTTATGCTTAATTTATAAAATACACAGGTTAGGCCACAGCTGGAATACTGCGTGCAATTCTGTTCGTGGTATAGTAGGAAGTACGTGATTTCACTGGAGAGGGTGCAGACGAGATTAACGAGGATGCTGCCTGGAATGGAGAATTTTAACTTTGAGGGCAGAGTGGATAGGCTGGGTTTGTTCTCCTTGGAACATAGGACGCTGAGGGGAGATCTCATTGAGGTATATAATATTTTGAATGGCCTGGATATAGTGGATAGCAAGAGCCTCTTTCCCTTTCCGGACAGATCATTTACGAGCGAGCATAGGTTTAAGGTGGTTAGTTGTAGAATTAGAAGCGATTTGAGGGGAGAATTCTTCACGCAGCGGATTGTGTGGGGTTTGTAACTCGCTGCCTGGAAGGGTGTTGAAGGCAGAAACACTTTCCACATTTAAAATGTGCTTGCATGGGCACTTGAAGTTACTTAACCAACAGGATGACGGACCTCGAGCAGGTAAGTGGGACTAAACTGGATAACCTCTTGTTGGCTGGTGCAGACACGATGGTAAGTACATCATGGAAACTATTAAGGCCAGAGTTATCTCCTTGCCTAGTTTCGATCGCCTAGATGGGTAGGAAAGGAATTTTCCCATATTTTTTTGCCCAATTCGCCAGGATTTTGACCTGTTTTTTTGGCCCTCCCATGAGATCACATGGTTCCAGGTGGGGTGGAGTGTAAATTGTTGCAATGCATGGGTTATCGCATGACTGTTTGAGCATTGTACTCTTTACCTGTCCAGCGTTGTTCATTGTTCATAGATTTATATGTAACCTTCAGGGCTGCTGCCGAGGGCCGTGTGTCTTTGTCAGCTGGTGGGGACACAATGGGCTAAAGTGGCTTCTTTCTCCGCTTTAAACTACTATGTTCTTAAGTCCTATGTTTCTATGTTAGCGAGTGAGATGGACTCAGGGGACTCCGTCACTACCTGTCTGGATCTGCTCTGCTGTTTGGTCCTCAACCACTGCCTCTCTGCCTGCAAAGGTTGAAGCTGCGGGGTGACCACCTCTAGAATTGTGCTATCCCCGATATTCTCAAACTTGCGGATGCACCGCAGTGACTCCAGCCGCCACTCAATCTACGAAACGCGGAGCTCGAGTTGCTGAAGCCGGTAACACTTTCTGCACAATTGGTCGTATAAGCTATATGGAGCATCCAGGACTTCCCAAATGGCACAGGATGTGAACTCCACGGGCCTGAGCTGTCCCGCCATGCATCTATTTAATAGACTAGGATCTAACCCAGCAGATATAAACTTAAACCTTAATAAAGAAACACTCACCAGCTGCTCACCAAACAGCTCCTTCCCTTGTGTCGACGTCAGTTTTCCAACTCTGACACCACTCTGTCGCATTAAGTCTATAACAGGAAAGGGGTACTGAGGTGAATGATCAGCCATGATCTTATTGAATGGTGGTGCAGGCTCAAAGGGCCGAATGGCCTACTCCTACACCTATTTTTGTGTTTTTCTATGTTTCTATGTTTCTATTCTGCCTCTGTTGAGTTGCTCCCACTCTCGCTCTGTTCCGCTCTGGTCTCGTCCAGGTCTGCTGCCTCCTCCGGTCTGGGGCCTGCACGCAGAAACACAACTACTGCCCAATACCGGGACCTGTATACAGAAACTCAACACTTGTACAGAGCAGAACTGAGCAGCAGCAACTGGCCTATTCAGCGCACGCATAATATACACCCTGCATGTGACCTCTGTCGGCTGGAGCATACATATACTGACCCTCTGTCCACAAATAGACTGAACACTCACAAATTGACCAATTGTCCGCATCATGACCAAACATTGAGAAACTGAGCAATTCATCAAAGCTCACTGAATACCCAGAAATTGACTACTAAGTGACGAATGAATGAAAAGATTAACTTTTCCCCCTTGGACATTACATTTGGAAATTTAAAGATAAACTGAAAGGCAGAAATTTGCAGAAACTTCGAGCAGCTTAAAATAGGCTTTTGGTTCACAAAACTATTTTAGTTGGCAAAGCAACTGAGTTGCAAAAAGAGTGCTGAGATGGACAGAAATCCAAAAAATCAACAAAAATACAACATCTTCGTTCTCATGGTCCAGACAAACTTCCAACATTTTAGGAACACAGCCGAGTGGTCAAAATGGGACTTTTCTTGCTTTTCGTTCACACCTCAACTGAAAGAAATCGCCTAAAAATGTTCCTTGAGGATGCCTAATCAAAATGTAATTTCTAAGTGCACAATTACCCGCTCCTTAATAATGGAATCCAGCATTTTCCCGACGACTGATATCAGGCTAACTGGCCTATAGTTCCCTGTTTTCTCTTTCCCTCCTTTCTTGAATTTTACATTTGCTACCTTCCACTCCGCTGGGATCATTTTGGAATCTCGGTACATTTGGAAAATCACTACCAATGCATCGACTATATCTGCAGCCACTTCTTTTTAGAACCCTCGGATGTAGACCATCAGGTCCATGGGATTTGTCACTTTTTAGTCTCCTTAGTTGCTCAAGTACTTTTTCTACTCTTCTTAATTATGTTATGTTCCTCATAAAATTAACCCCTTGTCCCCACTCTTCTTTGTATGTTAATGTATCTCCGACTGCAAAGCAGATGCAACAGATTTGTTTAAATCTCTTCATTTCCTCATTCCCCATTATAATATCTCCTGGCCTAGCTGCTGCGTGACCACTTCTTACTTTTGCTCCTCTCTTCCTTTTCACATACGTTCAAATGTTCTTACAAGCTGTTTGGAAAAGTCTTGCTAGTTTACTCTCATATTCGATGTTATCACATTTTATCAATTATTTGTCATCGTTTCTTGTTTTCTGAAACTCTCCGAATCCTCAGGCTTACTGCTATTCTTGCTATTCTTCACAACATTATAAGCCTCCCCTGTTAATCTAATACTATCCCTACCTTCTTCACTTATCTACGGATAGATCACATATTCCATTGAGCTTTTATTTATCAATGGGATCTATGTTCGTTGTGAATTTTCAAACATTTCTTTAAAAGATTGCAACTATTTATCTGCAGTCTTAAATTGTAATCACATTTGTCAACCTACAATAGCAGCTCGCCCCTCAAACTATATAAAAACAAAATATCGCGGCTACTTGAATCTGAAATAAAAACAAACTATATCATTGGCTTTATTTATTTTTAAGAATCTCGTTTCAGAACTAATAATTCACTCTCAAAATCAGCGTGAAATTCTATCATACTGTGATCATTCCTCCACAGCGGATCCTTTACTATGAGATGAATAATTAACCCCGTCTTTTCTAACAAAACACCCTGTAAAACAGCCTGTTCGCAGGCTGGTTCCATGAAGTATTATTCCAGGAAACTGCCTCGAACGCATTCCATGAACTTAACCCCCAGACTACCCTTGCCAATTTTATTTGCCTTGTCTATCTGTTGATTCAAGTTCCCCAAGATTAATGTATTACCTTTGTTACAAGCTCCAATTTTATGTAGATTAATAGTCTGTCCAACGGTATAGTTCCTACACACATCCCATTAGTGTTTTCTGCCCCTTGTAATGTATTATCTTTTTCCTTACTGATTCTACCTCCTGGTCTTCTGAGCCATGATCCTTTATCACTACTGAGCATATGTCATCCGTAATTATCAGGGCTACCACAGTCCTTTTATATTCTGTCTGTCTTTTGTAAATATCAAGAACCCTCGAATAATTGGTTCCCACCATGTTCATCTTGCAAACATTTCTCTGTAATGGCTATTAAATCAAAGCTATTTATCTCTATCCGTGTCACGGATTCGACGATTTTGTTACAAACGTGGTTTACTATTATTTCCTATTTTACCTTATTTGCTGATGCACTGCAGCCACTAATCTCTCTGTCGCTGCCTGCCAAGGATATAAACTTGGTTCTTAATGCCCTGTTGGGACCAGAAGCACACCTCGTGAGATGAAATCTGTATTTCGCTCTGTGCCTAACACTGTGAGCAAGTTTTTGTGCTCAAGACCATTTATTGAAAGATCTCGTGGCTCGAACAGGGAACAGACGGGTGTGTGTGTGTGCAGAGGATATGGGATTGTGTTCTGATCCCTGCCTGCTTCTAGATTAAAAGGAATAAAGGGTGAATGAGAGAGTGAAGCACAGTGAGAGATGGGTTGGTAGAAGAATGTGTGCATGGACCTGATTAAAATGTCCCAAACACGAAGCAATATAACGATATCATCAGTAGACTAGCATAACCTCAGCTCCGAGATCTGATCGGGGCTCATTCTGCTTAAGTGAGGAAGCAGCGGGAGGGACAATTCTACACTGGGTAACATTGTCCTCCAAGAGCATGTAATATAATTCAAGTTCTCTGAGGCAGAAAGTGTTCATTGCGAGAGCGTTGTATCTAAAGGTCCCTGCATCTATCCTTAGAAGGAGAGGTTTCGTTTTGTGCCTCCTTCTAAAAGGGGAGAAGCGAAAGGGGTATTTTCTGCTCCTAACCCCGCTTCTCTCTGAAAGTTGGGAGCAAAACCACATCTGACCATAACCATGTGTTTACAGTCAAAGAATCTTCTCTGGAACTTGTCTTCATTAACCTTCACTGACTGGAAATGTCTGGTTGACAATCATTTCGTTTATATTAATGGAGCGGAGGAGGAGTTGCGAGATGCTGTTCAATGAAGAGGTTTGTAGGGGTGAAGGGGCAAAAGGACAGAGGGACGGTGTGTGTGAGAGGGGGATCGAGTCGGCCACGGTCACTGGAACCGAACTAGTGAAGTCCAGAGGAGTAGAACAGGCTGGAAACAAGGAGCAAGTTAGGAGCAGCCAATGTGGAGACAAGTGAGTGAACAGCCTGTCAGTCTGGTTGTTTGGAGTTGGGTAGTTATAATTGCGGTTTGCAGGGTTCACTCCCGCTTTGCGTTAGAAGCAATTGTGCTCAGATTCCCAACTCTGAATTTCACAGCTTAGAGCTCAAGAAGTGTTTGATACCAATGAGTTTCAACGTCAGTTTCAGGAATTGGAGCCATGCTTCGGGACTCTCTCCAGCATCTCGCTGTTAAAGATTGAACATTATAGAATTTCACCTGCTGCTTGGGGTAAGTACGGCTCACTGTGGTTTCAGACACATCTCCATTGACAACAAACCAGTGCCGAGAAGACAAAGGTCACATTTATGGGCACAACTTTGGTGTCATTACCTACGAAAGGACAATATTTTTTGGAGATTAAGTATAATATACCTATATTCTCAGTAAGTGAGATGAATGTGAGGTGATCTCTCATCAAAACGTATAAAATATATATATAAGGCGTGAACCTTCTATCTCAGAGGCGGTTGCACTCCCAGTGGAGTCACGGCAGACAGATGGCGGTTCAGACAATATTAAGTCAGTGATGCAACACGAACCTCAGTATGGCCAATCCATCTGCTTCGGGAGATGGAGAGGTTCATTGCTTGTTGATTTCCTCCTTGCTGTTTTTCTTGACTCTTTCCGAGTACTGCACCCTGCTTCTCTGTAACCTGTAATGTCCCACGGGCAGTGTTCCCCTTGTCACTTTAGAACAGCTACTTTGATTCCATTACTGCTGCAATAAACAGTAACTTCCTGTAACTTTCAATTCGCTCCCCAGATGGGTTACACAGACTGACGCTACCAGACAGCACCTGGTGTTTAAATCAATAGGCCACAGTTCTTGAGTCATCCCTATCTGTAGCTTTCCACATGGCCTGAATCATACATTGGGCTTTGGCCAAGCTTCCCAGAATGCAATCCTAAACAGTTGATTTATACATCATTTTTTGAATTAATATCTTTAACCAAACTCAGCTCCTTTAGCAGGGCAGTAATGCAGGTTGACATCCAGTCATTTCGTATTTTAAATGTACGAGAAATGCCTTCTAGAGGAAGGGGATTATAGAATATCAACTATCACAAGCATTGCGTCCAAAAGTCAGCAGATCCGCTGCGAGCAAGATTTAAACCTCGGCGAGAAAGAAAGGCAGCACCCAGTACTTTACATTTTCAAATCATCGAGCCTGCACTGTGTGCTAATTCTCTGAAATATTAAGACAATGAAAAGTGTAGAGGAATAGTGGGACCTTGGAGAGCGGGTCCACCGATGCCTGAATGAAGCAGGCCAGGTAGAAAAGTTTGTTAAGAATGCAAATGGAAAACTTGCCTTTATTAGTCGAGGGATGGAGTAAAAGAATAAGGATGTTATGCATCAACCGTATAAATAAATGTTTAGGCGGAAGCTGGAGTACTGCATGCAGTTCTGGTCACCACATTGCAGAAAAGCTGTGATTGCACTGGAAAGGGTGATGAGGACATTTACAAGATGTTTTCTGGACTGGAGACTTTTATCTATGAGGAAATATTGGAGATGCTGGGTCTGTTTCATTGGAACAGAGGAGGCAGAGGGGAGAACTTATCGAGGTTTATCAAATTATGAGCAGCCTGGATAGTGGGTAGGAATGAACTGTTTCCATTGGCAGAGGAGTCAGTAACCAGGGAACAGAGATGTACATTAATTGGGGGGAGGATTCGAGGAGATATGAGGGGAACTGTCTTCATCCAGATGGTGCCGGAGGTCTGGAACCCACTGCCTGAAAGGGGGGTTAGAGGCATGTCCCCTCACCACATTCTGGAACTACTTGTATAAAGACGTAAACATATTTTCTTTATTTCTATGTAAAGTGCCGTAACCTACAGAGCTACGGAGCAAGAGCTAGAAAGTGGGATTAGGCAGAATAGCTGTTGGTCGGCCGGCAGGGACACAATGGACCGAAACTATCTCCTTCAGTGCTATAAAGGTATATGTTTCGATGTTTCTAAGAAAGGACTATTATACTGTTTTCTGCATAATAATAAAAAGCGAAAGAATTGCAGTGACAGTTAACATAATCTGAACACGTCACATATGTAACAGCTGTACAATGTGTGAAAACAGCTGAAACCCACGTTTCATTTTATTCATGTTTATTGCGATGTGATTTCCAGGACTGAGATTTGTGGCACCTCTTTAAGCCACAGGTACAAAAATGAGGATCTAATTCCCTGATCTGCATTAACTGACACTGAGCTGGCACTGTTCCAGCAGCTAGAGTACTCCTTGCAGTACACTGAGTCGTGGATTTAAATGTTTACATTTTTCAGCCCAACTGAGGTTGCATTCATTTATATTACCCGGAAACATTATTGGTAAAAAGGAGTTGTTTGAGAAGCAGAAACTCTCGCCCCATTGTTTGGAATTTAATCTGCATTACTGAGCTAGACTGCTGCAGTTAAACAGGTGAGTTTACCTGTCTCCGTGTGATCTACATGTCTTAGGGATGTCCACTCAGGGAGTTTGATGATTGAAGTGACATGGATTGTACTGTTGAATGGCTCTGAATGTCCGTGCCCAATATCTCTGGTTTAATATATTATGCTGTGTTGTAACCATCGGTGGGAATATAATCTCACGCTGCTGGGCCCACCTGACTGTCACTAATAAGATAACAATACCTGACAGTCCAAGCGCAGGTTTCCTTTGTGTGTGAATTAGGTGTCCAGTCAAGTGATCAGTAGGCTCTGCAAAAACGAATGAAATCAACGCATCTCAGAGAAAATGCGACAAGATTCAATCATTAATAGGCCCGAAGAATCTTTCTACCTTACGCCAACATGCGGCATGGTGAGTGAGTGTTTCTTGGCAGTTCCTAATTCTACAAATATGTATGCCACAGTGTGATCGCTTCTTTACCGCCCTTTTGACTATTCAGCCCCTTTGTTCTGAGTTGTTTCTTACACAGGCTGGGTGGGTGGGGTGTGCTGTTTAGTGATGTCAGTGCCGAGAGTGTCGTGCTTTTATATTTCATTAATTATTCCTGTGGCCGCCTTATTCAGATTAGAATACTCTTGGAATCTCCGACATCAGTAAGGTAACCAGGTTAATGTTTTCATCCAACCTTTTAACAAACTCAGAATCAGGCTGAACTCTGGGAACATGTATGGATGGTCGGTAACTTTAAGTTTCCGGTTCAGTTAATTGGGTCTGGAACTGTTTCTGGGTGCTGTGTAGGTGTACAGTGCGATGGGTTCAGTAATGGTTACTTATTCAGTTTCTGTTCCCTGGCTCATTTTACATGCGTCGGTTTATTGATGGTCACTTGGCCTGTATCCACCATTGTATAAGGCCGGGCTGCCTCAGTCAGTAGAGCAGCGAAATCTTATTTATAATCTCGTAGCTTTTAAGCACCTCATTGGATGGTTGGAGCTCTGTGGTTTTCGGTTGATTTCACAGGGCTTCCCTAAGAATTCCAGGGCAAAGATATCAAGGAGTGTTTGATATAAATGAGAACAGTATCAGGAAATATATATCGGATTAGTGACACTCTCCAGCATCTCGCTGCCCAAGGTTGAGGTTTATTTAATGTCACGGAGAATTTGGTGTCAGTGGACCAACCCACATTCATGACCCTTCGCTGCCGGGAAATCAGCAGGGAAGGTGTACTGTGCACCTTTTTGATCTCCTTACCGAAGGAACGAAAACGCTGTTTTAGTGGGGATGCAACAAAATATTCCTAGATCTATTTCTGGGCCAAAAGGTTTGTCTTACGAGGAGAGATTGAGTAGAATGGGCCTACATTATCTGGTGTTTTGCTTAATTTTTTAAAATTTCAAAATATACTTTATTCATATAAAAATTTGCACAATACATTGGTAGACAGTTCAGTACATTTGGATGCAGTCAGCAATTCCTTACAATACATTTCGATGCTAACGGCAGTTCTGTTCAATAGATTTGCTAGCTTCACATTTCGAGGTACATTTCAGTACAATCCAGGATACATTGTAATACAGTCATCATATTGCTTTTCTAGTGGCACTATACGGTACACGGAATGGGTGAGGATACAGTTACATCTCTTTGCAACATACATTACTGAACAGAACTTGCATTATACATGGCACTGCATAGGTTTTTTCAGATCCTGGTGTTCTATGTATACAAAAAGTTTGCAAGTACAGTCCGAGGGGAGTTTTATACTGATTCCAGCCCCTGGGTTTACCATGACGGTAGGGCTTTAAACTGTGGCTCTTTCCCACCGTGCCTTTGCGGCGACTGCACTAATTTTTAGAACATCCCTCAGCACGTACTCCTGGACCTTGGATTGTGCCAGTCTCCAACACTTGCTCTGGAAGACCAGCAAGTTTCGGCAAGTCCAAAGTGCGTCTTTCACTGAGTTGATGGCCCTCCAGCAGCAGATGATGTCTGTCTCGGTGTGTGTCCCTTGGAACAGTCCGTAGAGCACAGAGTCCTGTGTTACAGAGCTGCTTGGGATGAACCACGACACCAACCACTGCATCTCCATCCAGGCCTGCGTTTCATAGGGGCAATCCCAAAATAGATGGATGACAGTCTCATCTGCACCACGGCCAACTCGGGGCAGAGTGCCACATCAAGTGTTTTGCTTAATGAGAGGAAATCTCATTGAAACTTGTAAAATTTATAGGTGGAATGAACCTTCGAACTCAGCGGAGTGCGCTCACAGCTGAACCACGGCTGACTGATGGTGGTTCAGGCAACCTTTTTCTCAGTGGTGTAAATCGGAACTCAAAACAGCCAATTCTTCTGATTTGGGAGCCAGAGAAGTTCGTTACTTGTTCATGTCCTCCTTCGTGGTGTTATTATCGGTCTTCAAATGTTTCTCCCTGATTGTCTATCACCTGGACTGTCCCATGGAATGTGTTCTCTTTGTCACTTCAGATTTTCCGCTTTGATACCTTTCCTACTGACAAAAACAAGCTTTCCAGTGTATTTTTATTTGTCGCCATGGTTACACAGACTGAGGCTACCTGATCGCACTTGGTGTTAAAAACGGTTTCCCACAGTGTCATTTATCCTCCTGATCTCTCGCTTTCCAGACGGATTGAATGACACTTTTGGACTTTGGCCAGGCTTCCCAGAATGTGTTGGTGTATAGTTAGTTTAATCGTTCCTTTTTTGAGTTATTACAATTAACTAACCTCAGCTCCTTTAGAACATCAGTAATACAACAATCCTAAATTATCCTCAACAGCATTATTGGAATGTCCAACACATTTCTAGAGAAAGTGTTTGAAGTATATAAACCATTACAGGAATTGAAGCCAACACTGGGCAGAACCGCTTCGAGCAAGGTCTGAACCTCTGGGTGGAAACAAAAGCAGCGCCCAACAGTTTACATTCTCCAATCGCTGACCTGCTCTGTCTGTTAAATCGGTGCAATGTTTATTGTGCTACGCTCCTGATGTTCAATTTGCTGCAGTTTCGTGATATCGAAAAGATTGGCAGCAACCATCAAAATCTCTCCTCTCTGAAGTGCTATAGTAATGTCGCATGTTGAGAACAGTTACAAACACACATTACATTGTATTCATATTTGGTACAATATGATTTCCATTACTGCGAATGTTGTTCCCTCTGTCAGCCACAGATACACAGAGGAGAATCTCTGTTCCTATTATCTGTCTACGTGACACTAAGCTGGCGCTGTTCTACCAGAGAGGGCTTTCCCACCAGGTCACTTACTCCCATTGGTAAATCAATCCCCATCCTTCATCTCCATGGAGACTGGTGTCGGGAGAACTTTCCCTTTCGTGAGACATTACTTTTAAAAGTAATTTTTTTTTGAAAGAGTAATTTGTTCTCCACTGCGGAGAATCTATGATCCATTGCTGTGTCTGTTCCCGCAGTTAAACAGGTGGGTTTTCCTGTCTCTGTGTGATCCACATGCTTTAGGGTATCCACTCGGGGACTTTGAAGATTGAAGTGACATGGACTGTATTGTTGAATTGCTCTGAGTGTCCAATCTCAATATTTCCCTTTAAATATATTGTTCTGTTGTAACCATGAGTGGCAATAACGCTGCTGTGTGTAACCTACTGTGACTAATAGGGGAATGTAACATGAGAGTCTCAGTGCAGGTTTCCTTTGTGTGTAAATCAGACATCCTGTCAAGCGCTCAGCAGCCTCTCCAAGAAGCAGAGCAATCACCAGTTCTCACAGCAAATGCGAGACGATTCGGTGGTTTTTGCTGCTAAAGATGATTTCTGCGTTTCTACCTCAACCAGTGAGGTGAGTAAGTTTTCCTGCACAGTTTGTACTGTGTAAATATCTATCTGTTTCTCTCCGGGCGATCTGAGGTGTCAGCCCCTTCGTTCCTAGATGATTCTTAAACAGGCGGCTGTTTAGTAGGGCCAGTGCTGAGAATATTGTGATTTACCTTTTATGAATTAGTCCATATGATCGCGTTGTCCAGGCTGGAATAATTTTGGAATTTACAACATCAGTAATTCAAGTTTTAGTTCAACTTTTAACGGTTTCTGACTCAGGTCAAGGTCTGCCATTATTTTCGGGCGATGGGTTATTTAATGTTTCTGCCTCAGTTCATTGATACAGGGGCAGTTTCTGGGTGTTGAGTAAGTTTGCATGTGTTTGGGCAGGTGGTCATTTTTCACTGTTTGTGTACTGGGTCAGTTTACTTGTGTCGGTTTAGATGATGGTCACTCGCTCAGTTCCTGTGTAATGAGTAAGCTTTCATATGTTGGTTTAGATGATGCTCAATTGGTCAGTTTCCAGGTGAACGATCTGTTTACTTATGCAGGGTTATTTTCTGCTCACTTGTTAACTTTCCGCTGTTGTTCAGGTCTGGCTCGATCAATGGATAGAGCTTGAATCTCTTCATTTCAGCGTCAATGGTTCAAGCCTCCATTGGTCGGTTTGAGCTTTCCAATTTTTGTCAGATTTCACAGGTGGTCACCAGTTCTGAATTTTTCGGTACAGTTCAAGGCATGTTTGCTAAAAGTTAGCTTCAGCAACAGGATCTGAAAATATCTCCCTGATCCTGGACCCGCTGCTGGTGATTAAACTGTATTTATGTTCGCCTGCAGCTGGGGATCACACTGCCTCAATGCATCTTCGGGCCCATCTCTCCCTTTACGACCCATCGCATTGGTGCCAAGAAAATAATGGGGAATGTGCACTGTGTATTGTTTTAGTCTGCTTACTGAAGAAAATGAAAAATCTTCTTCAGAGGTGAAGGTTTACTGGATTAATTCCTCGGACAATTGTTCTCTCTGATGAGTAGAGTTTGAGTAGAATTGGCCTATATTCTCTGGTTATTGGAAGAATTAAGAAGAAAACATATTGAGAATTAAAACATTTGTAGAGCGCTTGAACCGTCTAATTCTGATGCGAGCCGCTACCTGCTGACCCGGGGCAGACAGATGACCATTCAGACAAGCTTTAAGTTAGTGATGCAATTCAGAACTCAAAATTGGCAATTCACCTGCTTCGCGTGACCTCATTAATTGTTGACGTCCTCCTTGGTATTATGTTTAATGCCTCTTCAAGGTCTTTACCTGTTTGTCTTTCTCCTGGTCTGTCCCAAGGAATGTGGTCTCTTTCTCCATTCAGAATGGCTGCTCTGATAACATTCCTGTTGACAGAAACATGTGAATTACATCAAGGCAAGTGACTGTCAATTCTATCTTCCCCATGGCCACACATGCTGAAGCTAAGAGACAGTATCTGCTGTAGACAGCGATGCCCCACAGGCTCGTGAGGCCTCCACATCTGTATGTTTCCAGACAGCCTGAGTCAAACTTTTGGAATTGACCAAGCTTCCCAGTAAGCCTTCTTGAACAGTTAGCTTCACAGTTCATTTCTTGAATTAATATTTGTAACCGACCTCAGCATCGATAGCAGGTCAGTAATTCAACAATTCTTTCGTACCCTTAAAAGCGACATTGA